>NC_034188.2:93935162-94292662 GCF_002021735.2 Oncorhynchus kisutch | reverse complement strand
AGTAGTGGTAGTCATAGTAGTAGTAGTAGTAGCAGTGGTAGTAGTAGTGCGATAATAGTAGTAGTAGTAGCAGTAGTAGTAGTGTTAGTAGTAGTAGTAGTCGTAGTGATAATAGTATTAGTAGTAGTATTAGTGATAGTCGTAGTAGTAGTCGTAGTAGTAGTAGTGTGATAGTAGTAGTAGTAGTCATATTAGTAGTAGTAGTAGTAGTAGTGGTAGTAGTAGTGTGATAGTAGTAGTAGTAGTAGCAGTAGTAGTAGTAGTAGTAGCAGTGGTAGTAGTAGTGTGATAGTAGTAGTAGTAGTAGTAGTAGCAGTGGTAGTAGTAGTGTGATAGTAGTAGTAGTAGTAGCAGTAGTAGTAGTAGTAGCAGTGGTAGTAGTAGTGTGATAGTAGTAGTAGTAGTAGCAGTAGCAGCTGTTGTAGTGTTATAGCAGTGGGGAGTGCCATTGACAAACAGCATGGTGTCACTCCCTGAAGGCCTGTCATTATACCACATCAATACACATCATTAACATGATCACATTCAAATGAGGACTGCAGGAGTGCACGGCTAACCTTGACTATTAAGGAAAATATCAATATTGCAAGCTCGTATAACACGTTGTGCATAATCAGGCATGGGGGACTATGGGGATGCTGATGAAGATGCAAGCAATACGGCTCGGCCGCTGGCCGCTAGAGCTAAACCCTGGAGCTAACAAATGGCACCCTATTCCCTTTATAGTGTACTACTTTCAGACAGAGAACCTAGGATGACTCCCAAATGGCACCCTTTTCGCTTTACAGTGTACTTACTACCTTTGACCAGTGCCCACACAGGGACCACTGGGCTCTGGTCAAAAGTAGTGCACTCTATAGGAGATATTTTGCTATTTGAGAGATTCACCGTCCTGTAGGTTTTTCGCTCCAACCCTAATCTAGCGAGCCTGATTGTAATAATTATCTGGTTGATAAGCAGAACCAGGTTAGTTACACCTGGAGTTGGAGTGAAAACCTACAGGGAGGTGATGCTCTAGGCCTCCTTGGTTGGGGACAGATCATCCACAAACAGTAGACGTTTTGTCTTGACAGAGTCTAGTATGTTGAGGCTGGGTGCTGCAGACTTATAGTGCCCTCGCCAACTCATTGATGTACACTGAGTATACCAAACATTAGGAGCACTTTCCTAATATTGAGTTTTTGGCCAATTTTATCTGAACACTTGTTGTTTGTGTACATTGACTGTATAATATCGTATGTTTTTAATCCAACACCACTTTCCTTCAATTTATATAGCAGACCCTCATGTCAAAATGAGTCAAAAGCTTTTTAGAAATCAACAAAGCATGAGAAGACTTTGCCTTTGTTTTGTTTTGTTTGTCAATTAGGTTGTGCAGGGTTGGGTTAGGGTCAGGGTCAGGGTTAACCTGTTGACGCATATCCCACGGTAGTTATTGGGGTGACTTTTGTCGTTTGGGGTGATCATTCCTAGGTTCCAAATATTGGGGAAGGTGCCAGAGCTAAGGATGATTTTAAAGAGTTTAAGTATAGCCAATTGAATTTTGTAGTCTGTTTATTTTATCATTTCATTTAAGATACCATCAACCCCACAGGCCTCTTTTGGTTGGAGGGTTTGTCCTGTAGTTCATTCAATGTAATTGGAGAATCCAGTGGGTTCTGGTCGTCTTTAATAATTGATTCTAAGATGTGTAATTGATCATGTGTATGTATTAGCTGTTTGTTCTTTGTTGTAGAGCCAATCAGACTGGAGAAGTGGTTTATCCATACATCTCCATTTTGAATAGATCTTTGTGTTGATGTTTGTTTAGAGTTTCCAATTTTCCCAGAAGTGGTTAGATTCTATGGATTCTTCAATTACATTGAGCTGATTTCTGAAGTCCTTTTTTCTTAGTGTATTTCTGTACTGTTTTAGTGTTTCACCATAATGAAGGTCTTCGGGGTCTCTGTGTATTTGGTTGGATAGGTTTCTCAATTTCTTTCTGAGGTGTTTTCCTCTCTCTCTCTCTCTCTCTCTCGCTCTCTCTCTCTCTCTATCACTCTCTCTCTCTGTGATGCAAAGACAAGTAGCCCAATGATTCATTCAAAAACTAGAGTGCAATGGACCAAAAATTAAGCAACTTTCTGAAGAGTCAACAACAGCATGGGAAAGCCCCGGTGCATCAGGGTTCCGGGAAGGCCTCCAGGCCAGTCGCTCATCCCCATCAGTGGGCTGCTTGGGCCAGCTGTTTGAGCTCTCTAACAGCTGGTTGTTGTGTGGAGTGAAGACTGACAGCGGTATGGAAAGCAGCAGGAAAGGTTGTTGTTATGTCGACCAGTAAATGCTAAGGCAAGAATGGGTGTGCAAATCAGGTAATTAAAAAGTAAAGATTCTTGGCACAATTACGACATCATGGAATAGGCTACCTTGAATATCAGACATTTCCTCCAGGGACTTTGGTCCTTGAAAAGCCATTGAAGTTATGGAAGTTCTACTGCTACAATATAGTTATTCTGTGATTACATTTTTGATCAGCTTTTATGACAAATGTAGGCGCTTTGGTTTGTTTCCCTCCAATTGACGGGTGTTTCACTAGTCAGCTAGTTGAAACTTTGTTGTAGACTTAGACCATCCAATTAAGTTGTTTTTCTATTTTAAAAAAAAGTCTGATTTTTAGAGCGAAACCTGAAAATATGAGCAAGTCAAGGTCGTTCTCCCTGAGAATTTAGTTTTTCTGTCCTCTAGAGGATTTGACAGAAAAGAACACATGGCACTTTGACATCTGCAATAAATAAATGTTCCACTTTATTTCAACAGTCTGTTTTATTTGCTGTTACAGTAAATCTATTCAAATCCATGTAAGAACACAAGGGCATGCTAATGTAAAAGACGGCCAGTCATTTAAGCCTGGTTCTGTATGGAATGCAGGCATATTATGGGACACAGGCCAGGTCATTATCAATTATTTAAAAAATGTGTGCGACCAAATCATTTGCTGGTACCACCAACTGAAAAAGTGCAAAAAGTTTATTTAGAACCCTGCCTACCTGTTAGAAACTCAGCAAAAGAAGAAACGTCCCTTTTTTGTGACTCTGTCTTTCAAAGATAATTTGTAAAAATCCAAATAACCTCACAGATCTTCATTGTAAAGGGTTTAAACTCTGTTTTCCATGCTTGCCCATTGAACCATTAACAATTAATGAACATGCACCTGTGGAACGGTCATTAAGACACTAACAGCTTACAGACGGTAGGCAATTAAGGTCACAGTTATGAAAAATAAGGACACTAAAGAGGTCTTTCTACTGACTTTAAAAAACACCAAAAGAAAGATGCCCAGGGTCCCCGCTCATCTGTGTGAACGTGCCTTAGCCATGCTAAGGTATATCCGAACATCACACCTGCTGGACAGGTACAGGATGGCAACAACAACTGCCCGAGTTACACCAGGAACGCACAATCCCTCCATCAGTGCTCAGACTGTCCGCAATACGCTGAGAAAGGCTGAACTGAGGGCTTGTAGGCCTGTTGTAATGCAGGTCCTCACCAGACATTACCGGCAACAACGTCTCCTGGCCCAGACAGGACTGTCAAAAAGTGCTCTTCACTGACGAGTCGCGGTTTTGTCTCACCAGGGGTAATGGTCAGATTCTCATTTATTGGCGTAGGAATGAGCGTTACACCCAGGCCTGTGCTCTGGAGTGTGATCGATTTGAAGGTGGAGGGTCTGTCATGGTCTGAGGCGGTGTGTCACAGCATCATCGGACTGAGCTTGTTGTCATTGCAGCCAATCTCAACGCTGTGCGTTACAGGGAAGACATCCTCCTCCCTCATGTGGTACCCTTCCTGCAGCCTCATCCTGACATGACCTCCAGCATGACAATGCCACCAGCCATACTGCTCGTTCTATGCATGATTTCCTGCAAGACAGGAATGTCAGTGTTCTGCCATGGCCAGCGAAGAGCCCGGATCTCAATCCCATTGAACACGTCTGGGACCTCTTGGATCGGAGGGTGAGGGCTCGGGCCATTCCCCCCAGAAATATCCGGGAACTTGCAGGTGCCTTGGTGGAAGAGTGGGGTAACATCTCACAGCAAGAACTGGCAAATCTCGTGCAGTCCATGAGGAGGAGATGTCATGCCGTACTTCATGCAGCTGGTGGCCACACCAGATACTGACTGTTACTTTTGATATTGACCCTGCCTTTGTTCAGGGACACATTTTTCCATTTCTGTTAGTCACATGTCTGTGGAACTTGTTCAGTTTATGTCTCAGTTGTTGTTTCTTGTTATGTTCATACAAATGTTTACACATGTTAAGTTTGCTGAAAATAAACTGAGTTGACAGTAAGAGGAAGTTTCTTTTTTTGCTGAGTTTATATGTAAAGGATGAACACTGACGTTCTGTACATCACCTTGGGAATAGTTGATGACACAGCAGGACAGAGCCGAGTCCTTTTACGGCGTACATTTTTCCAAGGTAAAGTATAGAACGGAGGCAGTTATCCCGCTTGTTGCCAAAGAAAACAATATGAAAGCACACATTTTCCTGAAGAAATACTTTTTGCTGATATTTACATTTTTATAAGCAAATTCATACCTGCTCATATTTTGGTTGCTGGTCGTTGTTTTGATTAGTTCGATATTTACAGACACTACCCAGCCGTTCGTTCTTTATATTCCATTGCCATGCTCATTGACAACGTTCTTATCCCTTGCTAACACAGTCACGACCTCCGCAAAGTATCTGTTTTCTATTGACATTCATTTGGATACATCCATAACAATGAGCTGATAATGCCCCTATTGTGGCTGGCATAGCTTGAAAAGTTGACCTTCTCGTCAGGACACTTGTCATCACTGAGTGTTATTTACGAGGAGATCATTGCATATCAAACACTAGGCTTGAAGCTAGCAAAATAGTTTGTTGCTAGCAAACCTGCCAATATGACAACCAAATTATAAAATATCAGTTGCTGAAAACAGCTGGTGAAACTAGACATGTGTGGTAGGAAAAACTAATTCAAATCAAAAAACTAATCATTTGCTAGCTACATTTTTTCCTCATTAGCATATTCAATGTATCCTATTTCAGTTTGTGTGGTTGTTCGTTTAGCTTTGTGTAACTTTGTAGCAAGTACGGTCTGCATGTGTAGGCGCTTATTGCTTCATGATTGCAAGGTGCCCCGATATCTTTTCCAACTGTCCTGACAATATCTCTTACGTTAGTTTGTTTTAATGTACATTCAAGAATGCAATTCTAACCAATCAGAAATGAGTGCTGTGGGATATATACTGCATATACCAGACAAAAGTTTGGACACACCTTCTCATTCAATGGTTTTTCTTCATTTTTTACACTTTTCTACATTGTAGAATAATAATGAACACATGAAAACTATGAAATTACACATACGGAATCAAGTAGTAACCATAAAACTCAAACAAATCAAAATATATTTTGTATTTGAGATTCTGCAAAGTAGACATCCTTTGCCTTGATGACAGCTTTGCACACTCTTTGCATTCTCTCAACCAGATTCACCTGGAATGTTTCCGAACAGTCTTGAAGGTGTTCCCACATATGCTGTTGGATGCTATTCCTTCACTCTGCAGTCCAACGCATCCCAAACCATCTCAATTGGGTTGAGGTCGGGTGATTGTGGAGGCCAGGTCATCTGATGCAGCACTCCGTCACTCTCCTTCTTGGTCAAATAGCCCTTACACAGCCTCGAGGTGTGTTTTGAGTGATTGTCCTGTTGAAAAACAAATGATTGTCCCACTAAGCACAAAATCTCCAATTTTGACTCATCAGACTAAAGGACAGATTTCCACCGGTCTAATGTCAATCACTCGTGTTTCTTGACCCAAGCAAGTCTCTTCTTCTTCTTATTGGGGTCCTTTAGTTGTGGTTTCTTTGCAGCAACTCGACCACGAAGGCCTGATTCCTCTGAACAGTTCATGTTGAGACATGTCTGTTATTTGAACTCTGTGAAGCATTTTTTTCGTCTTCAATCTGAGATGCAGTTAACTCTAATGAATTTATCCTTTGCAGCAGAGGTTACTCTGGGTCTCCCTTTCTTGTGGCGGTCCTCATGAGAACCAGTTTCATCATAGAGCTTGATGGTTTTTGTGACTGCACTTGAAGACACTTGCAAAGTTCTTGAAATGTTCTGTATTGACTGAACTGTATGTCTTAAATGAATGATGGACTGTCATTTCTCTTTGCTCATTTGAGCTGTTCTTGCCATTATATGGACTTGGTCTTTTACCAAATAGGGATATCTTCTGTATACCACCCCTACCTTGTCACAACACAACTGATTGGTTCAAACACATTAAGAAGGAAAGAAATTCCACAAATGAACTTTTAACAAGGCACACCTGTTAATTGAAATTAATTACAGGTGACTACCTTGTGAAGCTGGTTGAGAGAATGCCAAGAGTGTGCAAAGCTGTCATCAAGGCAAAGGGTGGCTACTTTGAAGAATGATTGTACTCCAATGGTTCAATGATCAGTGTGTACTCCAATGGTTCTATGGTCAGTGTGTACTCCAATGGTTCAATGATCAGTGTGTACTCCAATGGTTCTATGATCAGTGTGTACTCCAATGGTTCTATGATCAGTGTGTACTCCAATGGTTCTATGATCAGTGTGTACTCCAATGGTTCAATGATCAGTGTGTACTCCAATGGTTCTATGATCAGTGTGTACTCCAATGGTTCTATGGTCAGTGTGTACTCCAATGGTTCTATGGTCAGTGTGTACTCCAATGGTTCTATGATCAGTGTGTACTCCAATGGTTCTATGGTCAGTGTGTACTCCAATGGTTCTATGATCAGTGTGTACTCCAATGGTTCTATGAACTTCCTCACCATTTTAGATAGGCATGCTCCGTTCAAACTAAGAACAGATACAGCCCTTGGTTCACTCCAGACCTGACTGCCCACGACCAGCACAAAAACATCCTGTGGCGGACTGCAATAGCTTCGAATAGTCCCTGCGATATGCAACTGTTCAGGGAAGTCAGGAACCAATACACGCAGTCAGTCAGGAAAGCTAAGGCCAGCTTCTTCAGGCAGAAGTTTGCATCCTGTAGCTCCAACTCCAAAAAGTTCTGGGACACTGTGAAGTCCATGGAGAACAAGAGCACCTCCTCCCAGCTGCCCACTGCACTGAGGCTAGGTAACACGGTCACCACCGATAAATCCATGATTATCCAAAACTTCAACAAGCATTTCTCAACGGCTGGACATGCCTTCCGCCTGGCAACTCCAACCTCGGCCAACAGCTCCGCCCCCCCCGCAGCTACTCGCCCAAGCCTCTCCAGGTTCTCCTTTACCCAAATCCAGATAGCAGATGTTCTGAAAGAGCTGCAAAACCTGGACCCGTACAAATCAGCTGGGCTTGACAATCTGGACCCTCTATTTCTGAAACTATCCGCCGCCATTGTCGCAACCCCTATTACCAGCCTGTTCAACCTCTCTTTCATATCGTCTGAGATCCCCAAGGATTGGAAAGCTGCCGCAGTCATCCCCCTCTTCAAAGGGGGAGACACCCTGGACCCAAACTGTTACAGACCTATATCCATCCTGCCCTGCCTATCTAAGGTCTTCGAAAGCCAAATCAACAAACAGGTCACTGACCATCTCGAATCCCACCGTACCTTCTCCGCTGTGCAATCTGGTTCCCGAGCCGGTCACGGGTGCACCTCAGCCACGCTCAAGGTACTAAACGATATCATAACCGCCATCGATAAAAGACAGTACTGTGCAGCCATCTTCATCGACATTGCCAAGGCTTTCGACTCTGTCAATCACCATATTCTTATCGGCAGACTCAGTAGCCTCGGTTTTTCGGATGACTGCCTTGCCTGGTTCACCAATTACTTTTCAGACAGTGTTCAGTGTGTCAAATCGGAGGGCATGCTGTCCGGTCCTCTGGCAGTCTCTATGGGGGTGCCACAGGGTTCAATTCTCGGGCCGACTTTTTTCTCTGTATATATCAATGATGTTGCTCTTGCTGCGGGCGACTCCCTGATCCACCTCTACGCAGACGACACCATTCTATATACTTCCGACCCGTCCTTGGACACTGTGCTATCTAACCTCCAAACGAGCTTCAATGCCATACAACACTCCTTCCGTGGCCTCCAACTGCTCTTAAACGCTAGTAAAATCAAATGCATGCTTTTCAACCGTTCGCTGCCTGCACCCGCACGCCTGACCAGCATCACCACCCTGGATGGTTCCGACCTTGAATATGTGGACATCTATAAGTACCTAGGTGTCTGGCTAGACTGTAAACTCTCCTTCCAGACTCATATCAAACATCTCCAATCAAAAATCAAATCAAGAGTCGGCTTTCTATTCCGCAACAAAGCCTCCTTCACTCACGCCGCCAAACTTACCCTAGTAAAACTGACTATCCTACCGATCCTTGACTTTGGCGATGTCATCTACAAAATTGCTTCCAACACTCTACTCAGCAAACTGGATGCAGTTTATCACAGTGCCATCCGTTTTGTCACTAAAGCACCTTATACCACCCACCACTGCGACTTGTATGCTCTAGTCGGCTGGCCCTCGCTACATATTCGTCGCCAGACCCACTGGCTCCAGGTCATCTACAAGTCCATGCTAGGTAAAGCTCCGCCTTATCTCAGTTCACTGGTCACGATGGCAACACCCATCCGTAGCATGCGCTCCAGCAGGTGTATCTCACTGATCATCCCTAAAGCCAACACCTCATTTGGCCGCCTTTCGTTCCAGTACTCTGCTGCCTGTGACTGGAACGAATTGCAAAAATCACTGAAGTTGGAGACTTTTATCTCCCTCACCAACTTCAAACATCTGCTATCTGAGCAGCTAACCGATCGCTGCAGCTGTACATAGTCTATTGATAAATAGCCCACCCATTTTCACGTACCTCAGTGTGTACTCCAATGGTTCTATGATCAGTGTGTACTCCAATGGTTCAATGATCAGTGTGTACTCCAATGGTTCTATGATCAGTGTGTACTCCAATGGTTCTATGATCAGTGTGTACTCCAATGGTTCTATGGTCAGTGTGTACTCCAATGGTTCTATGATCAGTGTGTACTCCAATGGTTCTATGATCAGTGTGTACTCCAATGGTTCAATGATCAGTGTGTACTCCAATGGTTCTATGATCAGTGTGTACTCCAATGGTTCTATGATCAGTGTGTACTCCAATGGTTCTATGGTCAGTGTGTACTCCAATGGTTCTATGATCAGTGTGTACTCCAATGGTTCTATGATCAGTGTGTACTCCAATGGTTCTATGATCAGTGTGTACTCCAATGGTTCTATGATCAGTGTGTACTCCAATGGTTCTATGGTCAGTGTGTACTCCAATGGTTCTATGATCAGTGTGTACTCCAATGGTTCTATGATCAGTGTGTACTCCAATGGTTCTATGATCAGTGTGTACTCCAATGGTTCTATGATCAGTGTGTACTCCAATGGTTCTATGGTCAGTGTGTACTCCAATGGTTCTATGTCCACTGTGGACAATAGCCAGGGAGACTTGGATGAAGAGCTTAGACTCAGAGATGTTGCATGAGTTAGACACATAATGTCCATTGGGTCTATGGTCAGTGTCTATGACTGCTTAGTTAGGTTGCATTAGCTAGACAGATCGTGTCCATTGTAATCACCCCAATTAGAGAGGAGAAGTCTTCTAGGTCCCTTGGACATCATGTCAGTTCTGGCTGTAAGTTGTAAAGCTGTCCTAGGGAGGTCACAGCTGTGGAGCTGTCTGAGGTCTGTACCATTTTAATGCCTTCCCCTTTGGGAGAAATTATACGCCTGAATCTGCCTCTTTTAATTAATGAGGAACTCGGGGTTGTGTGCCAAACGTCACCCTATTCCCTATATAGTGCACTGCTTTTAGGTAGGGCACATAGGAAATAGGGTGCCATTTCGGACACAACCTTCAAAGGGCCGTGCTGTGTCACTTTATTAGACCAATCAACGTTTCAGCACTTGTCTTTT
Organism: Oncorhynchus kisutch; assembly: GCF_002021735.2. Classification (NCBI taxonomy): domain Eukaryota; kingdom Metazoa; phylum Chordata; class Actinopteri; order Salmoniformes; family Salmonidae; genus Oncorhynchus; species Oncorhynchus kisutch. The sequence continues at coordinate 94,282,667 of NC_034188.2, read as the reverse complement.
TTTTTTGAAAGATTTAAATCACTTGCTCATGTATAGCAATTAGCACAAGGAGTATAACATAAAAAAAGAACAAGATAATCATTTAGGAGTGGCAGTATTCCTCTCCAAGGTATGTGGGATGGAAGAATCGATAGGTGTGGCAGTATTCCTCTCCAAGGTATGTGGGATGGAAGAATCGATAGGTGTGGCAGTATTCCTCTCCAAGGTATGTGGGATGGATGAATCGATAGGAGTGGCAGTATTCCTCTCCAAGGTATGTGGGATGGATTAATCGATAGGTGTGGCAGTATTCCTCTCCAAGGTATGTGGGATGGAAGAATCGATAGGTGTGGCAGTATTCCTCTCCAAGGTATGTGGGATGGATGAATCGATAGGAGTGGCAGTATTCCTCTCCAAGGTATGTGGGATGGATTAATCGATAGGTGTGGCAGTATTCCTCTCCAAGGTATGTGGGATGGATGAATCGATAGGTGTGGCAGTATTCCTCTCAGACGTACAGTATGTGGGATGGATGAATCGATAGGTGTGGCAGTATTCCTCTCAGACGTACAGTATGTGGGATGGATGAAGAGATAGGTCTGACAGTATTCCTCTCCAAGGTATGTGGGATGGATGAAGAGATAGGTGTGGCAGTATTCCTCTCAGACGTACAGTATGTGGGATGGATGAAGAGATAGGTCTGACAGTATTCCTCTCCAAGGTATGTGGGATGGATGAATCGATAGGTGTGGCAGTATTCCTCTCAGACGTTCAGTATGTGGGATGGATGAATTGATAGGTGTGGCAGTATTCCTCTCCAAGGTATGTGGGATGGATGAATCGATAGGTGTGGCAGTATTCCTCTCAGACGTACAGTATGTGGGATGGATTAATCGATAGGTGTGGCAGTATTCCTCTCAGACGTACAGTATGTGGGATGGATGAATCGATAGGTCTGGCAGTATTCCTCTCCAAGGTATGTGGGATGGATGAATCGATAGGTCTGGCAGTATTCCTCTCAGACGTACAGTATGTGGGATGGATGAATCGATAGGTGTGTGAGTTTTCCACTCAGATCTACAGTATGTGGGATGGATGAAGAGATAGGTGCTCTAGTGCAGGGTGGATAGTATATCTTACCACTGCAAAGCTGACCATCGTGTCAGTCTGCCACTTCTCTGTACCTCTTTCAATTCTCATGTTTCAGCACCAATGGGGGTGGTCGGTCAAAGACACCTGGTGGTGTGTGACAGGACTGTATAATACAGCTCACTCACTCACTCACTCACACACGCACACACACACATACACACGCATGCTCACACACACACACGCGCACGCAAGCACACACACACACACGCATGCTCACACACACACGCATGCTCACACACACACGCATGCTCACACACACACGCACACACACACACACACACACACACACACACACACAGTCTTGTACAGCTAACCTTCTGGGGACACACAATTCAGTCACATTCAATATCATATTTTCCCTAAAACCTAAACCTAAGACTAACCTGTGCTCTTACCCTAACCCTAACCCAAAAACCTAACCTTAACCCTAGCCCTAAACCTTAACCCTAGCCCTAAACCTTAACCTTACCCTAGCCCTAAACCTTACCCTAGCCCTAAACCTTACCCTAGCCCTAAACCTTAACCTTAGCCCTAAACCTTACCCTAGCCCTAAACCTTAACCCTAGCCCTAAACCTTAACCCTAGCCCTAAACCTTACCCTAGCTCCTAAAGCCTTAATGTAATTCTAACACTAACACTAATTCTAACCTAAACCCTAAACCCCATAGAAATAGCATTTGACCTTGTGGCCTAACAGAATGTCCGCAGTTGGCCAAATATTTGTTTGTATCCTATTCTTGTGGGGACTTCTGGTCAAAGAATAGTTAAACACGTCCACACACACATTTCCTTCAACTCCCACTTGAAGAAACATTGACCTATTTAAATATTTTACCTCATGAGACCCACCCTGGCACTCTGCCCAATCATTGTATGTGTCCAGATTTCTCTATTGAGGCTTCTATCAAATTGAAGTTATTTGCCTTTTACTTATTTTAATTTTTTTTACATTTGCTAAAGGTACAGACTCAGAGCTTCTAAATGGCATATCATCCACTGCAGTTGGAGGAAACGCTGTGATAAACCTGTTATCCCACTTTAAGCTGCAATATGTAACTTTTTGGACAATAGAAATACGTTATAGATCTGTCACTCTCAACCCAACCAAATTCACAGAGAAATGTGTTATAGATCTGTCACTCTCAACCCAACCAAGATCTGTTCTTGTGGTAGATCTGTTCTACACCAGATTAACCTGAGACAGACTGGCTGACTGGCTGACAGGCTGACTGACTGGATCACTGGATGACTGGCTGCCAGGCTGACTGACTGACAGGCTGACTGGCTGACTGGATGACTGGCTGACAGGCTGACTGGCTGACAGGCTGACTGACTGGATGACTGACTGGATGACTGACTGACATGCTGACAGGCTGACTGACTGGATGACTGACTGACAGGCTGGGTGACTGGCTGACTGCAGCCCTAGCCTACATTACTTAACATACATCAGATTAACCTTAGACAGGCCGGCTGACTGGCTGGCTGACTGCCTGGCTGACAGGCTGACTGACTGGCTGGCTGACTGACTGACTGGCTGACTGGCTGACAGGCTGACTGACTGGCTCACTGGATGACTGGCTGCCAGGCTGACTGGCTGGCTGACTGGCTGGCTGGCAGGCTGACTAACTGACTGGCTGGCTGACTGCAGCCCTGGCCCACATTACTTAACATACTGTAAGGTTCTGTATATATTTTCTTAGTCAACCTTGTGTTGTTTCTTTGTGTTCTTGAACGTAGCCCTGTTTCTTTGTGTTCTGGAACGTAGCCCTGTTTCTTTGTGTTCTGGAACGTAGCCCTGTTTCTTTGTGTTCTTGAACGTAGCCCTGTTTCTTTGTGTTCTGGAATGTAGCCCTTTTCCTTTGTGTTCTGGAACGTAACCCTTTTTCTTTGTGTTCTGGAACATAGCCCTGTTCCTTTGTGTTCTGGAACATAGCCCTTTTTCTATGTGTTCTGGAACGTAGCCCTGTTCCTTTGTGTTCTGGAACGTAGCCCTGTCTCTCATTGATTTCACCTGTGTTAGTTACTCACCTGGTCTCATCAGCTCCTTATTTAGTTCAGTTCATTCTGTTTGTACCTTTGTGAGGTATTGTTCATTTTGACTCTACTGAGCCTTTTCCTAGCTTGTTTGTGAGAACCAGTTATAGCCTTCAGTACTAGATTTGATTCACCTGCCTGTTTGCCTACCTGTGTATGACCATTACCTGCCTGTGACCACGATTCTTGCCTTCAGCGAAGGCGAAATAAACACCTGCCACGCTCTGCACATTGATCTACACCTTTTTCTCCCTGAGTATTCATTACAGATACACCAGATTAACCTTAGACAGACTGGCTGACTGGCTGACTGCAACCCTGGCCCACATTACTTAACATACACCAGAGAATCTCTCTACACTACAGCCTCCCAAAAATCAGTTAGTCAGCCAGCCAGTCATTCAGTCAGCCAGTCAGTCAGTCAGCCAGTCAGCCATTCAGTCAGCCAGTCATTCAGTCAGCCAGTCATTCAGTCAGCCAGCCACCCATTTAGTCAGTCAGCCAGTCATTCAGTCAGCCAGCCAGTCAGTCAGCCAGCTAGTCAGCCAGTCATCCAGTCAGTCAGCCAGTCAGTCAGCCAGTCAGTCAGCCAGTCAGTCAGCCAGTCATCCAGTCAGCCAGCTAGTCAGCCAGTCATCCAGTCAGTCAGCCAGCCAGCCAGTCATTCAGTCAGCCAGTCAGTCAGCCAGTCAGTCAGTCAGCCAGCCATTCAGCCAGTCAGCCAGCCAGTCAGCCAGCCAGCCAGTCAGTCAGTCAGTCATCCAGTCAGCCAGCTAGTCAGCCAGTCAGTCAGCCAGCCAGTCATTCAGTCAGCCAGTCATTCAGTCAGCCAGTCAGTCAGCCAGTCATTCAGCCAGCCAGCCAGTCAGCCAGACAGTCAGCCAGACAGTCAGCCAGCCAGTCAGTCAGTCAGTCAGTCAGCACCAGCACCAGCAAGCCTGGAGGATATATTATTTCTGGAACCCTCCTCTCACCTGTGGAGAGTTTAATAAACTGGAGTGTATTACAGAGTTGTTGAGAGTTAATGGTTAGAAAGAGAAGGCATTGGGGTTATGGCGTTCTCTATGTGCCTGGCTGGTTGGAGATTCCATGAGGCTCGCGTTGATGAAATCACATCTTATTGGTCACATACACGTTTAACAGATGTTATTTGCCACATACACATCTTATTGCAGGTGTAGTGAAATGCTTGTGTTTCTAGTTCCAACAGTGCAGTAATATCTAACAATTCACAACAATACACACAACCTAAAAGTCAAATAATGTAATTAAGGAATATATAAATATTAGGAAAAGCAGAGTGGCATAGACTAAAATGCAGTAGAATAGAATACAGTATTTTCATATGAGATGAGTAAAGCAAAAATATGTAAACATTATTAAAGTGGCCAGTGATTCCAAGTCTATGTATATGGGGCAGCAGCCTCTAAGGTGCAGGGTTACGTAACTGGGTGGAAGCCAGGTAGTGGTGGCTATTTAACAGTCTGATGGCCTTGACGTAGAAGTTGTTTTTCAGTCACTCAGTCCCAGCTTTGATGCACCTGTACTGACCGCGCCTTCTTAGATGAATGCGGGGTGAACAGGCAGTGGCTCGGGTGGTTGTTGTCCTTGATGATCTTTTTGGCCTTCCTGTGAAATCGGGTGCTGTAGGTGTCCTGGAGGGCAGGTAGTTTGCCCCCGGTGATGCATTGGGTAGGTGTGTTTGTTACTAAGTAGCTACTAAGTTAATGTGTTTATTACTAAGTAGCTTTAATGTGTTTGTTACTAAGTAGCTTTAATGTGTTTGTTACTAAGTAGCTACTAATTAATTTTTAAAAACAATATTTATTTAACTAGGCAAGTCAGTTAAGAACAAATTCATGTTTACAATGACAACCTAGGAACACTGCCTTGTTCAGGGGTAGAAGAACAGACCTTGTCAGCCCGGGGATTCGATCCAGCAACCTATCGGTTACTGGCTCAACGCTCTAACCACTAGGCTACCTGCCTCCTCTAACCACTAGACTACCTGTCTCCTCTAACCACTAGGCTACCTGCCTCCTCTAACCACTAGGCTACCTGCCTCCTCTAACCACTAGGCTACCTGCCTCCTCTAACCACTAGGCTACCTGCCTCCTCTAACCACTAGGCTACCTGCCTCCTCTAACCACTAGGCTACCTGCCTCCTCTAACCACTAGGCTACCTGCCTCCTCTAACCACTAGGCTACCTGCCTCCTCTAACCACTAGGCTACCTGCCTCCTCTAACCACTAGGCTACCTGCCTCCTCTAACCACTAGGCTACCTGCCTCCTCTAACCACTAGGCTACCTGCCTCCTCTAACCACTAGGCTACCTGCCTCCTCTAACCACTAGGCTACCTGCCTCCTCTAACCACTAGGCTACCTGCCTCCTCTAACCACTAGGCTACCTGCCTCCTCTAACCACTAGGCTACCTGCCTCCTCTAACCACAAGGCTACCTGCCTCCTCTAACCACTAGGCTACCTGCCTCCTCTAACCACTAGGCTACCTGCCTCCTCTAACCACTAGGCTACCTGCCTCCTCTAACCACTAGGCTACCTGCCTCCTCTAACCACTAGGTTACCTGCCTCCTCTAACCACTAGGTTACCTGCCTCCTCTAACCACTAGGCTACCTTTCTCCTCTAACCACTAGGCTACCTGTCTCCTCTAACCACTAGACTACCTGCCTCCTCTATCCACTAGACTACCTGCCTCCTCTATCCACTAGACTACCTGCCTCCTCTAAATCAAATCAAATGTATTTGTCACATACACATGGTTAGCAGATGTTAATGCGAGTGTAGCGATATGCTTGTGCTTCTAGTTCCGACAATGCAGTAGTAACCAACGAGTAATCTAATCTAACAATTCTAAAACTACTACCTTATACACACAAGTGTAAAGGGATAAAGAATATGTACATAAAGATATATGAATGAATGGTACAGAATGGCATAGGCAAGATGCAGTATATGGTATCGAGTACAGTATATACACATATGAGATGAGTAATGTAGGGTAGGTAAACAAATGTGGCACAGTTTAAAGTGGCTAGTGATACATGTATTACATAAAGATGCAGTACATTATATAGAGTACAGTATATACATATACATATGAGATGAGTAATGTAGGGTATGTAAACATTATATTAAGTAGCATTGTTTAAAGTGGCTAGTGATACATTTATTACATAAAGATGCAGTACATGATATAGAGTACAGTATATACATATACATATGAGATGAGTAATGTAGGGTATGTAAACATTATATTAAGTAGTACTGTTTAAATTGGCTAGTGATATATTTTACATCAATTTCCATCAATTCCCATTATTAAAGTGGCTGGAGTTGAGTCAGTATGTTGGCAGCAGCCACTCAATGTTAGTGGTGGCTGTTTAACAGTCTGATGGCCTTGAGATAGAAGCTGTTTTTCAGTCTCTCGTTCCCTGCTTTAATGCACCTGTACTGACCTCGCCTTCTGGATGATAGCGGGGTGAACAGGCAGTGGCTCGGGTGGTTGTTGTCCTTGATGATCTTTATGGCCTTCCTGTGACATCGGGTGGTGTAGGTGTCCTGGAGGGCAGGTAGTTTGCCCCCGGTGATGCGTTGTGCAGACCTCACTACCCTCTGGAGAGCCTTACGGTTGTGGGCGGAGCAGTTGCCGTACCAGGCGGTGATACAGCCCGACAGGATGCTCTCGATTGTGCATCTGTAGAAGTTTGTGAGTGCTTTTGGTGACAAGCCGAATTTCTTCAGCCTCCTGAGGTTGAAGAGGCGCTGCTGCGCCTTCTTCACGACGCTGTCTGTGTGGGTGGACCAATTCAGTTTGTCCATGATTTGTATGCCGAGGAACTTAAAACTTACTACCCTCTCCATTACTGTCCCATCGATGTGGAGAGGGGGGTGCTCCTTTGTTTTGTTGACGTTGAGTGTGAGGTTATTTTCCTGACACCACACTCCGAGGGCCCTCACCTCCTCCCTGTGGGCCGTCTCGTCGTTGTTGGTAATCAAGCCTACCACTGTAGTGTCGTCCACAAACTTTATTTTTAATTTTTTTATTTCACCTTTATTTAACCAGGTAGGCTAGTTGAGAACAATTTCTCATTTGCAACTGCGACCTGGCCAAGATAAAGCATAGCAGTATGAACAGACAACACAGAGTTACACATGGAGTAAACAATGAACAAGTCAATAACACAGTAGAAAAAAAGTGAGTCTATATACATTGTGCGCAAAAGGCATCCGGAGGTAAGCGAATAATTACAATTTTGCAGATTAACACTGGAGTGATAAATGATCAGATGGTCATGTACAGGTAGAGATATTGGTGTGCAAAAGAGCAGAAAAGTAAATAAATAAAAACAGTATGGGAATGAGGTAGGTAAAATTGGATGGGCTATTTACCGATAGACTATGTACAGCTGCAGCGATCGGTTAGCTGCTCAGATAGCAGATGTTTGAAATTGGAGAGGGAGATAAAAGTCTCCAACTTCAGCGATTTTTGCAATTCGTTCCAGTCACAGGCAGCAGAGAACTGGAACAAAAGGCGGCCAAATGAGGTGTTGGCTTTAGGGATGATCAGTGAGATACACCTGCTGGAGCGCGTGCTACGGGTGGGTGTTGCCATTGTGACCAGTGAACTGAGATAAGGCGGAGCTTTACCTAGCATGGACTTGTAGATGACCTGGAGCCAGTGGGTCTGGCGACGAATATGTAGCGAGGGCCAGCCGACTAGAGCATACAGGTCGCAGTGGTGGGTGGTATAAGGTGCTTTAGTAACAAAACGGATGGCACAGTGATAAACTGCATCCAGTTTGCTGAGTAGAGTGTTGGAAGCTATTTTGTAGATGACATCGCCGAAGTCGAGGATCGGTAGGAGAGTCAGTTTTACTAGGGTAAGTTTGGCGGCATGAGTGAAGGGGGCTTTGTTGCGGAATAGAAAGCTGACTCTCGATTTGATTTTAGATTGGAGATGTTTGATATGAGTCTGGAAGGAGAGTTTACAGTCTAGCCAGACACCTAGGTACTTAAAGATGTCCACATATTCTAGGTCGGAACCATCCAGGGTGGTGATGCTAGTCGGGCGTGCGGGTGCAGGCAGCGAACGGTTGAAAAGCATGCATTTGGTTTTACTAGCGTTTAAGAGCAGTTGGAGGCCACGGAAGGAGTGTTGTATGGCATTGAAGCTTGTTTGGAGGTTAGATAGCACAGTGTCCAAGGACGGTCCGGAAGTATGTCGTAATGGTGTCGTCTGCGTAGAGGTGGATCCGGGTTCGCCCGCAGCAAGAGCAACATCATTGATATATACAGAGAAAAGAGTCGGCCCGAGAATTGAACCCTGTGGCACCCCCATAGAGACTGCCAGAGGACCGGACAGCATGCCCCCCGGATTGACACACTGAACTCTGTCTGCAAAGTAGTCGGTGAACCAGGCAAGGCAGTCATCAGAAAAACGGAGGCTACTGAGTCTGCCGATAAGAATATGGTCATTGACAGAGTGGAAAGCCTTGGCAATGTCGATGAAGACGGCTGCACAGTACTGTCTTTTATCGATGGCGGTTATGATATCGTTTAGTACTTTGAGCGTAGCTGAGGTGCACCCGTGACCGTCTTGGAAACCAGATTGCACAGCGGAGAAGGTACGGTGGGATTCGAGATGGACAGTGACCTGTTTGTTGACTAGGCTTTCGAAGACCTTAGATAGGCAGGGCAGGATGGATATAGGTCTGTAACAGTTTGGGTCCAGGGTGTCTCCCCCTTTGAAGAGGGGAATGACTGTGGCAGCTTTCCAATCCTTGGGGTCCTCAGACGATATGAAAGAGAGGTTGACCAGGCTGGTAATAGGGGTTGCGACAATGGCGGCGGATAGTTTCAGAAATAGAGGGTCCAGATTGTCAAGCCCAGCTGATATTTACGGGTCCAGGTTTTGCAGCTCTTTCAGAACATCTGCTATCTAGATTTGGGTAAAGGAGAACCTGGAGAGGCTTGGGCGAGTAGCTGCGGGGGGAGCTGTTGGCCGAGGTTGGAGTAGCCAGGAGGAAGGCATGGCCAGCCGTTGAGAAATGCTTGTTGAAGTTTTCGATAATCATGGAGTTATCGGTGGTGACCGTGTTACCTAGCCTCAGTGCAGTGGGCAGCTGGGAGGAGGTGCTCTTGTTCTCCATGGACTTCACAGTGTCCCAGAACGTTTTGGAGTTAGACCAAGGGCTGTATCTGTTCTTAGTTCGGCATTTTTTGAACGGAGCATGCTTATCTGAAATGGTGAGGAAGTTACTTTTAAAGAATGACCAGGCATCCTCAACTGACGGGATGAGGTCAATATCCTTCCAGGATACCCGGGCCAGGTCGATTAGAAAGGCCTGCTCACAGAAGTGTATTAGGGAGCGTTTGACAGTGATGAGGGGTGGTCCTTTGACTGCGGATCCGTACCGGATACAGGCAATGAGGCAGTGATCGCTGAGATCCTGGTTGTCGGAACTAGAAGCACAAGCATTTCGCTACACTCGCATTATCATCTGCTAACCATGTGTATGTGACAAATACAATTTGATTTGATTTGATTTGAAGACAGCGGAGGTGTATTTGGAGGGCCAGTTGGTCAGGATGACGTCTATGAGGGTGCCCTTGTTTAGAGATTTAGGGTTGTACCTGGTGGGTTCCTTGATGATTTGTGTGAGATTGAGGGCATCTACCTTAGATTGTAGGACTGCCGGGGTGTTAAGCATATCCCAGTTTAGGTCACCTAACAGAACAAACTCTGAAGCTAGATGGGGGGCGATCAATTCACAAATGGTGTCCAGGGCACAGCTGGGAGCTGAGGGGGGTCGGTAGCAGGCGGTAGCTGCCCACTGCACTGAGGCTAGCTGCCCACTGCACTGAGGCTGCACTCACCACCGATAGCAGTAAGAGACTTATTTCTGGAGAGAGTAATTTTTAAAATTAGTAGTTCGAACTGTTTGGGTATGGACCTGGAAAGTATGACATTACTTTGCGGGCTATCTCTGCAGTAGACTGCAACTCCTCCCCCTTTGGCAGTTCTATCTTGACGGAAAATGTTATAGTTGGGTATGGAAATCTCTGAATTTTTGGTGGCCTTCCTGAGCCAGGATTCAGACACGGCAAGGACATCAGGGTTAGCAGAGTGTGCTAAAGCAGTGAGTAAGAAAAACTTAGGGAGGAGGCTTCTGATGTTGACATGCATGAAACCATGCATGAAATGTACTTACCTACCCTCACCACCAGGGGGCGGCCCATCAGGAAGTCCAGTACCCAGTTGCACATGGGGGGGGGGGGGGGGGTTGAGACCCAGGGTCTCGAGCTTGATGACGAGTTTGGAGGGTGCTATGGTGTTAAATGCTGAGCTATAGTCGATGAACAGCATTCTCGCATAGATATTCCTCTTGTCCAGATGGGTTAGGGCAGTGTGCAGTGTGGTTGAGATTGCATCGTCTGTGGACCTATTTGGGTGGTAAGCAAATTGGAGTGGGTCTAGGGTGTCAGGTAGGGTGGAGGTGATATGGTCCTTGAGTAGTCTCTCAAAGCACTTCATGATGACGGCAGTGAGTGAAACGAGGCGGTAGTCGTTTAGCTCAGTTACCTTAGCTTTCTTGGGAACAGGGACAATGGTGGCCTTCTTGAAGCATGTGGGAACAGCAGACTGGGATAAGGATTGATTGAATATGTCCGTAAACACACCAGCCAGCTGGTCTGCGCATGCTCTGAGGACGCGGCTGGGGATGCCGTCTGGGCCTGCAGCCTTGCGAGGGTTAATACGTTTAAATGTTTTACTCACGTCGGCTGCAGTGAATGAGAGTCCGCATGTTTTGGTTGCGGGCCGTGTCAGGCACTGTATTGTCCTCAAAGCGGGCAAAAAAGTTATTTAGTCTGCCTGGGAGCAAGACATCCTGGTCCGTGACGGGGCTGGTTCTCTTTTTGTAATCCGTGATTGACTGTAGACCCTGCCACATACCTCTTGTGTCTGAGCCGTTGAATTGTGACTCTACTTTGTCTCTATACTGACGCTTAGCTTGTTTGATTGCCTTGCGGAGGGAATAGCTACACTGTTTGTATTCGGTCATGTTTCCGGCCATCAATCGACGGTTTCTGGTTTTGGAATGTTTTAATCGTTGCTATGGGAACGACATCATCAATGCACTTTCTAATGAACTCGCACACCGAATCAGCATATTCGTCAATGTTGTTGTTTGACTCAATGCGGAACATATCCCAGTTCACGTGATGGAAGCAGTCTTGGTGCGTGGAATCAGATTGGTCGGACCAGCGTTGAACAGACCTCAGTGTGGGAGCTTCTTGTTTTAGCTTCTGTCTGTAGGCAGGGAGCAACAAAATGGAGTCGTGGTCAGCTTTTCCGAAAGGAGGGCGGGGGAGGGCCTTATATGCGTCGCGGAAGTTAGAATAGCAATGATCCAAGGTTTTACCAGCCCTGGTTGCGCAATCGATATGCTGATACAATTTAGGGAGTTTTCAGATTAGCCTTGTTAAAATCCCCAGCTACAATGAATGCAGCCTCAGGATATGTGGTTTCCAGTTTGCAAAGAGTCAAATAAAATTTGTTCAGAGCCATCGATGTGTCTGCTTGGGGAATATATACGGCTGTGATTATAATCGAAGAGAATTCCCTTGGTAGATAATGCGGTCGACATTTGATTGTGAGGAATTCTAAATCAGGTGAACATAAGGACTCTAACCACTAGGGTAACTGCCTCCTCTAACCAGTAGGCTACCTGCCGCCCGATGAGTTGTTTGTAATGTGTGTGTTTCTAAGAAGAAACTAAATTGCTGGCAAGGTGTTTAAAATATCCTTGACTGTTTAGGTTTGTTTGAAAAACAGGTGAGGGAGATGAGGGAGATGAGGGAGAGATAATAGTCCATGTTTCAATGACTAGATAGCCTGCACATCAGTTAATCTGCCTGCACATCAGTTAATCTGCCTGCACATCAGTTAATCTGCCTGCACATCAATTAATCCTCCTGCACATCAATTAATCCTCCTGCACATCAGTTAATCTACCTGCACATCAGTTAATCCTCCTGCACATCAGTTAATCTGCCTGCACATCAGTTAATCTGCCTGCACATCAGTTAATCTGCCTGCACATCAGTTAATCTGCCTGCACATCAGTTAATCTGCCTGCACATCAGTTAATCTGCCTGCACATCAGTTAATCTGCCTGCACATCAGTTAATCTGCCTGCACATCAGTTAATCTGCCTGCACATCAGTTAATCTACCTGCACATCAGTTAATCTACCTGCACATCAGTTAATCCTCCTGCACATCAGTTAATCTGCCTGCACATTAGTTAATCCTCCTGCACATCAGTTAATCTGCCTGTGCCTACGCCACAGACAGCCTGAAGTGGATACATGTCCCACACAGTATCCCGTTCCCTTTATACAGCACAACATGTTTACCAGGGCCCTAGGGAGACATTTAGGACACCCTTTATACAGCACAACATGTTTACCAGGGCCCTAGGGAGACATTTAGGACACCCTTTATACAGCACAACATGTTTACCAGGGCCCTAGGGAGACATTTAGGACACCCTTTATACAGCACAACATGTTTACCAGGGCCCTAGGGAGACATTTAGGACACCCTTTATACAGCACAACATGTTTACCAGGGCCCTAGGGAGACATTTAGGACACCCTTTATACAGCACAACATGTTTACCAGAGCCCTAGGGAGACATTTAGGACACCCTTTATACAGCACAACATGTTTACATGTTGATCTTTTCCAGTGAAGCTTGTTCTCTGTAGACTAGAGAACCTTTCGACTAGAGAACCTTTCGACTAGAGAACCTTTCGACTAGAGAACCTTTCGACTAGAGAACCTTTCGACTAGAGAACCTTTCGACTAGAGAACCTTTCGACTAGAGAACCTTTCGACTAGAGAACCTTTCGACTAGAGAACCTTTCGACTAGAGAACCTTTCGACTAGTGAACCTGTAGACTAGAGAACCTGTAGACTAGTGAACCTGTAGACTAGAGAACCTTTCAACTAGAGAGCCTGTAGACTAGAGAACCTTTCAACTAGAGAGCCTGTAGACTAGAGAACCTGTAGACTAGTGAACCTGTAGACTAGAGAACCTGTAGACTAGAGAACCTGTAGACTAGTGAACCTGTAGACTAGAGAACCTGTAGACTAGAGAACCTGTAGACTAGAGAACCTGTAGACTAGAGAACCTGTAGACTAGAGAACCTGTAGACTAGTGAACCTGTAGACTAGTGAACCTGTAGACTAGAGAACCTGTAGACTAGTGAACCTGTAGACTAGTGAACCTGTAGACTAGTGAACCTGTAGACTAGAGAACCTGTAGACTAGAGAACCTGTAGACTAGTGAACCTGTAGACTAGAGAACCTGTAGACTAGAGAACCTGTAGACTAGTGAACCTGTAGACTAGTGAACCTGTAGACTAGAAAACCTGTAGACTAGTGAACCTGTAGACTAGTGAACCTGTAGACTAGAGAACCTGTAGACTAGTGAACCTGTAGACTAGTGAACCTGTAGACTAGAGAACCTGTAGACTAGAGAACCTGTAGACTAGAGAGCCTGTAGACTAGAGAGCCTGTAGACTAGATCACTGCAAGTCTGTTGTGATCTGTAGTGCAGAAAGGATGAGGATTGGCTCTGTCAGTCAGTCTGTCTGTTGTGAGTGGTGAAGACTGTGGTGCCATGTGGGAGGATGGAGAGGTGGAGAGGGAGGGAGATGGGATGGATAGAGAGGAGAGTGATAATGAAAGAGAGGGGATGGAGAGAGCGATGATGGAGAGAGACAGAGACACAGAGAGAGGATTACACAGATCCACAAAGAATTCAAAAACAAATCCAATTTTGATAAACTCCCATATCTACTGGGTGAAATACCACAGTGTGCCATCACAGCAGCAAGATTTGTGACCTGTTGCCACAAGAAAATGGCAACCAGTGAAGAACAAACACCATTTATTTTCCTTAACCATTTGTACATTGTTACAACACTGTATATATATATATATATACAATGTTATAGTTTTTATATATATATACATATATAATATAACATTTGTAATGTCTTTATTGTTTTGAAACTTCTGGATGTGTTATGTTTACTGTTCATTTTTATTGTATATTATCTACCTCACTTGCTTTGGCAATGTTAACACATGTTTCCCATGCTAATAAAGCCCCTTGAATTGAATTGAGAGGATGAGAGAGAGAGAGAGAGAGAGAGAGAGAGGCTGGTGAGGATATGGAGAGGAGGATGAGGAGGGAGGGCTGAGGAGAGGAGGATGAGGAGAGGATGAGGAGGGAGGGCTGAGGAGAGGATGACCGAAAGCCAACAGACAGACCGAAAGACAGACAGACAGAAAGCCAGACAGACAGACAAACCCTCAAATTCACACGCATGCCCTAATGTAACACTTTTACATTCAGAATATAAAGGGGGGGTTGGTAAATTCATCCAATGTCAACTTGTCCGTTGAAACAGCTTTAACTGGCAACAAGCAGTTGCATGTTGTTCTTGTTGTTTAATAGACAGCTTTAAACCTACTAACAAACAGTTGAATGTTGTTCTTGTTGTTTCCTAGGCACAGCTTTAAACCTACTAACAAACAGTTGAATGTTGTTCTTGTTGTTTCCTAGGCACAGCTTTAAACCTACTAACAAACAGTTGAATGTTGTTCTTGTTGTTTCCTAGGCACAGCTTTAATGAAGAAACAGACCTTCTAACAACGCTGCTGAAGGGGGGGACCCGCCTGAACAAGTATGGGGTCGCCATGGAAACCACTTCTCCTGCTGTCCGTCATCAGTGGCCTTTCAGGTACTGTAGTAGGAGATACCCACAATGCAATGCTCTGAGATAAGCTGAAGGTTTGCTTGCTCTTTTACGGCGATGTGCCGCTGTCACAGTAGATGCTCTGTTTGTCTGAGTGCGATGGTGCACACTGATTCCAACAGCCAGTCATATCAATAATAACAACATTTTCACGTTTTCTACCCGTTTAAAAATATATCCAGTTGAAGTCGGAAGTTTACATACACCTTAGCCAAGTACTTTTAAACTCAGTTTTTTACAATTCCGGACAATTAATCATGGTAAAAACTAGTTAGGATCACCACTTTATTTTAAGAATGTGAAATGTCAGAATAATAGTAGAGAGAATGATTTCTTTCAGCTTTTATTTCTTTCATCACATTCCCAGTGGGTCAGAAGTTTACATACACTCAATTAGTATTTGGTAGTATTGCCTTTAAATAGTTTAACTTGGGTCAAATATTCCGGGTAGCCTTCCACAAGCTTCCCACAATAAGTTGGGTGAATTTTGGCCCATTCCTCCTGACAGAGCTGGTGTAACCGAGTCAGGTTTATAGGCCTTCTTCCTCGCACAGGCTTTTTCAGTTCAGCCCACAAATTTTCTATCGAATTGAGGTCAGGGCTTTGTGATGGCCACTCCAATACCTTGACTTTGTTGTCCTTAAACACGTATTATTGCTGGGGGCAGTATTGTGTAGCTTGGATGAATAAGGTGCCCAGAGGTGCCCAGAGTAAACTGCCTGCTACTCAGTCCCAGAAGCTATGCATATTATTAGCATATTTGGATAGAGAACACTCTGAAGTTTCCAAAACCATTTGAATTATGTATGAGGAATGCTAATTATGAGATTTCTGTTGTTTGAATTTGGCGCCCTGCACTTTCACTGTCTGTTGTCATATCGATCCCGTTAACCAGATCGCAGCCATAAGAAGCAATTTTGCCACAACTTTGAAAGTATGCTTGGGGACATTGTCCATTTGGAAGACCCATTTTCGACCAAGCTCTAACTTCCTGACTGATGTCTTGAGATGTTGCTTACTAACTGAAGTAGCTAGAGACACTCTACAGAGCTGCCTCCAGGCCTACTAACTGAAGTAGCTAGAGACACTCTGCAGAGCTGCCTTCAGGCTAACTGAAGTAGCTAGAGACACTCTGCAGAGCTGCCTTCAGGCCTACTAACTGAAGTAGCTAGAGACACTCTGCAGAGCTGCCTTCAGGCCTACTAACTGAAGTAGCTAGAGACACTCTGCAGAGCTGCCTTCAGGCCTACTAACTGAAGTAGCTAGAGACACTCTGCAGAGCTGCCTTCAGGCCTACTAACTGAAGTAGCTAGCCAGAAGTTTCTTTCTCTGACTGTTCAGGAGGAAAAATACATCTCTGTCTGGGAGGTAAATAATCTTACAATAGCCGAATTTCTTTGTCATTTCTGTTGTATAACAATGTGTTGCTGCTGCTGCTAATGCTGAAGTGGTGCTAGCTGCTCTGCTGCTGAGTCCAATCCTGCTACACAATAGCCATGCAGATACCAGGCGGTATAAATACCTTAGTCCTTTGATACCTGCTACTGTAGAGAACCATGCTGGTGGTACCTGATACCTGCTACTACTGGTGATACCCCTGCTACTGTAGAGAACCATGCTGTTGATACCTGCTACTGTAGAGAACCATGCTAGTGATACCTGTTACTGTAGAGAACCATGCTGGTGATACCTGCTACTGTAGAGAACCATGCTAGTGATACCTGCTACTCTAGAGAACCATGCTGGTGATACCTGCTACTGTATCAAATCAAATCAAATGTATTTATAAAGCCCTTCGTATATCAGCTGATATCTCAAAGTGCTGTACAGAAACCCAGCCTAAAACCCCAAACAGCAAGCAATGCAGATGTAGAAGCACAGTGGCTAGGAAAAACTCCCTAGAAAGGCCAAAACCTAGGAAGAAACCTAGAGAGGAACGAGGCTATGTGGGGTGGCCAGTCCTTTTCTGGCTGTGCCAGGTGGAGATTATAACAGAACATGGCCAAGATATACAAATGTTCATAAATGACCAGCATGGTCAAGTAATAATAATCACAGGCAGAACAGTTGAAACTGGAGCAGCAGCACGGCCAGGTGGACTGGGGACAGCAAGGAGTCATCATGTCAGGTAGTCCTGAGGCATGGTCCTAGGGCTCAGGTCCTCCGAGAGTGAGAAAGAAAGAGAGAAAGAGAGAATTAGAGAGAGCATACTTAAATTCACACATGACACCGGATAGGACAGGAGAAGTACTCCAGATATAACAAACTGACCCTAGCCCTCCGACACATAAACTACTGCAGCATAAATACTGGAGGCTGAGACAGGAGGGGTCAGGAGACACTGGCCCCATACGATGACAACCCCGGACAGGGCCAAACAGGAAGGATATAACCCCATCCACTTTGCCAAAGCACAGCCCCCACACCACTAGAGGGATATCTTCAACCACCAACTTACCATCCTGAGACAAGGCCGAGTATAGCCCACAAAGACCTCCGCCACGGCACAACCCAAGGGGGGCGCCAACCCAGACAGGAAGATCACATCAGTGACTCAGCCCCATCAGGTGACGCACCCCTTCCAGGGACAGTATGAAAGAGCCCTAGTAAGCCAGTGACTCAGCCCCTGTAATAGGGTTAGAGGCAGAGAATCCCAGTGGAAAGAGGGGAACCGGCCAGGCAGAGACAGCAAGGGCGGTTCGTTGCTCCAGTGCCTTTCCGTTCACCTTCACACTCCTGGGCCAGACAACACTCAATCATATGACCCACTGAAGAGATGAGTCTTCAGTAAAGACTTAAAGGTTGAGACCGAGTTTGCGTCTCTCACATGGGTAGAGAACCATGCTGGTGATACCTGCTACTGGTGATACCTGCTACTGTAGAGAACCATGCTGGTGATACCTGCTACTGTAGAGAACCATGCTGGTGATACCTGCTACTGTAGAGAACCATGCTGGTGATACCTGCTACTGTAGAGAACCATGCTGGTGATACCTGCTACTGTAGAGAACCATGCTGGTGATACCTGCTACTGTAGAGAACCATGCTGGTGATACCTGCTACTGTAGATAATAATAATAATTATATTACTCTGCCAGGCTGGCATACGCTACTTTGTAGTTAGCATTTAATTGAGTAGGTTTTTGGGAAAGCCTTTCCATCTACCAGAAGACTGATGTCATGACATTAGCCTCATTTCTAACGGCTACACAAAGTGGTAGATGCGCGTCCAATTCTGTTTTAACCTCTCTGAACTACTGATACCGGATCCGGGAGCGTAACTACACCCTCAGGCTCATTACCATAACGCAACGTTAACAATTTCTCAAAATCGCAAATGAAATAAATATGCCTGCTCTCAAGCTTAGCCTTTTCTTAACAACACTGTCATCTCAGATTTTCAAAATATGCTTTTGAACCATAGCAAATCAATCATTTGTGTAAGAGTGATAATGGCTGCCGTAGCATTTAGCGTAGCATTTAGCACATAACATTTTCACAAAAACCAGCAAAGTAATCAAATAAAATAATTTACCTTTGAAGAACTTCAGATGTTTCAATGAGGAGACTCTCAGTTACATAGCAGATGCCCAGTTTTTCCTGAAAGATTCTTTGTGTAGGACAAATCGCTCCGTTTTGTTACTACACATTTGGCTACCGAAACGAACCGAAAATTCTGTCACCAAAACGTCGAACTTTTTTCCGAATGAACTCCATAATATCGACCGAAACATGGCAAACGTTGTTTGAATCAATCCCCAAGGTGTTTTTTCACATATCTCTTCATTGATATGCCGTTCGTGGAAGCATGGTTTGTCTCTGAATTCCATGGAAAAATACCAGCACCTGAGTTTTGCGCATCAATTTCCACGCAGGACACCGTGCGGGACACTTGGAAAATGTAGTCTCTTATGGTCAATCTTCCAATGATATGCCTGCAAATACGTCACAATGCTCCAGACCCCTTGGGGAAACGATAGAAAGGGCAGGCTCATTCCTGTCCCATTCACAGCCATATAAGGAGATTATGCAAATCGGTGCCTCAGAAATCCTGTTCATTTCCTGGTTGCAGAAACATCTTGGTTTCGCCTGTAGCATGAGTTCTGGGGCACTCACAGTGAAAATCTTTGCAGTTCTGGAAACGTCAGAGTGTCTTCTTTCCAAAGCGACCAATTCCATGCATAGTCGAGCATCTTTTTGTGACGATATATTGCGCTTAAAACGGGAACGTCTTTTTATCCAAAAATGAAATAGCGCCCCCGTAGGCTTAAGAGGTTTGCCTGGTTTCTGTGAGGGCCCTAATTTGACCCAGAATGAGGCTCTCCACTACCTATTGTGCCTGCAGTGATGATTCACCGTCTTCATCTAATGTTTTCACAATTTACCTGCAGAAATTGCCAAAAAACTTAGGCTTACCACTCGCTTATGCAAATTACGGAGCCAAATGAACTGCTCTCTCACCGATGCGATTCGGAGCTGCTACCACTGGCAGGGTTTAGAAATAAATACAAATAAAACAACGTTTATAAAGAAACATTATCCCACAGCAAATACTTGAATTGTTTAAACACATGTTGCAGAGCAGTGATTACAATATTTTTTATGAATATTGACAAAAATATTGATATTAAGGGTGGTCGCTATCAGTTGACAACTAAACAGTTGTCTCTAAAAATAAAAGTTCAATAGAAACATTTGTCAAATTTGGAAAATGATTCATTTGACAATCCCTTTGGCTTTCCCCTTAGAAATTGACCTTAAATGTCAGTTTTAAGCAAACATAATGCAACAAGATCCATTTGATCAAATGTAAAAATAAAGGTTTCCTGCTGGACAAGGATGATCCCTACTTTCAAGAGTCACCCCTGTTTGTTTCTTTAGTCTTTAACAGTATAGTCTTATGATTAATTGATCAATGTATTCATTAATTTAATTGGATAAAGTAATTTAAAGATGGATAATAATTATTTATTTATTTGTTATTTTACCAGGTAAGTTGACTGAGAACATGTTCTCATTTGCAGCAACGACCTGGGGAATAGTTACAGGGGAGAGGAGGGGGATTAATGAGCCAATTGTAAACTGGGGATTATTAGGTGACCATGATGGTTTGAGGGCCAGATTGGGAATTTAGCCAGGACACCGGGGTTAACACCCCTACTCTTATGATAAGTGCCATGGGATCTTTAATGACCTCAGAGAGTCAGGACACCCGTTTAACGTCCCATCCGAAAGACGGCACCCTACACAGGGCAGTGTCCCCAATCACTGCCCTGGGGCATTGGGATATTTTTTTAGACCAGAGGAAAGAGTGCCTCCTACTGGCCCTCCAACACCACTTCCAGCAGCATCTGGTCTCCCATCCAGGAACTGACCAGGACCAACCCTGCTTAGCTTCAGAAGCAAGCCAGCAGTGGTATGCAGGGTGGTATGCTGCTGGCAATAATGAAGTATTTAACTTTTTATGGCTGCAGGGGCAGTATTGAGTAGCTTGGATTGGGGCAGTATTGATTAGCTTGGATTGGGGCAGTATTGATTAGCTTGGATTGGGGCAGTATTGATTAGCTTGGATTGGGGCAGTATTGATTAGCTTGGATTGGGGCAGTATTGATTAGCTTGGATTGGGGCAGTATTGATTAGCTTGGATTGGGGCAGTATTGATTAGCTTGGATTGGGGCAGTATTGATTAGCTTGGATTGAGGCAGTATTGAGTAGCTTGGATTGGGGCAGTATCGATTAGCTTGGATTGGGGCAGTATTGAGTAGCTTGGATTGGGGCAGTATTGATTAGCTTGGATTGGGGCAGTATTGATTAGCTTGGATTGGGGCAGTATTGAGTAGCTTGGATTGGGGCAGTATTGATTAGCTTGGATTGGGGCAGTATTGAGTAGCTTGGATTGGGGCAGTATTGATTAGCTTGGATTGGGGCAGTATTGAGTAGCTTGGATTGGGGCAGTATTGATTAGCTTGGATTGGGGCAGTATTGAGTAGCTTGGATTGGGGCAGTATTGATTAGCTTGGATTGGGGCAGTATTGAGTAGCTTGGATTGGGGCAGTATTGTGTAGCTTGGATTGGGGCAGTATTGAGTAGCTTGGATTGGGGCAGTATTGATTAGCTTGGATTGGGGCAGTATTGAGTAGCTTAGATTGGGGCAGTATTGAGTAGCTTGGATTGGGGAAGTATTGATTAGCTTGGATTGGGGCAGTATTGAGTAGCTTGGATTGGGGCAGTATTGATTAGCTTGGATTGGGGCAGTATTGATTAGTTTGGATTGGGGCAGTATTGATTAGCTTGGATTGGGGCAGTATTGATTAGTTTGGATTGGGGCAGTATTGATTAGCTTGGATTGGGGCAGTATTGATTAGCTTGGATTGGGGCAGTATTGAGTAGCTTGGATTGGGGCAGTATTGATTAGTTTGGATTGGGGCAGTATTGATTAGCTTGGATTGGGGCAGTATTGAGTAGCTTGGATTGGGGCAGTATTGATTAGCTTGGATTGGGGCAGTATTGAGTAGCTTGGATTGGGGCAGTATTGATTAGCTTGGATTGGGGCAGTATTGATTAGTTTGGATTGGGGCAGTATTGATTAGTTTGGATTGGGGCAGTATTGATTAGCTTGGATTGGGGCAGTATTGATTAGTTTGGATTGGGGCAGTATTGATTAGCTTGGATTGGGGCAGTATTGAGTAGCTTGGATTGGGGCGGTATTGATTAGCTTGGATTGGGGCAGTATTGAGTAGCTTGGATTGGGGCAGTATTGATTAGCTTGGATTGCTTTCGCTGTAAAGCATCATTTCAAAATCTGACACGACAGGTGGATTAACAAAAGGCTAAGCTGTGTTTTCCTGTATTTCACTTGTGATTTCATGGATATAAATATATGTCGTAATATTTATTGAATGTAGCGCTATGCTATTCAGCGGTTGTTGATGACACTTATCCCATTTCGTGGGATTGCAGCCATAACAGGTTAAAATAATGGCTGTGTCTCGTGGTATTTTAGAATCACCTATTCCTTTTCTTCAGTCAAAGTACATAGTGGCCTCATGGGTGGAATGGTATTAATATGTTTCAGAATTTCATAATGAATCAACATTATTTTTTTTAAATGCAGAAAATCCAGTGTTTCTATGTCAAACCTATTTTTTTTCCTTCATGAATATAAAGTGAAACATACTGTTATATTGACTAACATACTGTTATATTGACTAACATACTGTTATATTAACTAACATACTGACTAACATACTGACTAACATACTGACTAACATACTGTTATATTAACTAACATACTGTTATATTAACTAACATACTGACTAACATACTGTTATATTAACTAACATACTGACTAACATACTGTTATATTAACTAACATACTGTTATATTAACTAACATACTGACTAACATACTGTTATATTAACTAACATACTGACTAACATACTGTTATATTAACTAACATACTGTTATATTAACTAACATACTGACTAACATACTGTTATATTGACTAACATACTGTTATATTAACTAACATACTGACTAACATACTGACTAACATACTGACTAACATACTGTTATATTAACTAACATACTGTTATATTAACTAACATACTGACTAACATACTGTTATATTAACTAACATACTGACTAACATACTGTTATATTAACTAACATACTGTTATATTAACTAACATACTGACTAACATACTGTTATATTAACTAACATACTGACTAACATACTGTTATATTAACTAACATACTGTTATATTAACTAACATACTGTTATATTAACTAACATACTGACTAACATACTGTTATATTGACTAACATACTGTTATACTGACTAACATACTGTTATATTGACTAACATACTGTTATATTGACTAACATACTGACTAACATACTGTTATACTGACTAACATACTGTTATATTAACTAATATACTGTTATATTGACTAACATACTGACTAACATACTGTTATACTGACTAACATACTGTTATATTAACTAACATACTGTTATATTGACTAACATACTGTTATACTGACTAACATACTGTTATATTGACTAACATACTGACTAACATACTGTTATACTGACTAACATACTGTTATATTAACTAACATACTGTTATATTAACTAACATACTGACTAACATACTGTTATACTGACTAACATACTGTTATATTGACTAACATACTGTTATATTAACTAACATACTGACTAACATACTGTTATATTAACTAACATACTGTTATATTAACTAACATACTGACTAACATACTGTTATATTAACTAACATACTGACTAACATACTGTTATATTAACTAACATACTGACTAACATACTGTTATATTAACTAACATACTGACTAACATACTGTTATATTAACTAACATACTGACTAACATACTGTTATATTAACTAACATACTGACTAACATACTGTTATATTAACTAACATACTGACTAACATACTGTTATATTAACTAACATACTGTTATATTAACTAACATACTGACTAACATACTGTTATATTGACTAACATACTGTTATATTAACTAACATACTGTTATATTAACTAACATACTGACTAACATACTGTTATATTAACTAACATACTGTTATACTGACTAACATACTGACTAACATACTGTTATATTGACTAACATACTGTTATATTAACTAACATACTGTTATATTAACTAACATACTGTTATATTAACTAACATACTGTTATATTAACTAACATACTGTTATATTAACTAACACACTGTTATATTAACTAACATACTGTTATATTAACTAACATACTGACTAACATACTGTTATATTGACTAACATACTGTTATATTAACTAACATACTGTTATATTAACTAACATACTGTTATATTAACTAACATACTGTTATATTGACTAACATACTGTTATATTAACTAACATACTGTTATATTGACTAACATACTGTTATATTAACTAACATACTGTTATATTAACTAACATACTGTTATATTAACTAACATACTGTTATATTAACTAACATACTGTTATATTAACTAACATACTGACTAACATACTGTTATATTAACTAACATACTGACTAACATACTGTTATATTAACTAACATACTGACTAACATACTGTTATATTGACTAACATACTGTTATATTAACTAACATACTGTTATATTAACTAACATACTGTTATATTAACTAACATACTGTTATATTAACTAACATACTGACTAACATACTGTTATATTGACTAACATACTGTTATATTAACTAACATACTGTTATATTAACTAACATACTGTTATATTAACTAACATACTGTTATATTAACTAACATACTGACTAACATACTGTTATATTGACTAACATACTGACTAACATACTGTTATATTAACTAACATACTGTTATATTAACTAACATACTGACTAACATACTGTTATATTAACTAACATACTGACTAACATACTGTTATATTAACTAACATACTGACTAACATACTGTTATATTGACTAACATACTGACTAACATACTGTTATATTGACTAACATACTGTTATTTTAACAGTATTGCTCTTTTCATGTTGTAAATAGTCAGCTAGCAAAATGACATTGGCAGGTAAGTGTGAAAGGAGTAAATGTCCAGATTTAGTTTCTGCAGGATAGTTTTTCTCCGACAATACTCCAAATTAGGATCCTGAACATGTATGATGTCATGAAGGAACATTCATGTAATGGTACTCTCTATGACTAGACATGCTACAGTTGTGGGATCTTCATTTGATCACCCTGTTGAGAAGAACTTTCCTTCAACGCAGGACTTTTACAATGTGTATTGTATTTAAGGAAAAATGTATCAACAAAATGTCCATTCATTATAATCTATATATCTATTCATCTTTCCTGTTGCTGCAGGATTATTTTCCTGCTCTTGCGAGCTGGCTCAAATTTATATCCTACTAGGTCCGAAATTGTAATCCTATTTCCTATATAATGCACTACTTTTGGCCAGACCCATAAGGCTTGGTGAAAAGTCATGCTTATGGGTCCAGGCGAAAAGAAGAGCACTATGTAGAGAATATGGTTCCATCTGTGGCACTATATAGAGAATAGGGTTCCATCTGGGACACTATATAGAGAATAATCCTGTAGCTCCAACTCCAAAAAGTTCTGGGACACTGTAAAGTCCATGGAGAACAAGAGCACCTCCTCCCAGCTGCCCACTGCACTGAGGCTAGGTAACACGGTCACCACCGATAAATCCATGATAATAGAAAACTTCAACAAGCATTTCTCAACGGCTGGCCATGCCTTGCTCTTGGCTACTCCAACCTCAGCCGACAGATGGCAACACCCACCCATAGCACGCGCTCCAGCAGGTGTTTCTCACTGATCATCCCTAAAGCCAACACCTCATTTGGCCGCCTTTCCTTCCAGTTCTCTGCTGCCTGTGACTGGAACGAATTGCAAAAATCGCTGAAGTTGGAGACTTTTATCTCCCTCACCAACTTTAAACATCAGCTATCTGAGCAGCTAACCGATCGCTGCAGCTGTATATAGTCTATCGGTAAATAGCCCACCCATTTTTACCTACCTCATCCCTATACTGTTTTTATTTATTTACAGTGCCTTGCGAAAGTATTCTGCCCCCTTGAACTTTGCGACCTTTTGCCACATTTCAGGCTTCAAACATAAAGATATAAAACTGTATTTTTTTGTGAAGAATCAACAACAAGTGGGACACAATCATGAAGTGGAACGACATTTATTGGATATTTCAAACTTTTTTAACAAATCAAAAACTGAAAAATTGGGCGTGCAAAATTATTCAGCCCCTTTAATTTCAGTGCAGCAAACTCTCTCCAGAAGTTCAGTGAGGATCTCTGAATGATCCAATGTTGACCTAAATGACTAATGATGATAAATACAATCCACCTGTGTGTAATCAAGTCTCCGTATAAATGCACCTGCACTGTGATAGTCTCAGAGGTCCATTAAAAGCGCAGAGAGCATCATGAAGAACAAGGAACACACCAGGCAGGTCCGAGATACTGTTGTGAAGAAGTTTAAAGCCGGATTTGGCTACAAAAAGATTTCCCAAGCTTTAAACATCCCAAGGAGCACTGTGCAAGCGATAATATTGAAATGGAAGGAGTATCAGACCACTGCAAATCTACCAAGACCTGGCCGTCCCTCTAAACTTTCAGCTCATACAAGGAGAAGACTGATCAGAGATGCAGCCAAGAGGCCCATGATCACTCTGGATGAACTGCGGAGATCTACAGCTGAGGTGGGAGACTCTGTCCATAGGACAACAATCAGTCGTATTTTGCACAAATCTGGCCTTTATGGAAGAGTTGCAAGAAGAAAGCCATTTCTTAAAGATATCCATAAAAAGTGTCGTTTAAAGTTTGCCACAAGCCACCTGGGAGACACACCAAACATGTGGAAGAAGGTGCTCTGGTCAGATGAAACCAAAGTTGAACTTTTTGGCAACAATGCAAAACGTTATGTTTGGCGTAAAAGCAACACAGCTCATCACACCATCCCCACTGTCAACCATGGTGGTGGCAGCATCATGGTTTGGGCCTGCTTTTCTTCAGCAGGGACAGGGAAGATGGTTAAAATTGATGGGAAGATGGATGGAGCCAAATACAGGACCATTCTGGAAGAAAACCTGATGGAGTCTGCAAAAGACCTGAGCCTGGGACGGAGATTTGTCTTCCAACAAGACAATGATCCAAAACATAAAGCAAAATCTACAATGGAATGGTTCAAAAATAAACATATCCAGGTGTTAGAATGGCCAAGTCAAAGTCCAGACCTGAATCCAATCGAGAATCTGTGGAAAGAACTGAAAACTGCTGTTCACAAATGCTCTCCATCCAACCTCACTGAGCTCGAGCTGTTTTGCAAGGAGGAATGGGAAAAAATGTCAGTCTCTCGATGTGCAAAACTGATAGAGACATACCCCAAGCGACTTACAGCTGTAATCTACAAACTTAAGGGGGCTGAATAATTTTGCACGCCCAATTCTTCTGTTTTTGAAATATCCAATAAATGTCGTTCCACTCCATGATTGTGTCCCACTTGTTGTTGATTCTTCAGTTTTATATCTTTATGTTTGAAGCCTGAAATGTGGCAAAAGGTCGCAATACTTTCGCAAGGCACTGTACTTTTCTGCTCTTTTGCACACCAGTATCTCTACCTGCACATGACCATCTGATCATTTATCATTCCAGTGTTAATCTGCTAAATTGTAATTATTATCCTACCTCCTCATGCCTTTTGCACACAATGTATATAGACTCTCTCTTTTTCCTTTTTTTTCTACTGTGTTATTGACTTGTTAATTGTTTACTCCATGTGTAACTCTGTGTTGTTGTCTGTTCACACTGCTATGCTTTATCTTGGCCAGGTCGCAGTTGTAAATGAGAACTTGTTAAATAAAGGTGAAATAAATAAAAATAATTTTTTTAATTTTTTTAATTAGGGGTGGCAGGGTAGCCTAGTGGTTAGAGTGTTGGACTAGTAACCGAAAGGTTGCAAGTTCAAATCCCTGAGCTGACAAGGTACAAAACTGTCGTTCTGCCCCTGAACAAGGCAGTTAACCCACTGTTCCTAGGCCATCATTGAAAATAATCTGAGACACTATAAAGAGAATAGGGTTCCCTTTGGAAAACAAACCTCAATTATTTGTTAAAGCATCTCATAGGATCTTTAGCATTTAGTATTTATTC
The DNA here is from genome assembly GCF_002021735.2 of Oncorhynchus kisutch. Taxonomy (NCBI): domain Eukaryota; kingdom Metazoa; phylum Chordata; class Actinopteri; order Salmoniformes; family Salmonidae; genus Oncorhynchus; species Oncorhynchus kisutch. The sequence continues at coordinate 94,254,898 of NC_034188.2, read as the reverse complement.
ATGGTGTGGTCCATGAATATAACATCCCATTTCCCAATGACACTCACATAGGAAACCATATTTCAAATCACATCAAATCAAATCAAATTTATTTATATAGCCCTTCGTACATCAGCTGATATCTCAAAGTGCTGTACAGAAACCCAGCCTAAAACCCCAAACAGCAAGCAATGCAGGTGTAGAAGCACGGTGGCTAGGAAAAACTCCCTAGAAAGGCCAATACCTAGGAAGAAACCTAGAGAGGAACCAGGCTATGTGGGGTGGCCAGTCCTCTTCTGGCTGTGCCGGGTGGAGATTATAACAGAACATGGCCAAGATGTTCAAATGTTCATAAATGACCAGCATGGTCGAATAATAATAAGGCAGAACAGTTGAAACTGGAGCAGCAGCACAGTCAGGTGGAAGTTGAAACTGGAGCAGCAGCATGGCCAGGTGGACTGGGGACAGCAAGGAGTCATCATGTCAGGTAGTCCTGGGGCATGGTCCTAGGGCTCAGGTCAGTTGAAACTGGAACAGCAGCATGGCCAGGTGGACTGGGGACAGCAAGGAGTCATCATGTCAGGTAGTCCTGGGGCATGGTCCTAGGGCTCAGGTCCTCCGAGAGAGAGAAAGAAAGAGAGAAGGAGAGAATTAGAGAACGCACACTTAGATTCACACAGGACACCGAATAGGACAGGAGAAGTACTCCAGATATAACAAACTGACCCCAGCCCCCCGACACATAAACTACTGCAGCATAAATACTGGAGGCTGAGACAGGAGGGGTCAGGAGACACTGTGGCCCCATCCGAGGACACCCCCGGACAGGGCCAAACAGGAAGGATATAACCCCACCCACTTTGCCAAAGCACAGCCCCCACACCATATTTCTGGTGCATGACTCCTTTGCCCTTGGTGAAAAAGATTTTATGCATCACACTGCGTTGAGATACCTAATTAGTTATCCCTGGTGCATGGTGAATTACAATCTCACACTTCAAATTGCAAATAAATCCCAAAACACAGCTCCCATAGGGATCTACAGTATAGTAGTGCTCCCATAGGGATCTACAGTATAGTGGTGCTCACATAGTGCTCTACAGTATAGTAGTGCTCCCATAGGGATCTACAGTATAGTGGTGATCCCATAGTGATCTACAGTATAGTGGTGATCCCATAGTGATCTACAGTATCGTGGTGCTCCCATAGTGATCTACAGTATAGTGGTTCTCCCATAGGGATCTACTGTATAGTAGTGCTCCCATAGGGATCTACAGTATAGTGGTGCTCCCATAGTGATCTACAGTATAGTGGTTCTCCCATAGGGATCTACAGTATAGTAGTGCTCCCATAGTGCTCTACAGTATAGTGATGCTCCCATAGTGCTCTACAGTATAGTGATGCTCCCATAGTGCTCTACAGTATAGTGGTGTAGTGGTGCTCCCATAGGGATCTACAGTGTAGTGGTGCTCCCATAGTGATCTACAGTGTAGTGGTGCTCCCATAGTGATCTACAGTGTTGTGGTGCTCCCATAGTGATCTACAGTGTTGTGGTGCTCCCATAGGGATCTACAGTGTAGTGGTGCTCCCATAGTGATCTACAGTAAAGTGGTGCTCCCATAGTGATCTACGGTGTAGTGGTGCTCCCATAGTGATCTACAGTATAGTGGTGCTCCCATAGTGATCTATAGTATAGTGGTGCTGCCATAGTGATCTACGGTGTAGTGGTGCTCCCATAGTGATCTACAGTATAGTGGTGCTCCCATAGTGCTCTACAGTATAGTGGTCCTCCCAGAGTCATCCACGGTGTAGTGGTGCTGACAGAGAGACAGACAGACAGAGAGAGAGAGAGACAGACAGACACCTGGCTGTATAGTAGTTTAAAATAAACAAGCTGTGCTGGTTCTGTCAGCTGAGATCAACAAAGGCACCAGGAATGGATAGCTCAGATCAAAAATCAATGGATAGAAATACTCAGCAAAAACAAATTAACTGTACTAGACACTCAGTGAGGGCTTCTGGAAAGTTGGTAAACCAGCAGAACACGTTGTACAGAATGGCAGAGAGAGATAGAGGAGACAGGTCAGCATTCTATAGGATCCTACTGCTTCCATTACTTCATGTTGCGTTGACATCGTAGGAACATTCAAATCAAATCAAATCAAATTTATTTATATAGCCCTTCGTACATCAGCTGATATCTCAAAGTGCTGTACAGAAACCCAGCCTAAAACCCCAAACAGCAAGCAATGCAGGTGGAGAAGCACGGTGGCTAGGAAAAACTCCCTAGAAAGGCCAATACCTAGGAAGAAACCTAGAGAGGAACCAGGCTATGTGGGGTGGCCAGTCCTCTTCTGGCTGTGCCGGGTGGAGATTATAACAGAACATGGTCAAGATGTTCAATGTTCATAAATGACCAGCATGGTCGAATAATAATAAGGCAGAACAGTTGAAACTAGAGCAGCAGCACAGTCAGGTGGAAGTTGAAACTGGAGCAGCAGCATGGCCAGGTAGACTGGGGACAGCAAGGAGTCATCATGTCAGGTAGTCCTGGGGCATGGTCCTAGGGCTCAGGTCAGTTGAAACTGGAACAGCAGCATGGCCAGGTGGACTGGGGACAGCAAGGAGTCATCATGTCAGGTAGTCCTGGGGCATGGTCCTAGGGCTCAGGTCCTCCGAGAGAGAGAAAGAAAGAGAGAAGGAGAGAATTAGAGAACGCACACTTAGATTCACACAGGACACCGAATAGGACAGGAGAAGTACTCCAGATATAACAAACTGACCCCAGCCCCCCGACACATAAACTACTGCAGCATAAATACTGGAGGCTGAGACAGGAGGGGTCAGGAGACACTGTGGCCCCATCCGAGGACACCCCCGGACAGGGCCAAACAGGAAGGATATAACCCCACCCACTTTGCCAAAGCACAGCCCCCACACCACTAGAGGGATATCTTCAACCACCAACCTACCATCCTGAGACAAGGCTGAGTATAGCCCACAAAGATCTCCGCCACGGCACAACCCAAGGGGGGGGGGGGGGGCGCCAACCCAGACAGGATGACCACAACAGTGAATCAACCCACTCAGGTGACGCACCCCCTCCAGGGACGGCATGAGAGAGCCCCAGCAAGCCAGTGACTCAGCCCCTGTAATAGGGTTAGAGGCAGAGAATCCCAGTGGAAAGAGGGGAACCGGCCAGGCAGAGACAGCAAGGGCGGTTCGTTGCTCCAGAGCCTTTCCGTTCACCTTCCCACTCCTGGGCCAGACTACACTCAATCATATGACCCACTGAAGAGATGAGTCTTCAGTAAAGACTTAAAGGTTGAGACCGAGTTTGCGTCTCTGACATGGGTAGGCAGACCGTTCCATAAAAATGGAGCTCTATAGGAGAAAGCCCTGCCTCCAGCTGTTTGCTTAGAAATTCTAGGGACAATTAGGAGGCCTGCGTCTTGTGACCGTAGCGTACGTATAGGTATGTACGGCAGGACCAAATCAGAGAGATAGGTAGGAGCAAGCCCATGTAATGCTTTGTAGGTTAGCAGTAAAACCTTGAAATCAGCCCTTGCTTTGACAGGAAGCCAGTGTAGAGAGGCTAGCACTGGAGTAATATGATCAAATTTTTTGGTTCTAGTCAGGATTCTAGCAGCCGTATTTAGCACTAACTGAAGTTTATTTAGTGCTTTATCCGGGTAGCCGGAAAATAGAGCATTGCAGTAGTCTAACCTAGAAGTGACAAAAGCATGGATTAATTTTTCTGCATCATTTTTGGACAGAAAGTTTCTGATTTTTGCAATGTTACGTAGATGGAAAAAAGCTGTCCTCGAAATGGTCTTGATATGTTCTTCAAAAGAGAGATCAGGGTCCAGAGTAACGCCGAGGTCCTTCACAGTTTTATTTGAGACGACTGTACAACCATTAAGATTAATTGTCAGATTCAACAGAAGATCTCTTTGTTTCTTGGGACCTAGAACAAGCATCTCTGTTTTGTCCGAGTTTAATAGTAGAAAGTTTGCAGCCATCCACTTCCTTATGTCTGAAACACATGCTTCTAGCGAGGGCAATTTTGGGGCTTCACCATGTTTCATTGAAATGTACAGCTGTGTGTCATCCGCATAGCAGTGAAAGTTTACATTATGTTTTCGAATAACATCCCCAAGAGGTAAAATATATAGTGAAAACAATAGTGGTCCTAAAACGGAACCTTGAGGAACACCGAAATTTACAGTTGATTTGTCAGAGGACAAACCATTCACAGAGACAAACTGATATCTTTCCGACAGATAAGATCTAAACCAGGCCAGAACATGTCCGTGTAGACCAATTTGGGTTTCCAATCTCTCCAAAAGAATGTGGTGATCGATGGTATCAAAAGCAGCACTAAGGTCTAGGAGCACGAGGACAGATGCAGAGCCTCGGTCCGATGCCATTAAAATGTCATTTACCACCTTCACAAGTGCCGTCTCAGTGCTATGATGGGGTCTAAAACCAGACTGAAGCATTTCGTATACATTGTTTGTCTTCAGGAAGGCAGTGAGTTGCTGCGCAACAGCCTTCTCTAAAATTTTTGAGAGGAATGGAAGATTCGATATAGGCCGATAGTTTTTTATATTTTCTGGATCAAGGTTTGGCTTTTTCAAGAGAGGCTTTATTACTGCCACTTTTAGTGAGTTTGGTACACATCCAGTGGATAGAGAGCCGTTTATTATGTTCAACATAGGAGGGCCAAGCACAGGAAGCAGCTCTTTCAGTAGTTTAGTTGGAATAGGGTCCAGTATGCAGCTTGAAGGTTTAGAGGCCATGATTATTTTCATCATTGTGTCAAGAGATATAGTACTAAAACACTTGAGCGTCTCTCTTGATCCTAGGTCCTGGCAGAGTTGTGCAGACTCAGGACAACTGAGGTTTGGAGGAATACGCAGGTTTAAAGAGGAGTCCGTAATTTGCTTTCTAATAATCATAATCTTTTCCTCAAAGAAGTTCATGAATTTATCACTGCTAAAGTGAAAGTCATCCTCTCTTGGGGAATGCTGCTTTTTAGTTAGCTTTGCGACAGTATTAAAAAGGAATTTCGGATTGTTCTTATTTTCCTCAATTAAGTTAGAAAAATAGGATGATCGAGCAGCCGTAAGGGCTCTACGGTACTGCACGGTACCAACGGTTCAGTTTTAAACGTGTGACCACATAAGATGTTACCACATACAGTATGGGTCCTATTTCTGTGTGACTACAAGAAAAATATGTTTATTATCAACATATCTACATGTTCTGTTCTGACTCAACGTTGCAGACAATGTTGGATTCGTTGATCAAAAGCTTTCAGAAGGAAAAACTGTAAAATGTCTTTGTTTCATATGGAATTTCCTGACTTGGCAGCAGATAGTACTGTGGAGGTTTAATCCTTTGCTCTTTCCCTCTCTTTTCCTCTCTCGTTCCTCTCTCTCTTCCTTTCTGTCTTACTCTCTTCGTGGCTCCTCAGCTCCCACTGTAATTACCCACAGTACGAGAACAGATCAGAGAGGACAGAATGTATGAGCGTTGGAAAAAGCCTAAAGCACCATTTCAAAGGAATCTAATGCATGTCTGGAAGTAGTGATAGAATTAGTTGGATCCCAGACACATTTAGGGGTAATTTATACCCTGAATTGGTGTTTGTTTTCTCAATGCTCCCCTGTGGAAACTAAAGGGAAACCCCCAACCAATGGGGTAAAACTAGTTCATTTGATAGTAACATACACTACATGACCAACAGTATGTGGATACCTGCTCACTGTACATCTCATTCCAAAATCATGGGCATTAATATGGAGTTGGTCCCCCACTTTGTTGTTATAACAGCCTCCACTCTTCTGGGAAGAATTTCCACTAGATGTTGGAACATTGCTGAGGGCCTTGCTTCCATTCAGCCACGAGAGAATTTGTGAGGTCAGGCACTCGATTAGGCCTGTCTCGCAGTCGGCGTTCCAATTCAGGTCAGGGCTCTGGGCAGGCCAGTCAAGTTCTTCCACACCGATCTCGACAAACCATTTCTGTATGGATCTCGCTTTATGCACGGAGGCATTGTCATGCCCCCAAACTGTTGTCACAAAGTTGGAAGCACAGAATAGTCTAGAATGTCATTGTATGCTGTAGTGTTAAAATTTCCTTTCACTGGAACTAAGGGGCCTAGCCCAAACCATGAAAAACAGTCCCAGATCATTATTCCTCCTCCACCAAACTTTACAGTTGGCACTATGAATTGGGGCAGGTAGCATTCTCCTGGCATCCGCAAAACCCAGATTTGTCTGTTGGACTGCCAGATGGTGAAGCGTGATTCATCACTCCAGAGAACGCGTTTCCACTTCTCCAGAGTCCTATGGCCGTGACCTTTACACCACTCTAGCCAACGCTTGTCATTGCACGTGGTGATCTTAGGCTTGTGTGCGATCTGTTCGGCCATGGAAACCATTTCATGAAGCTCCAGATGAACAGTTCTTGTGCTGATGTTGCTTCCAGAGGCAGTTTGGAACTCGGTAGTCAGTGTTACAACTGAGGACAGACGAGTTTTATGCGATACGCTCTTCAGCACTTGCCGGTCGTTCTGTGAGCTTGTGGGGCCTACCACTTCAGAGGCTGAGCTGTTGTTGCTCATAGATGTTTCCACTTCACAATCATTTGTTTAACACTTTTTTGGTTACTACATGGTTCCATATGTGTTATTTTATAGTTTTAATGTACAATGTACAATGTAGAAAATAGTACAAAAAAAACAACCCAAAAAACAGGAATGAGTAGCTGTGTCCAAACTTTTGGCTGGTACTGTAAATTGAGAAGATTTGCCTGAGAAGATGTTAATATGTTGTGTTTTGGGGATTAAACAAATGTAGTCATTATATTTCAAAGCACACTTATATTTTGGTTCAACGGTTGTGTATTGAAAGATGTCTACAAAGATGTGCACAATGAAAGACTGAATGTATGACTGTAATTATCAAGGCACAAGGTGAGACCCAAATGCAGACACAGGAGGCAGATGGTTGGAGTCTTACTATGTTTGTTAATCCAAAGGGATAGGCAAGAGAATGGTCATAGACAGGCAAAAAGGTCACAGCGATCTGGAATATGACGTGTTCATCTATTGGATTTGAAATACATGGTAATATGTACAGAAGGACAGAGAGTTTCAGAGATGTAGCGTGGGTAGTGTCCTACATGTGTACTGCTACAGCAACCTCAGCTTATAGACAAGGACACAGAGGCAGTCACAAATGTCACCCTTTATCCCTGGGCTCTGGCCATCAGTAGTGCAATAAGTACGGAATAGGATGCTATTTTTGATTACAGACAGAGCTTCTCTGCCCTGCACAGTGTGCACTTTCCTTGTCCTTTCAGTGTGCCAAAACGGAATGACGAATATGCAATTCCTTCTAATATTATTGTTGCATTTGCAAAAGGTTGAAGTGAAACTCATTTGGTGCGAGCGAAATTCCCCACAGTGCACTAAGGATCAGGGAAAAGTCCTGGTTTAGTAGGACGTCACAGATCTGCTCTGAATCGAGGGGCGTGCGAGGAGGGGAATAGGGGTGTTATTTCATATGATATATAGATAGTTCTATCTGTAATGATATGCCAGTGAATAAATGGTCTCAAGGATAACCAGCTTCTGTCAATATAATCTCCCAGGGAAGGTGTTCATTAATCTTACCAAACTATGGATAATCATGTCCATCTACTTGAGCCCCCGTGAACGTCTCACCTGCTTAAGTTATCCTAATTAATGTTTCACACTGAAATCCACAGCCAGCCAGCAGGCAGCTAGGCAGTTAGACAGGCAGGTAGTCAGGCAGTTAGACAGGCCGTTAGACAGGCAGGTAGTCAGGCAGTTAGACAGGCAGTTAGACAGGCAGGTAGTCAGGCAGTTAGACAGGCAGTTAGACAGGCAGGTAGTCAGGCAGTTAGACAGGCAGGTAGTCAGGCAGGTAGACATGCAGTTAGACAGACAGTTAGGCAGGCAGTTAGACAGACAGTTAGGCAGGCAGTTAGACAGGCAGGTAGTCAGGCAGGTAGACAGGCAGGTAGTCAGGCAGTTAGACAGGCAGGTAGTCAGGCAGTTAGACAGGCAGGTAGACAGGCAGGTAGACAGGCAGGTAATCAGACAGGTAGACAGGCAGGTAGACAGGCAGTTAGACAGGCAGGTAGATAGGCAGGTAGACAGGCAGTTAGACAGGCAGGTAGACAGGCAGGTAGGCAGGCAGGTGAGCCATGGTTCATTCATTGTCTCTGTGTTTCTGATCCGCCAACCATTTACACTAGAGGCTATTTCAGACCCTGTTGTAGCTGTAGCTTCCTATTTCAGACCCTGTTGTAGCTGTAGCTTCCTATTTCAGACCCTGTTGTAGCTGTAACTTCCTATTTCAGACCCTGTTGTAGCTGTAGCTTCCTATGTCAGACCCTGTTGTAGCTGTAGCTTCCTATTTCAGACCCTGTTGTAGCTGTAGCTTCCTATGTCAGACCCTGTTGTAGCTGTAGCTTCCTATTTCAGACCCTGTTGTAGCTGTAGCTTCCTATTTCAGACCCTGTTGTAGCTGTTACACCTGCATGGGTGACCAACTGATGAGGTTTCTACCCTTTTCTGTCATTGTTCAGTTATTGGAGTTAACTTGCCATTTAGTAATCTTGTTAGAATTATGCAGTGAGATCTACAGCTCTAGAAAAAAATTAATGAGCCACTGCAAAATGATCAGTTTCTCTGGTTTTACTATTTATAGGTATGTGTTTGGGTAAAATTAAAATTTTTGTTTAATTGTATAAACTACTGACAACATTTCTCCCAAATTCCAAAGAAAAATATTGTCATTAAGAGGATTTATTTGCAGAAAATGACAACTGGTCAAAATAGGTTCATATTCATTTTTAAACAACACAATTCTAATGTTTTAACTTAGGAAGAGTTCAATCACAGCTTTCATATGTCTTGACATGCTCTCCACCAGTCTTTACATTGGGGCAGCAGGTAGCCTAGTGGTTAGAGTGTTGGACTAGTAACCGAAAGGTTGCTAGATTGAATCCCCGAGCTGACAAGGTACAACTCTGTCGTTCTGCCCCTGAACAAGGCAGTTAACCCACTGTTCCTACACCATCATTGAAAATAAGAATTTGTTCTTAACTGTCTTGCCTAGTAAAATAAAAACATAAATACATTGATGTTGGGGGACTTTATGCCTCTCCTGGCACAGACATTCAAGCAGCTGGGCTTTGTTTGATGGCTTGTCACCATCCATCTTCCTCTTGATCACATTCCAGAGGTTTTCAATGGGGTTCAGGTCTGGAGCGATTGGGCTGGCCATGACAGGGTCTTGATCTGGTGGTCCTCCATCCACACCTTGACTGACCTGGCTGTGTGCCATGGAGCATTGTCCTGCTGGAAAAACCAATCCTCAGAGTTGGGGAACATTGTCAGAGCAGAAGGAAGCATGTTTTCTTCCAGGACAACCTTGTATGTGGCTTGATTCAATCGTCCTTCACAAAGACAAATCTGCCCAATTCCAGCCTTGCTGAAACACCCCCAGACCATTACCGCTCCTTACATAAACTACAGAGTCCTCATCCTTTACAAAAACTACAGAGAGACCTCATCCGTTAGATAAACTACAGAGAGACCTCACCCATTACAAAAACTACAGAGAGACCTCATCCGTTACATAAACTACAGAGAGACCTCATCCGTTACATAAACTACAGAGAGACCTCATCTGTTACATAAACTACAGAGAGACCTCACCCGTTACATAAACTACAGAGTCCTCATCCGTTACATAAACTACAGAGAGACCTCATCCAATACATAAACTACAGAGAGACCTCATCCGTTACATAAACTACAGAGAGTCCTCATCCATTACATAAACTACAGAGAGTCCTCATCCATTACATAAACTACAGAGTCCTCATCCATTACATAAACTACAGAGAGTCCTCATCCATTACATAAACTACAGAAAGTCCTCATCCATTACATAAACTACAAGACCCTCATCTGTTACATAAACTACAGAGAGACCTCACCCGTTACATAAACTACAGAGTCCTCATCCATTACATAAACTACAGAGAGACCTCATCCATTACATAAACTACAGAGAGACCTCATCCGCTACATAAACTACAGAGAGTCCTCATCCATTACATAAACTACAGAAAGTCCTCATCCATTACATAAACTACAGAGAGTCCTCATCCATTACATAAACTACAGAGAGTCCTCATCCATTACATAAACTACAGAGAGTCCTCATCCATTACATAAACTACAGAGAGTCCTCATCCATTACATAAACTACAGAGAGTCCTCATCCATTACATAAACTACAGAAAGTCCTCATCCATTACATAAACTACAGAGTCCTCATCCATTACATAAACTACAGAGAGACCTCGTCCGTTACATAAACTACAGAGAGACCTCATCCATTGCATAAACTACAGAGAGACCTCATCCATTACATAAACTACAGAGTCCTCATCCATTACATAAACTACAGAGAGACCTCGTCCGTTACATAAACTACAGAGAGACCTCGTCCGTTACATAAACTACAGAGAGACCTCGTCCGTTACATAAACTACAGAGAGACCTCGTCCGTTACATAAACTACAGAGAGACCTCGTCCGTTACATAAACTACAGAAAGTCCTCATCCATTACATAAACTACAGAGAGACCTCGTCCGTTACATAAACTACAGAGAGTCCTCATCCATTACATAAACTACAGAGAGTCCTCATCCATTACATAAACTACAGAGAGTCCTCATCCGTTACAAAAACTACAGAGAGACCTCGTCCGTTACATAAACTACAGAGAGTCCTCATCCATTACATAAACTACAGAGAGTCCTCATTCATTACATAAACTACAGAGAGTCCTCATCCATTACATAAACTAGAGTCCTCATCCATTACATAAACTACAGAGAGTCCTCACCCGTTACAAAAACTACAGTCCTCATCCGTTACATAAACTACAGAGAGTCCTCATGCATTGCATAAACTACAGAGAGACCTCGTCCGTTACATAAACTACAGAGATTCCTCACCCGTTACAAAAACTACAGTCCTCATCCGTTACATAAACTACAGAGAGTCCTCATCCATTACATAAACTACAGAGAGACCTCGTCCGTTACATAAACTACAGAGTCCTCATCCATTACATAAACTACAGAGAGACCTCGTCCGTTACATAAACTACAGAGAGACCTCGTCCATTACATAAACTACAGAGAGACCTCGTCCGTTACATAAACTACAGAGTCCTCATCCATTACATAAACTACAGAGAGACCTCGTCCGTTACATAAACTACAGAGTCCTCATCCATTACATGAACTACAGAGAGTCCTCATCCATTACATAAACTACAGAGAGACCTCATCCATTACATAAACTACAGAGAGTCCTCATCCATTACATAAACTACAGAGAGACCTCATCCATTACATAAACTACAGAGAGACCTCATCCATTACATAAACTACAGAGAGACCTCATCCGTTACATAAACTACAGAGAGACCTCATCCATTACATAAACTACAGAGAGTCCTCATCCGTTACAAAAACTACAGTCCTCGTCCGTTACAAAAACTACAGAGAGACCTCGTCCGTTACATAAACTACAGAGAGTCCTCATCCATTACATAAACTACAGAGAGTCCTCATCCATTACATAAACTACAGAGAGTCCTCATCCATTACATAAACTAGAGTCCTCATCCATTACATAAACTACAGAGAGTCCTCACCCGTTACAAAAACTACAGTCCTCATCCGTTACATAAACTACAGAGAGTCCTCATGCATTGCATAAACTACAGAGAGACCTCGTCCGTTACATAAACTATAGAGTCCTCATCCATTACATAAACTACAGAGAGTCCTCATCCATTACATCAACTACAGAGAGTCCTCACCCGTTACAAAAACGACAGTCCTCATCCGTTACATAAACTACAGAGAGTCCTCATCCATTACATAAACTACAGAGTGACCTCGTCCGTGATATAAACTACAGAGTCCTCATCCATTACATAAACTACAGAGAGACCTCGTCCGTTACATAAACTACAGAGAGACCTCGTCCGTTACATAAACTACAGAGAGACCTCGTCCGTTACATAAACTACAGAGTCCTCATCCATTACATAAACTACAGAGAGACCTCGTCCGTTACATAAACTACAGAGTCCTCATCCATTACATAAACTACAGAGAGTCCTCATCCATTACATAAACTACAGAGAGTCCTCATCCGTTACAAAAACTACAGAGAGTCCTCATCCGTTACAAATACTACAGTCCTCATGCATTGCATAAACTACAGAGAGACCTCGTCCGTTACATAAACTACAGAGATTCCTCACCCGTTACAAAAACTACAGTCCTCATCCGTTACATAAACTACAGAGAGTCCTCATCCATTACATAAACTACAGAGAGACCTCGTCCGTTACATAAACTACAGAGTCCTCATCCATTACATAAACTACAGAGAGACCTCGTCCGTTACATAAACTACAGAGAGACCTCGTCCATTACATAAACTACAGAGAGACCTCGTCCGTTACATAAACTACAGAGTCCTCATCCATTACATAAACTACAGAGAGACCTCGTCCGTTACATAAACTACAGAGTCCTCATCCATTACATGAACTACAGAGAGTCCTCATCCATTACATAAACTACAGAGAGACCTCATCCATTACATAAACTACAGAGAGTCCTCATCCATTACATAAACTACAGAGAGACCTCATCCATTACATAAACTACAGAGAGACCTCATCCATTACATAAACTACAGAGAGACCTCATCCGTTACATAAACTACAGAGAGACCTCATCCATTACATAAACTACAGAGAGTCCTCATCCGTTACAAAAACTACAGTCCTCGTCCGTTACAAAAACTACAGAGAGACCTCGTCCGTTACATAAACTACAGAGAGTCCTCATCCATTACATAAACTACAGAGAGTCCTCATCCATTACATAAACTACAGAGAGTCCTCATCCATTACATAAACTAGAGTCCTCATCCATTACATAAACTACAGAGAGTCCTCACCCGTTACAAAAACTACAGTCCTCATCCGTTACATAAACTACAGAGAGTCCTCATGCATTGCATAAACTACAGAGAGACCTCGTCCGTTACATAAACTATAGAGTCCTCATCCATTACATAAACTACAGAGAGTCCTCATCCATTACATCAACTACAGAGAGTCCTCACCCGTTACAAAAACGACAGTCCTCATCCGTTACATAAACTACAGAGAGTCCTCATCCATTACATAAACTACAGAGTGACCTCGTCCGTGATATAAACTACAGAGTCCTCATCCATTACATAAACTACAGAGAGACCTCGTCCGTTACATAAACTACAGAGAGACCTCGTCCGTTACATAAACTACAGAGAGACCTCGTCCGTTACATAAACTACAGAGTCCTCATCCATTACATAAACTACAGAGAGACCTCGTCCGTTACATAAACTACAGAGTCCTCATCCATTACATAAACTACAGAGAGTCCTCATCCATTACATAAACTACAGAGAGTCCTCATCCGTTACAAAAACTACAGAGAGTCCTCATCCGTTACAAATACTACAGTCCTCATCCATTACATAAACTACAGAGAGACCTCATCCATTACATAAACTACAGAGAGTCCTCATCCGTTACAAAAACTACAGTCCTCGTCCATTACATAAACTACAGAGAGACCTCGTCCGTTACATAAACTACAGAGAGACCTCGTCCGTTACATAAACTACAGAGTCCTCATCCGTTACATAAACTACAGAGAGACCTCGTCCATTACAAAAACTACAGAGAGTCCTCATCCATTACATAAACTACAGAGAGACCTCGTCCATTACATAAACTACAGAGAGACCTCGTCCGTTACATAAACTACAGAGTCCTCATCCATTACATAAACTACAGAGAGACCTCGTCCGTTACATAAACTACAGAGAGACCTCGTCCATTACATAAACCCATAGAGAGTCCTCATCCGTTATATAAACTACAGAGAGACCTCATCCGTTACATAAACTACAGAGAGACCTCATCCTTTACATAAACTACAGAAAGTACTCATCCGTTACATAAACTACAGAGTCCTCATCCTTTACATAAACTACAGAGTCCTCATCCGTTACATAAACTGTAGTCACGGCCCTACTTGATGTGTTCTCTGTCACCTGGAGCTGCATGGCAAATGGTCCATGAACACAAGGACATCACAATGCCAAAGAACTAGTCAGCCCTCCCCCTCTGAGGGGCCAACACGTTTCTCTCTGTTACAGTATCCAGGAATTTGTGATAGACAGCACCAAACATAGTCCAGTATTATTCTATGTGTATGTATGCTATCTGTGTTCACTGGTATATATACAGGGTGAACTCTAAATTACTCTCAGGAATTATGTCTCATTTAGGTTGGTCCCATCCCCCACACAAGCATTTAGATGCTCTGACACCCTGTGGACATTGGGCCTTGGTGGTCAGGTTGCACTGTGAACTTGGTATTGTTTGATTGGTGGTTGGTTTTTGGTTGAAATGTTACACCTTCATATGTTCTACACTATAATGAAATACCTTTGTTCTCTGTCTTCTCCTGTGTCCAGTCTGAACTGCTGATGTTATCATAGAGGTGATGTGGTCTGATATCATAGAGATGATGTGGTATGATGTTATCATAGAAGTGATGTGGTCAGATGTTATCATAGAGGTGATGTGGTCTGATATCATAGAGGTGATGTGGTCTGATGTCATAGAGGTGATGTGGTCTGATGTTATCATAGAGGTTATGTGCTCTGATGTCATAGTGGTGATGTGGTCTGATGTTATCATAGAGGTGATGTGGTCTGATGTCATAGAGGTGATGTGGTCTGATATCATATAGGTGATGTGGTCTGATGTCACAGAGGTGATGTGTCTAATGTCATATAGGTGATGTGTCTAATGTTATAGAGGTGATGTGGTCTGATGTTATCATGGAGGTGATGTGTTCTGATGTCATAGAGGTGATGTTGTCTGATGTTATCATATAGGGGATGTGTTCTGATGTCATAGAGGTGATGTGGTCTGATGTCATAGAGGTGATTTGGTCTGATGTTATCATAGAGTTGATGTGGTCTGATGTCAAAGAGGTGATGTGGTCTGATATCATAGAGGTGATGTGGTCTGATGTTATCATGGAGGTGATGTGGTCTGATGTTATCATAGAGGTGATGTGGTCTGATGTTATCATAGAGGTGATATGGTCTGATGTCAAAGAGGTGATGTGGTCCGATGTTATCATATAGGTGACGTGGTCTGATGTTATCATAGAGGTGATGTGGTCTGATGTTATCATAGAGGTGATGTGGTCTGATGTCATAGAGGTGATGTGGTCTGATGTTATCATAGTGGTGATGTGGTCTGATGTTATCATAGAGGTGATGTGGTGTGATTTCATAGAGGTGAAGTGGTCTGATGTCATAGAGGTGATGTGGTCTGATGTCAAAGAGGTGATGTGGTCTGATATTATCATAGAGGTGATGGGGTCTGATGTTATCATGGAGGCGATGTGGTCTGATGTCATAGAGGTGATGTGGAGACTTGAAATGATCCCATCTGTCCTCACTTTACTTGCCTTTGTATTAAAGCTCTATCAGGGCTTCCTGTAACACTGAGGGTGCATCCTAAAGGGCACCCTGTGCCCTAGTGAATAGGGCTCCTGGCAAAATGAGTGCACTAAATATGTTATGGGGTGCCATTTGGAACATAAACTGAGTGTTGTTCTGTTTTCTACCTTGTGAAGAGATAGAGATCAGAGGGATCTGTGAGGGTCAGTGCCTTCATCAGATGGAGGTGACAGTTGACGAGAGCTTGAAGCCTTGTGACTGTCAAGATATATCCCCACTGTGAAATCTCAATGTGACTGTCAGGGTATATCCCCACTGTGAACTCTCAATGTGACTGTCAGGATATATCCCCACTGTGAACTCTCAATGTGACTGTCAAGATATATCCCCACTGTAAACTCTCAATGTGACTGTCAGGATATATCCCCACTGTGAACTCTCAATGTGACCGTCAGGATATATCCCCACTGTGAACTCTCAATGTGACTGTCAGGATATATCCCCACTGTGAACTCTCAATGTGACTGTCAGGATATATCCCCACTGTGAACTCTCAATGTGACTGTCAGGATATATCCCCACTGTGAACTCTCAATGTGACTGTCAGGATGTATCCCAACTGTGAACTCTCAATGTGAATGTCAGGATATATCCCCACTGTGAACTCTCAATGTGACTGTCAGGATATATCCCCTCTGTGAACTCTCAATGTGACTGTCAGGATATATCCCCACTGTGAACTCTCAATGTGACTGTCAGGATATATCCCCACTGTGAACTCTCAATGTGACTGTCAGGATGTATCCCAACTGTGAACTCTCAATGTGAATGTCAGGATATATCCCCACTGTGAACTCTCAATGTGACTGTCAGGATATATCCCCTCTGTGAACTCTCAATGTGACTGTCAGGATATATCCCCACTGTGAACTCTCAATGTGACTGTCAGGATGTATCCCCACTGTGAACTCTCAATGTGACTGTCAGGATATATCCCCACTGTGAACTCTCAACTTGACTGTCAGGATATATCCCCACTGTGAACTTTCAATGTGACTGTCAGGATATATCCCCACTGTGAACTCTCAATGTGACTGTCAGGATGTATCCCCACTGTGAATTCTCAAATTGACCGTCAGGATATATCCCCACGGTGAACTCTCAATGTGACTATCAGGATATATCCCCACTGTGAACTCTCAATGTGACTGTCAGGATATATCCCCACTGTGAAATCTCAACGTGACTGTCAGGGTATATCCCCACTGTGAACTCTCAACTTGACTGTCAGGATATATCCCCACTGTGAACTCTCAATGTGACTGTCAAGATATATCCCCACTGTAAACTCTCAATGTGACTGTCAGGATATATCCCCACTGTGAACTCTCAATGTGACTGTCAGGATATATCCCCACTGTGAACTCTCAATGTGACTGTCAAGATATATCCCCACTGTAAACTCTCAATGTGACCGTCAGGATATATCCCCACTGTGAACTCTCAATGTGACCGTCAGGATATATCCCCACTGTGAACTCTCAATGTGACTGTCAGGATATATCCCCACTGTGAACTCTCAATGTGACTGTCAGGATATATCCCCACTGTGAACTCTCAATGTGACTTTCAGGATGTATCCCAACTGTGAACTCTCAATGTGACTGTCAGGATATATCCCCACTGTGAACTCTCAATGTGACTGTCAGGATATATCGCCTCTGTGAACTCTCAACGTGACTGTCAGGATATATCCCCACTGTAAACTCTCAACGTGACTGTCAGGATATATCCCCACTGTGAACTCTCAATGTGTCTGTCAGGATATATCCCACCTGTGAACTCTCAATGTGACTGTCAGGATATATCCCCACTGTGAACTCTCAACTTGACTGTCAGGATATATCCCCACTGTGAACTCTCAATGTGACTGTCAAGATATATCCCCACTGTAAACTCTCAATGTGACTGTCAGGATATATCCCCACTGTGAACTCTCAATGTGACTGTCAGGATATATCCCCACTGTGAACTCTCAATGTGACTGTCAAGATATATCCCCACTGTGAACTCTCAATGTGACTGTCAGGATATATCCCCTCTGTGAACTCTCATTGTGACTGTCAGGATATATCCCCTTTGTAAACTCTCAATGTGACTGTCAGGATATATCCCCACTGTGAACTCTCAATGTGTCTGTCAGGATATATCCCACCTGTGAACTCTCAATGTGACTGTCAGGATATATCCCCACTGTGAACTCTCAATGTGACTGTCAGGATATATATCCCACCTGTGAACTCTCAATGTGACTGTCAGGATGTATCCCCACTGTGAACTCTCAAATTGACCGTCAGGATATATCCCCACTGTGAACTCTCAATGTGACTGTCAGGATATATCCCCACTGTGAAATCTCAACTTGACTGTCAGGATATATCCCCACTGTGAACTCTCAATGTGACTGTCAAGATATATCCCCACTGTGAACTCTCAATGTGACTGTCAGGATATATCCCCTCTGTGAACTCTCATTGTGACTGTCAGGATATATCCCCTTTGTAAACTCTCAATGTGACTGTCAGGATATATCCCCACTGTGAACTCTCAATGTGTCTGTCAGGATATATCCCACCTGTGAACTCTCAATGTGACTGTCAGGATATATATCCCACCTGTGAACTCTCAATGTGACTGTCAGGATGTATCCCCACTGTGAACTCTCAAATTGACCGTCAGGATATATCCCCACTGTGAACTCTCAATGTGACTGTCAGGATATATCCCCACTGTGAAATCTCAATGTGACTGTCAGGGTATATGTCCACACTGTGAACTCTCAATGTGACTGTCAGGGTATATGTCCACACTGTGAACTCTCAATGTGACTGTCAGGATATATCCCCACTGTGAACTCTCAATGTGACTGTCAAGATATATCCCCACTGTAAACTCTCAATGTGACTGTCAGGATATATCCCCACTGTGAACTCTCAATGTGACTGTCAGGATATATCCCCACTGTGAACTCTCAATGTGACTGTCAAGATATATCCCCACTGTAAACTCTCAATGTGACCGTCAGGATATATCCCCACTGTGAACTCTCAATGTGACCGTCAGGATATATCCCCACTGTGAACTCTCAATGTGACTGTCAGGATATATCCCCACTGTGAACTCTCAATGTGACTGTCAGGATATATCCCCACTGTGAACTCTCAATGTGACTTTCAGGATGTATCCCAACTGTGAACTCTCAATGTGACTGTCAGGATATATCCCCACTGTGAACTCTCAATGTGACTGTCAGGATATATCGCCTCTGTGAACTCTCAATGTGACTGTCAGGATATATCCCCACTGTAAACTCTCAACGTGACTGTCAGGATATATCCCCACTGTGAACTCTCAATGTGTCTGTCAGGATATATCCCACCTGTGAACTCTCAATGTGACTGTCAGGATATATCCCCACTGTGAACTCTCAACTTGACTGTCAGGATATATCCCCACTGTGAACTCTCAATGTGACTGTCAAGATATATCCCCACTGTAAACTCTCAATGTGACTGTCAGGATATATCCCCACTGTGAACTCTCAATGTGACTGTCAGGATATATCCCCACTGTGAACTCTCAATGTGACTGTCAAGATATATCCCCACTGTGAACTCTCAATGTGACTGTCAGGATATATCCCCTCTGTGAACTCTCATTGTGACTGTCAGGATATATCCCCTTTGTAAACTCTCAATGTGACTGTCAGGATATATCCCCACTGTGAACTCTCAATGTGTCTGTCAGGATATATCCCACCTGTGAACTCTCAATGTGACTGTCAGGATATATCCCCACTGTGAACTCTCAATGTGACTGTCAGGATATATATCCCACCTGTGAACTCTCAATGTGACTGTCAGGATGTATCCCCACTGTGAACTCTCAAATTGACCGTCAGGATATATCCCCACTGTGAACTCTCAATGTGACTGTCAGGATATATCCCCACTGTGAAATCTCAACTTGACTGTCAGGATATATCCCCACTGTGAACTCTCAATGTGACTGTCAAGATATATCCCCACTGTGAACTCTCAATGTGACTGTCAGGATATATCCCCTCTGTGAACTCTCATTGTGACTGTCAGGATATATCCCCTTTGTAAACTCTCAATGTGACTGTCAGGATATATCCCCACTGTGAACTCTCAATGTGTCTGTCAGGATATATCCCACCTGTGAACTCTCAATGTGACTGTCAGGATATATATCCCACCTGTGAACTCTCAATGTGACTGTCAGGATGTATCCCCACTGTGAACTCTCAAATTGACCGTCAGGATATATCCCCACTGTGAACTCTCAATGTGACTGTCAGGATATATCCCCACTGTGAAATCTCAATGTGACTGTCAGGGTATATGTCCACACTGTGAACTCTCAATGTGACTGTCAGGATATATCCCCACTGTGAACTCTCAACTTGACTGTCAGGATATATCCCCACTGTGAACTCTCAATGTGACTGTCAGGATGTATCCCCACTGTGAATTCTCAAATTGACCGTCAGGATATATCCCCACGGTGAACTCTCAATGTGACTATCAGGATATATCCCCACTGTGAACTCTCAATGTGACTGTCAGGATATATCCCCACTGTGAAATCTCAACGTGACTGTCAGGGTATATCCCCACTGTGAACTCTCAACTTGACTGTCAGGATATATCCCCACTGTGAACTCTCAATGTGACTGTCAAGATATATCCCCACTGTAAACTCTCAATGTGACTGTCAGGATATATCCCCACTGTGAACTCTCAATGTGACTGTCAGGATATATCCCCACTGTGAACTCTCAATGTGACTGTCAAGATATATCCCCACTGTAAACTCTCAATGTGACCGTCAGGATATATCCCCACTGTGAACTCTCAATGTGACCGTCAGGATATATCCCCACTGTGAACTCTCAATGTGACTGTCAGGATATATCCCCACTGTGAACTCTCAATGTGACTGTCAGGATATATCCCCACTGTGAACTCTCAATGTGACTTTCAGGATGTATCCCAACTGTGAACTCTCAATGTGACTGTCAGGATATATCCCCACTGTGAACTCTCAATGTGACTGTCAGGATATATCGCCTCTGTGAACTCTCAACGTGACTGTCAGGATATATCCCCACTGTAAACTCTCAACGTGACTGTCAGGATATATCCCCACTGTGAACTCTCAATGTGTCTGTCAGGATATATCCCCACTGTGAACTCTCAATGTGACTGTCAAGATATATCCCCACTGTGAACTCTCAATGTGACTGTCAGGATATATCCCCTCTGTGAACTCTCATTGTGACTGTCAGGATATATCCCCTTTGTAAACTCTCAATGTGACTGTCAGGATATATCCCCACTGTGAACTCTCAATGTGTCTGTCAGGATATATCCCACCTGTGAACTCTCAATGTGACTGTCAGGATATATCCCCACTGTGAACTCTCATGTGACTGTCAGGATATATATCCCACCTGTGAACTCTCAATGTGACTGTCAGGATGTATCCCCACTGTGAACTCTCAAATTGACCGTCAGGATATATCCCCACTGTGAACTCTCAATGTGACTGTCAGGATATATCCCCACTGTGAAATCTCAACTTGACTGTCAGGATATATCCCCACTGTGAACTCTCAATGTGACTGTCAAGATATATCCCCACTGTGAACTCTCAATGTGACTGTCAGGATATATCCCCTCTGTGAACTCTCATTGTGACTGTCAGGATATATCCCCTTTGTAAACTCTCAATGTGACTGTCAGGATATATCCCCACTGTGAACTCTCAATGTGTCTGTCAGGATATATCCCACCTGTGAACTCTCAATGGTGACTGTCAGGATATATATCCCACCTGTGAACTCTCAATGTGACTGTCAGGATGTATCCCCACTGTGAACTCTCAAATTGACCGTCAGGATATATCCCCACTGTGAACTCTCAATGTGACTGTCAGGATATATCCCCACTGTGAAATCTCAATGTGACTGTCAGGGTATATGTCCACACTGTGAACTCTCAATGTGACTGTCAGGGTATATGTCCACACTGTGAACTCTCAATGTGACTGTCAGGATATATCCCCACTGTGAACTCTCAATGTGACTGTCAAGATATATCCCACTGTAAACTCTCATTGTGACTGTCAGGATATTCCCACTGTGAACTCTCAATGTGACTGTCAGGATATATCCCACTGTGAACTCTCATGTGACTGTCAGGATATATCCCCACTGTTAAACTCTCAATGTGACTGTCAGGATATATCCCACTGTGAACTCTCAATGTGACTGTCAGGATATATCCCCACTGTGAACTCTCAATGTGACTGTCAGGATATATCCCCACTGTGAACTCTCAATGTGACTGTCAGGATATATCCCCACTGTGAACTCTCAATGTGACGTCAGGATATATCCCCACTGTGAACTCTCAATGTGACTGTCAGGATATATCCCCACTGTGAACTCTCAATGTGACTGTCAGGATATATCCCCACTGTGAACTCTCAATGTGACTGTCAGGATTATCCCAACTGTGAACTCTCAATGTGACTGTCAGGATATATCCCACTGTGAACTCTCAATGTGACTGTCAGGATATCGCCCTCTGTGAACTCTCAATGTGACTGTCAGGATATATCCCCACTGTAAACTCTCAACGTGACTGTCAGGATATATCCCCACTGTGAACTCTCAATGTGTCTGTCAGGATATATCCACACTGTGAACTCTCAATGTGACTGTCAGGATATATCCCCACTGTGAACTCTCAATGTGACTGTCAGGATTATCCCCAACTGTGAACTCTCAATGTGACTGTCAGGATATATCCCCACTGTGAACTCTCAATGGTGACTGTCAGGAGTATATGTCCCACTGTGAACTCTCAATGTGACTGTCAGGTATATATCCCACTGTGAACTCTCATTGTGACTGTCAGGATATATCCCACTGTGAACTCTCAATGTGACTGTCAGGATATATCCCCACTTGAACTCTCAATGTGACTGTCAGGATATTATCCCCACCTGTGAACTCTCAATGTGACTGTCAGGATATATCCCACTGTGAACTCTCAATGTGACCGTCAGGATATATCCCCACTGTGAACTCTCAATGTGACTGTCAGGAGATATCCCCACTGTGAACTCTCAAATTGACTGTCAGGAGGTATCCCCACTGTGAACTCTCAATGTGACTGTCAGGATATATCCCCACTGTGAACTCTCAATGTGACTGTCAGGATATATCCCACTGTGAACTCTCATGGTGACTGTCAGGATATATTGCCTCTGTAACTCTCATTGACTGTCAGGATATATCCCCTACTGTGAAACTCTCAATTGTGACCTGTCAGGATATATCCCCTGTGTAAACTCTCAATGTGTCTGTCAGGATATATCCCCACCTGTGAACCTCTCAATGTGACTGTCAGGATATATCCCCACTGTGAACTCTCAATGTGACTGTCAGGATATATCCCACTGTGAACTCTCAATGTGACTGTCAGGATATATCCCCACTGTGAACTCTCAATGTGACTGTCAGGATATATCCCCACTGTGAACTCTCAATGTGACTGTCAGGATATATCCCCACTGTGAACTCTCAATGTGACTGTCAGGATATATCCCCACTGTGAACTCTCAATGTGACTGTCAGGATATATCCCCACTGTGAACTCTCAATGTGACTGTCAGGATATATCCCCACTGTGAACTCTCAATGTGACTGTCAGGATATATCCCCACTGTGAACTCTCAATGTGACTGTCAGGATATATCCCCACTGTGAACTCTCAATGTGACTGTCAGGATATATCCCACTGTGAACTCTCAATGTGACTGTCAGGATATATCCCCACTGTGAACTCTCAATGTGACTGTCAGGATATATCCCCACTGTGAACTCTCAATGTGACTGTCAGGAATATATCCCCACTGTGAACTCTCCAATGTGACTGTCAGGATATATATCCCACCTGTGAACTCTCAATGTGACTGTCAGGGATATATCCCCACTGTGAACTCTCAATGTGACTGTCAGGGATATATCCCCACTGTGACTCTCAATGTGACTGTCAGGATATATCCCCACTGTGAAACTCTCAATGTGACTGTCAGGATATATAGTCCACACTGTGAACTCTCATGTGACTGTCAGGATATATTCCACACTGTGACTCTCAATGTGACAGTCAGGATATCCCCCTGTGAACTCTCAATGTGACTGCAGGATATATCCCACTGTGAAACTCTCAATGTGACTGTCAGGATATATTCCCCACTGTGAACTCTCAATGTGACTGTCAGGTATATATCCCACTGTGAACTCTCATGTGACTAGTCAAGGATATATCCCACTGTGAACTCTCAATGTGACTGTCAGGATATATTCCCCACTGTGAACTCTCAATGTGACTGTCAGGATATATCCCCACTGTGAAACTCCTCATGTGACTGTCAGGATATATCCCAACTGTGAACTCTCAATGTGACGTCAGGATATATCCCCACTGTGAACTCTCAATGTACTGTCAGGATATCTGCCACTGTGAACTCTCAATGTGACTGTCAGGATTATCCCCACGTGAACTCTCAACTTGACTGTCAGGATATATCCCACTGTGAACTCTCAATGTGACTGTCAGGATATATCGCCCTCTGTAAACTCTCAATGTGACTGTCAGGATATATCCCCACTGTGAACTTCAATGTGACTGTCAGGATATATCCCACTGTGAACTCTCAAATGTGACTGTCAGGATATATCCCCACTGTGAACTCTCAATGTGACTGTCAAGGATATATCCCCACTGTGAAACTCTCACTTTGACTGTCAGGATATATCCCCACTGTGAAACTCTCAATGTGACTGTCAGGATATATCCCCACTGTGAACTCTCAATGTGACTGTCAGGATATATCCCACTCTGTGAACTCTCAATGATGACTGTCACGGACATATCCCCACTTGCCTGAACTCTCAATGTGACTGTCCGGATATCTCCCCAATGTGAACTCTCAATGTGTACTGTCAAGGATCTATCCCCACTGTGCAACTCTCAATGCTGACTGTCAGGATATAATCCCACCTGTGAACTCTCATGTGACTGTTTTTTTTTTTCAGGATATCTCCCCACTGTGAACTCTCAAACTTGACCGTCAGGATATATCCCCACTGTGAACTCTCAATGTGACTGTCAGGATATATCCCCACTGTGAAATCTCAATGTGACTGTCAGGGTATATGTCCACACTGTGAACTCTCAATGTGACTGTCAGGGTATATGTCCACACTGTGAACTCTCAATGTGACTGTCAGGATATATCCCCACTGTGAACTCTCAATGTGACTGTCAAGATATATCCCCACTGTAAACTCTCAATGTGACTGTCAGGATATATCCCCACTGTGAACTCTCAATGTGACTGTCAGGATATATCCCCACTGTGAACTCTCAATGTGACTGTCAAGATATATCCCCACTGTGAACTCTCAATGTGACTGTCAGGATATATCCCCTCTGTAAACTCTCAATGTGACTGTCAGGATATATCCCCACTGTGAACTCTCAATGTGTCTGTCAGGATATATCCCACCTGTGAACTCTCAATGTGACTGTCAGGATATATCCCCACTGTGAACTCTCAATGTGACTGTCAGGATATCTACCCCACTGTGAACTCTCAATGTGACTGTCAGGATATATCCCCACTGTGAACTCTCAATGTGACCTGTCAGGATATATATCCCACCTGTGAACTCTCAATGTGACTGTCAGGATGTATCCCCACTGTGAACTCTCAAATTGACCGTCAGGGTATATCCCCACTGTGAACTCTCAATGTGACTGTCAGGATATATCCCCACTGTGAAATCTCAATGTGACTGTCAGGTTATATGTCCACACTGTGAACTCTCAATGTGACTGTCAGGGTATATGTCCACACTGTGAACTCTCAATGTGACTGTCAGGATATATCCCCACTGTGAACTCTCAATGTGACTGTCAGGATATATCCCCACTGTGAACTCTCAATGTGACTGTCAGGATGTATCCCCACTGTGAACTCTCAATGTGACTGTCAGGATATATCCCCACTGTGAACTCTCAACGTGACAGTCAAGATATATCCCCACTGTGAACTCTCGATGTGACCGTCAGGATATATCCCCCACTGTGAACTCTCAATGTGACTGTCAGGATATATCCCCACTGTGAACTCTCAATGTGACTTTCAGGATGTATCCCAACTGTGAACTCTCAATGTGACTGTCAGGATATATCCCCACTGTGAACTCTCAATGTGACTGTCAGGATATATTGCCTCTGTGAACTCTCAATATGACTGTCAGGATATATCCCCACTGTAAACTCTCAACGTGACTGTCAGGATATATCCCCACTGTGAACTCTCAATGTGTCTGTCAGGATATATCCCACCTGTGAACTCTCAATGTGACTGTCAGGATATATCCCCACTGTGAACTCTCAATGTGACTGTCAAGATATATCCCCACTGTGAACTCTCAATGTGACTGTCAGGATATATCCCCTCTGTAAACTCTCAATGTGACTGTCAGGATATATCCCCACTGTGAACTCTCAATGTGTCTGTCAGGATATATCCCACCTGTGAACTCTCAATGTGACTGTCAGGATATATACCCACTGTGAACTCTCAATGTGACTGTCAGGATATCTCCCACTGTGAACTCTCAATGTGACTGTCAGGATATATCCCCACTGTGAACTCTCAATGTGACTGTCAGGATATATATCCCACCTGTGAACTCTCAATGTGACTGTCAGGATGTATCCCCACTGTGAACTCTCAAATTGACCGTCAGGATATATCCCCACTGTGAACTCTCAATGTGACTGTCAGGATATATCCCCACTGTGAAATCTCAATGTGACTGTCAGGTTATATGTCCACACTGTGAACTCTCAATGTGACTGTCAGGGTATATGTCCACACTGTGAACTCTCAATGTGACTGTCAGGATATATCCCCACTGTGAACTCTCAATGTGACTGTCAGGATATATCCCCACTGTGAACTCTCAATGTGACTGTCAGGATGTATCCCCACTGTGAACTCTCAATGTGACTGTCAGGATATATCCCCACTGTGAACTCTCAACGTGACTGTCAAGATATATCCCCACTGTAAACTCTCAATGTGACTGTCAGGATATATCCCCACTGTGAAATCTCAATGTGACTGTCAGGGTATATGTCCACACTGTGAACTCTCAATGTGACTGTCAGGGTATATGTCCACACTGTGAACTCTCAATGTGACTGTCAGGATATATCCCCACTGTGAACTCTCAATGTGGACTGTCAAGATATATCCCCACTGTAACTCTCAATGTGACTGTCAGGATATATCCCCACTGTGAACTCTCAATGTGACTGTCAGGATATATCCCCACTGTGAACTCTCAATGTGACTGTCAAGATATATCCCCACTGTGAACTCTCAATGTGACTGTCAGGATATATCCCCTCTGTAAACTCTCAATGTGACTGTCAGGATATATCCCCACTGTGAACTCTCAATGTGTCTGTCAGGATATATCCCACCTGTGAACTCTCAATGTGACTGTCAGGATATATCCCCACTGTGAACTCTCAATGTGACTGTCAGGATATCTCCCCACTGTGAACTCTCAATGTGACTGTCAGGATATATCCCCACTGTGAACTCTCAATGTGACTGTCAGGATATATATCCCACCTGTGAACTCTCAATGTGACTGTCAGGATGTATCCCCACTGTGAACTCTCAAATTGACCGTCAGGGTATATCCCCACTGTGAACTCTCAATGTGACTGTCAGGATATATCCCCACTGTGAAATCTCAATGTGACTGTCAGGTTATATGTCCACACTGTGAACTCTCAATGTGACTGTCAGGGTATATGTCCACACTGTGAACTCTCAATGTGACTGTCAGGATATATCCCCACTGTGAACTCTCAATGTGACTGTCAGGATATATCCCCACTGTGAACTCTCAATGTGACTGTCAGGATGTATCCCCACTGTGAACTCTCCATGTGACTGTCAGGATATATCCCCACTGTGAACTCTCAACGTGACAGTCAAGATATATCCCCACTGTGAACTCTCGATGTGACCGTCAGGATATATCCCCACTGTGAACTCTCAATGTGACTGTCAGGATATATCCCCACTGTGAACTCTCAATGTGACTTTCAGGATGTATCCCAACTGTGAACTCTCAATGTGACTGTCAGGATATATCCCCACTGTGAACTCTCAATGTGACTGTCAGGATATATTGCCTCTGTGAACTCTCAATATGACTGTCAGGATATATCCCCACTGTAAACTCTCAACGTGACTGTCAGGATATATCCCCACTGTGAACTCTTCAATGTGTCTGTCAGGATATATCCCACCTGTGAACTCTCAATGTGACTGTCAGGATATATCCCCACTGTTGAACTCTCAATGTGACTGTCAAGATATATCCCCACTGTGAACTCTCAATGTGACTGTCAGGATATATCCCCTCTGTAAACTCTCAATGTGACTGTCAGGATATATCCCCACTGTGAACTCTCAATGTGTCTGTCAGGATATATCCCACCTGTGAACTCTCAGTGACTGTCAGGATATATCCCCACTGTGAACTCTCAATGTGACTGTCAGGATATCTCCCCACTGTGAACTCTCAATGTGACTGTCAGGATATATCCCACTGTGAACTCTCAATGTGACTGTCAGGATATATATCCCACCTGTGAACTCTCAATGTGACTGTCAGGATGTATCCCCACTGTGAACTCTCAAATTGACCGTCAGGATATATCCCCACTGTGAACTCTCAATGTGACTGTCAGGATATATCCCCACTGTGAATCTCAATGTGACTGTTCAGGTTATATGTCCACACTGTGAACTCTCAATGTGACTGTCAGGGGTATATGTCCACACTGTGAACCTTCTCAATGTGACTGTCAGGATATATCCCCACTGTGAACTCTCAATGTGACTGTCAGGATATATCCCCACTGTGAACTCTCAATGTGACTGTCAGGATATATCCCCACTGTGAACTCTCAATGTGACTGTCAGGATATATCCCCACTGTGAACTCTCAACGTGACTGTCAAGATATATCCCCACTGTAAACTCTCAATGTGACTGTCAGGATATATCCCCACTGTGAACTCTCAATGTGACTGTCAGGATATATCCCCACTGTGAACTCTCAATGTGACTGTCAGGATATATCCCCACTGTGAACTCTCAATGTGACTGTCAGGATATATCCCAACTGTGAACTCTCAATGTGACTGTCAGGATATATCCCCACTGTGAACTCTCAATGTGACTGTCAGGATATATCCCCACTGTGAACTCTCAATGTGACTGTCAGGATATATCCCCACTGTAAACTCTCAATGTGACTGTCAGGATATATCCCCACTGTGAACTCTCAATGTGACTGTCAGGATATATCCCACCTGTGAACTCTCAATGTGACTGTCAGGATATATCCCCACTGTGAACTCTCAATGTGACTGTCAGGATATATCCCCACTGTGAACTCTCAACTTGACTGTCAGGATATATCCCCACTGTGAACTCTCAATGTGACTGTCAGGATATATCCCCACTGTGAACTCTCAATGTGACTGTCAGGATATATCCCCACTGTGAACTCTCAATGTGACTGTCAGGATATATCCCCACTGTGAACTCTCAATGTGACTGTCAGGATATATCCCCACTGTGAACTCTCAATGTGACTGTCAGGATATATCCCCACTGTAAACTCTCAATGTGACTGTCAGGATATATCCCCACTGTGAACTCTCAATGTGACTGTCAGGATATATCCCACTGTGAACTCTCAATGTGACTGTCAGGATATATCCCCACTGTGAACTCTCAATGTGACTGTCAGGATATATCCCCACTGTGAACTCTCAATGTGACTGTCAGGATATATCCCCACTGTGAACTCTCAATGTGACTGTCAGGATATATCCCACTGTGAACTCTCAATGTGACTGTCAGGATGTATCCCCACTGTGAACTCTCAATTGACCGTCAGGATATATCCCCACTGTGAACTCTCAATGTGACTGTCAGGATATATCCCCACTGTGAACTCTCAATGTGACTGTCAGGTATATGTCCCCACTGTGAACTCTCAATGTGACTGTCAGGGTATATGTCCACACTGTGAACTCTCAATGTGACTGTCAGGATATATCCCCACTGTGAACTCTCAATGTGACTGTCAGGATATATCCCCACTGTGAACTCTCAATGTGACTGTCAGGATATATCCCCACTGTGAACTCTCAATGTGACTGTCAGGATATATCCCCACTGTGAACTCTCAATGTGACTGTCAGGATATATCCCCACTGTGAACTCTCAATGTGACTGTCAGGATATATCCCCACTGTGAACTCTCAATGTGACTGTCAGGATATATCCCCACTGTGAACTCTCAATGTGACTGTCAGGATATATCCCCACTGTGAACTCTCAATGTGACTGTCAGGATATATCCCCACTGTGAACTCTCAATGTGACTGTCAGGATATATCCCCACTGTGAACTCTCAATGTGACTGTCAGGATATATCCCCACTGTGAACTCTCAATGTGACTGTCAGGATATATCCCCACTGTGAACTCTCAATGTGACTGTCAGGATATATCCCCACTGTGAACTCTCAATGTGACTGTCAGGATATATCCCACCTGTGAACTCTCAATGTGACTGTCAGGATATATCCCCACTGTGAACTCTCAATGTGACTGTCAGGATATATCCCCACTGTGAACTCTCAATGTGACTGTCAGGATATATCCCCACTGTGAACTCTCAATGTGACTGTCAGGATATATCCCCACTGTGAACTCTCAATGTGACTGTCAGGATATATCCCCACTGTGAACTCTCAATGTGACTGTCAGGATATATCCCCACTGTGAACTCTCAATGTGACTGTCAGGATATATCCCCACTGTGAACTCTCAATGTGACTGTCAGGATATATCCCCACTGTGAACTCTCAATGTGACTGTCAGGATATATCCCCACTGTGAACTCTCAATGTGACTGTCAGGATATATCCCCACTGTGAACTCTCAATGTGACTGTCAGGATATATCCCCACTGTGAACTCTCAATGTGACTGTCAGGATATATCCCCACTGTGAACTCTCAATGTGACTGTCAGGATATATCCCCACTGTGAACTCTCAATGTGACTGTCAGGATATATCCCCACTGTGAACTCTCAATGTGACTGTCAGGATATATCCCCACTGTGAACTCTCAATGTGACTGTCAGGATATATCCCCACTGTGAACTCTCAATGTGACTGTCAGGATATATCCCCACTGTGAACTCTCAATGTGACTGTCAGGATATATCCCCACTGTGAACTCTCAATGTGACTGTCAGGATATATCCCCACTGTGAACTCTCAATGTGACTGTCAGGATATATCCCCACTGTGAACTCTCAATGTGACTGTCAGGATATATCCCCACTGTGAACTCTCAATGTGACTGTCAGGATATATCCCCACTGTGAACTCTCAATGTGACTGTCAGGATATATCCCCACTGTGAACTCTCAATGTGACTGTCAGGATATATCCCCACTGTGAACTCTCAATGTGACTGTCAGGATATATCCCCACTGTGAACTCTCAATGTGACTGTCAGGATATATCCCCACTGTGAACTCTCAATGTGACTGTCAGGATATATCCCCACTGTGAACTCTCAATGTGACTGTCAGGATATATCCCCACTGTGAACTCTCAATGTGACTGTCAGGATATATCCCCACTGTGAACTCTCAATGTGACTGTCAGGATATATCCCCACTGTGAACTCTCAATGTGACTGTCAGGATATATCCCCACTGTGAACTCTCAATGTGACTGTCAGGATATATCCCCACTGTGAACTCTCAATGTGACTGTCAGGATATATCCCCACTGTGAACTCTCAATGTGACTGTCAGGATATATCCCCACTGTGAACTCTCAATGTGACTGTCAGGATATATCCCCACTGTGAACTCTCAATGTGACTGTCAGGATATATCCCCACTGTGAACTCTCAATGTGACTGTCAGGATATATCCCCACTGTGAACTCTCAATGTGACTGTCAGGATATATCCCCACTGTGAACTCTCAATGTGACTGTCAGGATATATCCCCACTGTGAACTCTCAATGTGACTGTCAGGATATATCCCCACTGTGAACTCTCAATGTGACTGTCAGGATATATCCCCACTGTGAACTCTCAATGTGACTGTCAGGATATATCCCCACTGTGAACTCTCAATGTGACTGTCAGGATATATCCCCACTGTGAACTCTCAATGTGACTGTCAGGATATATCCCCACTGTGAACTCTCAATGTGACTGTCAGGATATATCCCCACTGTGAACTCTCAATGTGACTGTCAGGATATATCCCCACTGTGAACTCTCAATGTGACTGTCAGGATATATCCCCACTGTGAACTCTCAATGTGACTGTCAGGATATATCCCCACTGTGAACTCTCAATGTGACTGTCAGGATATATCCCCACTGTGAACTCTCAATGTGACTGTCAGGATATATCCCCACTGTGAACTCTCAATGTGACTGTCAGGATATATCCCCACTGTGAACTCTCAATGTGACTGTCAGGATATATCCCCACTGTGAACTCTCAATGTGACTGTCAGGATATATCCCCACTGTGAACTCTCAATGTGACTGTCAGGATATATCCCCACTGTGAACTCTCAATGTGACTGTCAGGATATATCCCCACTGTGAACTCTCAATGTGACTGTCAGGATATATCCCCACTGTGAACTCTCAATGTGACTGTCAGGATATATCCCCACTGTGAACTCTCAATGTGACTGTCAGGATATATCCCCACTGTGAACTCTCAATGTGACTGTCAGGATATATCCCCACTGTGAACTCTCAATGTGACTGTCAGGATATATCCCCACTGTGAACTCTCAATGTGACTGTCAGGATATATCCCCACTGTGAACTCTCAATGTGACTGTCAGGATATATCCCCACTGTGAACTCTCAATGTGACTGTCAGGATATATCCCCACTGTGAACTCTCAATGTGACTGTCAGGATATATCCCCACTGTGAACTCTCAATGTGACTGTCAGGATATATCCCCACTGTGAACTCTCAATGTGACTGTCAGGATATATCCCCACTGTGAACTCTCAATGTGACTGTCAGGATATATCCCCACTGTGAACTCTCAATGTGACTGTCAGGATATATCCCCACTGTGAACTCTCAATGTGACTGTCAGGATATATCCCCACTGTGAACTCTCAATGTGACTGTCAGGATATATCCCCACTGTGAACTCTCAATGTGACTGTCAGGATATATCCCCACTGTGAACTCTCAATGTGACTGTCAGGATATATCCCCACTGTGAACTCTCAATGTGACTGTCAGGATATATCCCCACTGTGAACTCTCAATGTGACTGTCAGGATATATCCCCACTGTGAACTCTCAATGTGACTGTCAGGATATATCCCCACTGTGAACTCTCAATGTGACTGTCAGGATATATCCCCACTGTGAACTCTCAATGTGACTGTCAGGATATATCCCCACTGTGAACTCTCAATGTGACTGTCAGGATATATCCCCACTGTGAACTCTCAATGTGACTGTCAGGATATATCCCCACTGTGAACTCTCAATGTGACTGTCAGGATATATCCCCACTGTGAACTCTCAATGTGACTGTCAGGATATATCCCCACTGTGAACTCTCAATGTGACTGTCAGGATATATCCCCACTGTGAACTCTCAATGTGACTGTCAGGATATATCCCCACTGTGAACTCTCAATGTGACTGTCAGGATATATCCCCACTGTGAACTCTCAATGTGACTGTCAGGATATATCCCCACTGTGAACTCTCAATGTGACTGTCAGGATATATCCCCACTGTGAACTCTCAATGTGACTGTCAGGATATATCCCCACTGTGAACTCTCAATGTGACTGTCAGGATATATCCCCACTGTGAACTCTCAATGTGACTGTCAGGATATATCCCCACTGTGAACTCTCAATGTGACTGTCAGGATATATCCCCACTGTGAACTCTCAATGTGACTGTCAGGATATATCCCCACTGTGAACTCTCAATGTGACTGTCAGGATATATCCCCACTGTGAACTCTCAATGTGACTGTCAGGATATATCCCCACTGTGAACTCTCAATGTGACTGTCAGGATATATCCCCACTGTGAACTCTCAATGTGACTGTCAGGATATATCCCCACTGTGAACTCTCAATGTGACTGTCAGGATATATCCCCACTGTGAACTCTCAATGTGACTGTCAGGATATATCCCCACTGTGAACTCTCAATGTGACTGTCAGGATATATCCCCACTGTGAACTCTCAATGTGACTGTCAGGATATATCCCCACTGTGAACTCTCAATGTGACTGTCAGGATATATCCCCACTGTGAACTCTCAATGTGACTGTCAGGATATATCCCCACTGTGAACTCTCAATGTGACTGTCAGGATATATCCCCACTGTGAACTCTCAATGTGACTGTCAGGATATATCCCCACTGTGAACTCTCAATGTGACTGTCAGGATATATCCCCACTGTGAACTCTCAATGTGACTGTCAGGATATATCCCCACTGTGAACTCTCAATGTGACTGTCAGGATATATCCCCACTGTGAACTCTCAATGTGACTGTCAGGATATATCCCCACTGTGAACTCTCAATGTGACTGTCAGGATATATCCCCACTGTGAACTCTCAATGTGACTGTCAGGATATATCCCCACTGTGAACTCTCAATGTGACTGTCAGGATATATCCCCACTGTGAACTCTCAATGTGACTGTCAGGATATATCCCCACTGTGAACTCTCAATGTGACTGTCAGGATATATCCCCACTGTGAACTCTCAATGTGACTGTCAGGATATATCCCCACTGTGAACTCTCAATGTGACTGTCAGGATATATCCCCACTGTGAACTCTCAATGTGACTGTCAGGATATATCCCCACTGTGAACTCTCAATGTGACTGTCAGGATATATCCCCACTGTGAACTCTCAATGTGACTGTCAGGATATATCCCCACTGTGAACTCTCAATGTGACTGTCAGGATATATCCCCACTGTGAACTCTCAATGTGACTGTCAGGATATATCCCCACTGTGAACTCTCAATGTGACTGTCAGGATATATCCCCACTGTGAACTCTCAATGTGACTGTCAGGATATATCCCCACTGTGAACTCTCAATGTGACTGTCAGGATATATCCCCACTGTGAACTCTCAATGTGACTGTCAGGATATATCCCCACTGTGAACTCTCAATGTGACTGTCAGGATATATCCCCACTGTGAACTCTCAATGTGACTGTCAGGATATATCCCCACTGTGAACTC
Organism: Oncorhynchus kisutch; assembly: GCF_002021735.2. Classification (NCBI taxonomy): domain Eukaryota; kingdom Metazoa; phylum Chordata; class Actinopteri; order Salmoniformes; family Salmonidae; genus Oncorhynchus; species Oncorhynchus kisutch. The sequence goes on along the minus strand of NC_034188.2, from coordinate 94,219,645 downwards.
TCAATGTGACTGTCAGGATATATCCCCACTGTGAACTCTCAATGTGACTGTCAGGATATATCCCCACTGTGAACTCTCAATGTGACTGTCAGGATATATCCCCACTGTGAACTCTCAATGTGACTGTCAGGATATATCCCCACTGTGAACTCTCAATGTGACTGTCAGGATATATCCCCACTGTGAACTCTCAATGTGACTGTCAGGATATATCCCCACTGTGAACTCTCAATGTGACTGTCAGGATATATCCCCACTGTGAACTCTCAATGTGACTGTCAGGATATATCCCCACTGTGAACTCTCAATGTGACTGTCAGGATATATCCCCACTGTGAACTCTCAATGTGACTGTCAGGATATATCCCCACTGTGAACTCTCAATGTGACTGTCAGGATATATCCCCACTGTGAACTCTCAATGTGACTGTCAGGATATATCCCCACTGTGAACTCTCAATGTGACTGTCAGGATATATCCCCACTGTGAACTCTCAATGTGACTGTCAGGATATATCCCCACTGTGAACTCTCAATGTGACTGTCAGGATATATCCCCACTGTGAACTCTCAATGTGACTGTCAGGATATATCCCCACTGTGAACTCTCAATGTGACTGTCAGGATATATCCCCACTGTGAACTCTCAATGTGACTGTCAGGATATATCCCCACTGTGAACTCTCAATGTGACTGTCAGGATATATCCCCACTGTGAACTCTCAATGTGACTGTCAGGATATATCCCCACTGTGAACTCTCAATGTGACTGTCAGGATATATCCCCACTGTGAACTCTCAATGTGACTGTCAGGATATATCCCCACTGTGAACTCTCAATGTGACTGTCAGGATATATCCCCACTGTGAACTCTCAATGTGACTGTCAGGATATATCCCCACTGTGAACTCTCAATGTGACTGTCAGGATATATCCCCACTGTGAACTCTCAATGTGACTGTCAGGATATATCCCCACTGTGAACTCTCAATGTGACTGTCAGGATATATCCCCACTGTGAACTCTCAATGTGACTGTCAGGATATATCCCCACTGTGAACTCTCAATGTGACTGTCAGGATATATCCCCACTGTGAACTCTCAATGTGACTGTCAGGATATATCCCCACTGTGAACTCTCAATGTGACTGTCAGGATATATCCCCACTGTGAACTCTCAATGTGACTGTCAGGATATATCCCCACTGTGAACTCTCAATGTGACTGTCAGGATATATCCCCACTGTGAACTCTCAATGTGACTGTCAGGATATATCCCCACTGTGAACTCTCAATGTGACTGTCAGGATATATCCCCACTGTGAACTCTCAATGTGACTGTCAGGATATATCCCCACTGTGAACTCTCAATGTGACTGTCAGGATATATCCCCACTGTGAACTCTCAATGTGACTGTCAGGATATATCCCCACTGTGAACTCTCAATGTGACTGTCAGGATATATCCCCACTGTGAACTCTCAATGTGACTGTCAGGATATATCCCCACTGTGAACTCTCAATGTGACTGTCAGGATATATCCCCACTGTGAACTCTCAATGTGACTGTCAGGATATATCCCCACTGTGAACTCTCAATGTGACTGTCAGGATATATCCCCACTGTGAACTCTCAATGTGACTGTCAGGATATATCCCCACTGTGAACTCTCAATGTGACTGTCAGGATATATCCCCACTGTGAACTCTCAATGTGACTGTCAGGATATATCCCCACTGTGAACTCTCAATGTGACTGTCAGGATATATCCCCACTGTGAACTCTCAATGTGACTGTCAGGATATATCCCCACTGTGAACTCTCAATGTGACTGTCAGGATATATCCCCACTGTGAACTCTCAATGTGACTGTCAGGATATATCCCCACTGTGAACTCTCAATGTGACTGTCAGGATATATCCCCACTGTGAACTCTCAATGTGACTGTCAGGATATATCCCCACTGTGAACTCTCAATGTGACTGTCAGGATATATCCCCACTGTGAACTCTCAATGTGACTGTCAGGATATATCCCCACTGTGAACTCTCAATGTGACTGTCAGGATATATCCCCACTGTGAACTCTCAATGTGACTGTCAGGATATATCCCCACTGTGAACTCTCAATGTGACTGTCAGGATATATCCCCACTGTGAACTCTCAATGTGACTGTCAGGATATATCCCCACTGTGAACTCTCAATGTGACTGTCAGGATATATCCCCACTGTGAACTCTCAATGTGACTGTCAGGATATATCCCCACTGTGAACTCTCAATGTGACTGTCAGGATATATCCCCACTGTGAACTCTCAATGTGACTGTCAGGATATATCCCCACTGTGAACTCTCAATGTGACTGTCAGGATATATCCCCACTGTGAACTCTCAATGTGACTGTCAGGATATATCCCCACTGTGAACTCTCAATGTGACTGTCAGGATATATCCCCACTGTGAACTCTCAATGTGACTGTCAGGATATATCCCCACTGTGAACTCTCAATGTGACTGTCAGGATATATCCCCACTGTGAACTCTCAATGTGACTGTCAGGATATATCCCCACTGTGAACTCTCAATGTGACTGTCAGGATATATCCCCACTGTGAACTCTCAATGTGACTGTCAGGATATATCCCCACTGTGAACTCTCAATGTGACTGTCAGGATATATCCCCACTGTGAACTCTCAATGTGACTGTCAGGATATATCCCCACTGTGAACTCTCAATGTGACTGTCAGGATATATCCCCACTGTGAACTCTCAATGTGACTGTCAGGATATATCCCCACTGTGAACTCTCAATGTGACTGTCAGGATATATCCCCACTGTGAACTCTCAATGTGACTGTCAGGATATATCCCCACTGTGAACTCTCAATGTGACTGTCAGGATATATCCCCACTGTGAACTCTCAATGTGACTGTCAGGATATATCCCCACTGTGAACTCTCAATGTGACTGTCAGGATATATCCCCACTGTGAACTCTCAATGTGACTGTCAGGATATATCCCCACTGTGAACTCTCAATGTGACTGTCAGGATATATCCCCACTGTGAACTCTCAATGTGACTGTCAGGATATATCCCCACTGTGAACTCTCAATGTGACTGTCAGGATATATCCCCACTGTGAACTCTCAATGTGACTGTCAGGATATATCCCCACTGTGAACTCTCAATGTGACTGTCAGGATATATCCCCACTGTGAACTCTCAATGTGACTGTCAGGATATATCCCCACTGTGAACTCTCAATGTGACTGTCAGGATATATCCCCACTGTGAACTCTCAATGTGACTGTCAGGATATATCCCCACTGTGAACTCTCAATGTGACTGTCAGGATATATCCCCACTGTGAACTCTCAATGTGACTGTCAGGATATATCCCCACTGTGAACTCTCAATGTGACTGTCAGGATATATCCCCACTGTGAACTCTCAATGTGACTGTCAGGATATATCCCCACTGTGAACTCTCAATGTGACTGTCAGGATATATCCCCACTGTGAACTCTCAATGTGACTGTCAGGATATATCCCCACTGTGAACTCTCAATGTGACTGTCAGGATATATCCCCACTGTGAACTCTCAATGTGACTGTCAGGATATATCCCCACTGTGAACTCTCAATGTGACTGTCAGGATATATCCCCACTGTGAACTCTCAATGTGACTGTCAGGATATATCCCCACTGTGAACTCTCAATGTGACTGTCAGGATATATCCCCACTGTGAACTCTCAATGTGACTGTCAGGATATATCCCCACTGTGAACTCTCAATGTGACTGTCAGGATATATCCCCACTGTGAACTCTCAATGTGACTGTCAGGATATATCCCCACTGTGAACTCTCAATGTGACTGTCAGGATATATCCCCACTGTGAACTCTCAATGTGACTGTCAGGATATATCCCCACTGTGAACTCTCAATGTGACTGTCAGGATATATCCCCACTGTGAACTCTCAATGTGACTGTCAGGATATATCCCCACTGTGAACTCTCAATGTGACTGTCAGGATATATCCCCACTGTGAACTCTCAATGTGACTGTCAGGATATATCCCCACTGTGAACTCTCAATGTGACTGTCAGGATATATCCCCACTGTGAACTCTCAATGTGACTGTCAGGATATATCCCCACTGTGAACTCTCAATGTGACTGTCAGGATATATCCCCACTGTGAACTCTCAATGTGACTGTCAGGATATATCCCCACTGTGAACTCTCAATGTGACTGTCAGGATATATCCCCACTGTGAACTCTCAATGTGACTGTCAGGATATATCCCCACTGTGAACTCTCAATGTGACTGTCAGGATATATCCCCACTGTGAACTCTCAATGTGACTGTCAGGATATATCCCCACTGTGAACTCTCAATGTGACTGTCAGGATATATCCCCACTGTGAACTCTCAATGTGACTGTCAGGATATATCCCCACTGTGAACTCTCAATGTGACTGTCAGGATATATCCCCACTGTGAACTCTCAATGTGACTGTCAGGATATATCCCCACTGTGAACTCTCAATGTGACTGTCAGGATATATCCCCACTGTGAACTCTCAATGTGACTGTCAGGATATATCCCCACTGTGAACTCTCAATGTGACTGTCAGGATATATCCCCACTGTGAACTCTCAATGTGACTGTCAGGATATATCCCCACTGTGAACTCTCAATGTGACTGTCAGGATATATCCCCACTGTGAACTCTCAATGTGACTGTCAGGATATATCCCCACTGTGAACTCTCAATGTGACTGTCAGGATATATCCCCACTGTGAACTCTCAATGTGACTGTCAGGATATATCCCCACTGTGAACTCTCAATGTGACTGTCAGGATATATCCCCACTGTGAACTCTCAATGTGACTGTCAGGATATATCCCCACTGTGAACTCTCAATGTGACTGTCAGGATATATCCCCACTGTGAACTCTCAATGTGACTGTCAGGATATATCCCCACTGTGAACTCTCAATGTGACTGTCAGGATATATCCCCACTGTGAACTCTCAATGTGACTGTCAGGATATATCCCCACTGTGAACTCTCAATGTGACTGTCAGGATATATCCCCACTGTGAACTCTCAATGTGCCTGTCAGGATATATCCCCACTGTGAACTCTCAATGTGACTGTCAGGATATATCCCCACTGTGAACTCTCAATGTGACTGTCAGGATATATCCCCACTGTGAACTCTCAATGTGACTGTCAGGATATATCCCCACTGTGAACTCTCAATGTGACTGTCAGGATATATCCCCACTGTGAACTCTCAATGTGACTGTCAGGATATATCCCCACTGTGAACTCTCAATGTGACTGTCAGGATATATCCCCACTGTGAACTCTCAATGTGACTGTCAGGATATATCCCCACTGTGAACTCTCAATGTGACTGTCAGGATATATCCCCACTGTGAACTCTCAATGTGACTGTCAGGATATATCCCCACTGTGAACTCTCAATGTGACTGTCAGGATATATCCCCACTGTGAACTCTCAATGTGACTGTCAGGATATATCCCCACTGTGAACTCTCAATGTGACTGTCAGGATATATCCCCACTGTGAACTCTCAATGTGACTGTCAGGATATATCCCCACTGTGAACTCTCAATGTGACTGTCAGGATATATCCCCACTGTGAACTCTCAATGTGACTGTCAGGATATATCCCCACTGTGAACTCTCAATGTGACTGTCAGGATATATCCCCACTGTGAACTCTCAATGTGACTGTCAGGATATATCCCCACTGTGAACTCTCAATGTGACTGTCAGGATATATCCCCACTGTGAACTCTCAATGTGACTGTCAGGATATATCCCCACTGTGAACTCTCAATGTGACTGTCAGGATATATCCCCACTGTGAACTCTCAATGTGACTGTCAGGATATATCCCCACTGTGAACTCTCAATGTGACTGTCAGGATATATCCCCACTGTGAACTCTCAATGTGACTGTCAGGATATATCCCCACTGTGAACTCTCAATGTGACTGTCAGGATATATCCCCACTGTGAACTCTCAATGTGACTGTCAGGATATATCCCCACTGTGAACTCTCAATGTGACTGTCAGGATATATCCCCACTGTGAACTCTCAATGTGACTGTCAGGATATATCCCCACTGTGAACTCTCAATGTGACTGTCAGGATATATCCCCACTGTGAACTCTCAATGTGACTGTCAGGATATATCCCCACTGTGAACTCTCAATGTGCCTGTCAGGATATATCCCCACTGTGAACTCTCAATGTGCCTGTCAGGATATATCCCCACTGTGAACTCTCTATGTGACTGTCAGGATATATCCCCACTGTGAACTCTCAATGTGACTGTCAGGATATATCCCCACTGTGAAACTCTCCAATGTGACTGTCAGGATATATCCCCACTGTGAACTCTCAATGTGACTGTCAGGATATATCCCCACTGTGAACTCTCAAGGTGACTGTCAGGATATATCCCCACTGTGAACTCTCAATGTGACTGTCAGGATATATCCCCACTTGTGGACTCTCAATGTGACTGTCAGGATATATCCCCACTGTTTGATCTCTCATGTGACTGTCAGGATATATCCCCACCGTGAACTCTCAAGGTGACCTGTCAGGATATATCCCCACTGTTAACGCTCAATGTTGCTGGTCATAGATAGCCCCACTGTGAACTCTCATGTGACTGTCAGGATATATCCCCACCTGTGAACTTCTCCATGTGACTGTCCGGATATATCCCCACGTGAACTCTCAATGTGACTGTCAGGATATATCCCCACTGTGAACTCTCTATGTGCCTGTCAGGATATATCCCCACTGTGAACTCTCAATGTGACTGTCAGGATATATCCCCACCGTGACTTCTCAATGTGCCTGCAATATCCCCACCTGTGAACTCTCTATCCTGTCAGGATATATCCCCACTGTGAACTCTCAATGTGACTGTCAGGATATATCCCCACTGTGAACTCTCAAGTGTGCCTGTCAGGATATATCCCCACTGTGAATCTCAAGTGACTGTCAGGATATATCCCCACTCGTGAACTCTCAATGTGACTGTCAGGAATATATCCCCACTTGGGAACTCTCAAGTGACTGTCAGGAATATTCCCCACTTGTGAACTCGCAATGTGACTGTCAGGATATATCCCCACTGTGAACTCTCAATGTGACTGTCGGGATATATCCCCACTGTGAACTCTCAATGTGACTGTCAGGATATATCCCCACTGTGAACTCTCAATGTGACTGTCAGGATATATCCCCACTGTGAACTCTCAATGTGACTGTCAGGAATATATCCCCACTGTGAACTCTCAATGTGAACTGTCAGGATATATCCCCACTGTGAACTCTCAATGTGACTGTCAGGATATATCCCCACTGTGAACTCTCAATGTGACTGTCAGGATATATCCCCACTGTGAACTCTCATGTGACTGTCAGGATATATCCCCACTGTGAACTCTCAATGTGACTGTTCAGGATATATCCCCACTGTGAACTCTCAATGTGCCTGTCAGGATATATCCCCACTGTGAACTCTCATGTGACTGTCAGGATATATCCCCACTGTGAACTCTCAATGTGACTGTCCAGGATATATCCCCACTGTGAACTCTCAATGTGACTGTCAGGATATATCCCCACTGTGAACTCTCAATGTGACTGTCAGGATATATCCCAACTGTGAACTCTCAATGTGACTGTCAGGATATATCCCAACTGTGAACTCTCAATGTGACTGTCAGGATATATCCCCACTGTGAACTCTCAATGTGACTGTCAGGATATATCCCACTGTGAACTCTCAATGTGACTGTCAGGATATATCCACTGTGAACTCTCAACTGTGACTGTCAGGATAGTATCCCCACTGTGAACTCTCAATGTGACTGTCAGGATATATCCCCACTGTGAACTCTCAATGTGACTGTCCAGGATATATCCCACTGTGAACTCTCAATGTGACTGTCAGGATATATCCCCACTGTGAACTCTCAATGTGACTGTCAGGATATATCCCCACTGTGAACTCTCAATGTGACTGTCAGGATATATCCCCCACTGTGAACTCTCAATGTGACTGTCAGGATATATCCCCACTGTGAACTCTCAATGTGACTGTCAGGATATATCCCCACTGTGAACTCTCAATGTGACTGTCAGGATATATCCCCACTGTGAACTCTCAATGTGACTGTCAGGATATATCCCCACTGTGAAATCTCAATGTGACTGTCAGGATATATCCCCACTGTGAACTCTCAATGTGACTGTCAGGATATATCCCACTGTGAACTCTCAATGTGACGTCAGGATATATCCCACTGTGAACTCTCAATGTGACTGTCAGGATATATCCCCACTGTGAACTCTCAATGTGACTGTCAGGATATATCCCCACTGTGAACTCTCAATGTGGACTGTCAGGATATACCCCACTGTGAACTCTCAATGTGACTGTCAGGATATATCCCCACTGTGAACTCTCAATGTGCCGTCAGGATATATCCCCACTGTGAAATCTCAATGTGCAATGTGACTGCAGGATATATCCCCACTGTGGAACTCTCATGTGCCTGTCAGGATATATCCCCACTTTGAACTCTCTAGTGCCTGTCAGGATATATCCCCACCTGTGAACTCTCTTGGGCCTGTCAGGATATATCCCACCTGTGAACTCTCAATGTGACTGTCAGGATATATCCCCACTGTGAACTCTCTATGTGCCTGTCAGGATATATCCCCACTGTGAACTCTCTATGTGCCTGTCAGGATATATCCCCACTGTGAACTCTCTATGTGCCTGTCAGGATATATCCCCACCGTGAACTCTCAATGTGACTGTCAGGATATATCCCCACCGTGAACTCTCAATGTGCCTGTCAGGATATATCCCCACCGTGAACTCTCAATGTGACTGTCAGGATATATCCCACCGTGAAACTCTCATGTGCCTGTCAGGATATATCCCCACCGTGAACTCTCAATGTGCCTGTCAGGATATATCCCACCGTGAACTCTCAATGTGACTGTCAGGATATATCCCCACTGTTATCTCTCAATGTGACTGTCAGGATATATCCCCACTGTGAACTCTCAATGTGACTGTCAGGATATATCCCCACCGTGAACTCTCAATGTGACTGTCAGGATATATCCCCACTGTGAACTCTCAATGTGACTGTCAGGATATATCCCCACTGTGAACTCTCAATGTGACTGTCAGGATGTATCCCCACTGTGAACTCTCAATGTGACTGTCAGGATATATCCCCACTGTGAACTCTCAATGTGCCTGTCAGGATATATCCCCACCGTGAACTCTCTATGTGCCTGTCAGGATATTCCCCACCGTGAACTCTCTATGTGCCTGTCAGGATATATCCCCACCGTGAACTCTCAATGTGACTGTCAGGATATATCCCCACTGTGAACTCTCAATGTGCCTGTCAGGATATATCCCACTGTGAACTCTCTATGTGCCTGTCAGGATATATCCCCACTGTGAACTCTCAACGTGACTGTCAGGATATATCCCCACTGTGAACTCTCAACGTGACTGTCAGGATATATCCCCACTGTGAACTCTCAACGTGACTGTCAGGATATATCCCCAATGTGAACTCTCAATGTGACTGTCGGTATATATCCCCACTGTGAACTCTCAATGTGACTGTCGGGATATATCCCCACTGTGAACTCTCAATGTGACTGTCGGGATATATCCCGACTGTGAACTCTCAATGTGACTGTCAGGATATATCCCCACTGTTATCTCTCAATGTGACTGTCAGGATATATCCCCACTGTTATCTCTCAATGTGACTGTCAGGATATATCCCCACTGTGAACTCTCTATGTGCCTGTCAGGATATATCCCCACCTTTGAACTCTCAATGTGACTGCCAGGATATATCCCCACTGTGAACTCTCTATGTGCCTGTCAGGATATATCCCCACTGTGAACTCTCTATGTGCCTGTCAGGATATATCCCCACTGTGAACTCTCAACGTGACTGTCAGGATATATCCCCACTGTGAACTCTCAACGTGACTGTCAGGATATATCCCCACTGTGAACTCTCAACGTGACTGTCAGGATATATCCCCACTGTGAACTCTCAACGTGACTGTCAGGATATATCCCCACTGTGAACTCTCAATGTGACTGTCAGTATATATCCCCACTGTGAACTCTCAATGTGACTGTCGGGATATATCCCCACTGTGAACTCTCAATGTGACTGTCGGGATAAATCCCGACTGTGAACTCTCAATGTGACTGTCAGGATATATCCCCACTGTTATCTCTCAATGTGACTGTCAGGATATATCCCCACTGTGAACTCTCAATGTGACTGTCAGGATATATCCCCACTGTGAACTCTCAATGTGACTGTCAGGATATATCCCCACTGTGAACTCTCAATGTGACTGTCAGGATATATCCCCACTGTGAACTCTCAATGTGACTGTCAGGATATATCCCCACTGTGAACTCTCAATGTGACTGTCAGGATATATCCCCACTGTGAACTCTCTATGTGCCTGTCAGGATATATCCCCACCTTTGAAATCTCAATGTGACTGCCAGGATATATCCCCACTGTGAACTCTCTATGTGCCTGTCAGGATATATCCCCACTGTGAACTCTCTATGTGCCTGTCAGGATATATCCCCACCGTGAACTCTCAATGTGCCTGTCAGGATATATCCCCACTGTGAACTCTCAATGTGACTGTCAGGATATATCCCCACTGTGAACTCTCTATGTGCCTGTCAGGATATATCCCCACTGTGAACTCTCTATGTGCCTGTCAGGATATATCCCCACCGTGAACTCTCTATGTGCCTGTCAGGATATATCCCCACCGTGAACTCTCAATGTGCCTGTCAGGATATATCCCCACCGTGAACTCTCAATGTGACTGTCAGGATATATCCCCACTGTTATCTCTCAATGTGACTGTCAGGATATATCCCCACTGTGAACTCTCAATGTGACTGTCAGGATATATCCCCACTGTGAACTCTCAATGTGACTGTCAGGATATATCCCCACTGTGAACTCTCAATGTGACTGTCAGGATATATCCCCACCTGTGAACTCTCAATGTGACTGTCAGGATATATCCCCACTGTGAACTCTCAATGTGCCTGTCAGGATATATCCCCACTGTGAACTCTCTATGTGCCTGTCAGGATATATCCCCACCGTGAACTCTCTATGTGCCTGTCAGGATATATCCCCACCGTGAACTCTCAATGTGACTGTCAGGATATATCCCCACTGTGAACTCTCAATGTGCCTGTCAGAATATATCCCCACTGTGAACTCTCTATGTGCCTGTCAGGATATATCCCCACTGTGAACTCTCAACGTGACTGTCAGGATATATCCCCACTGTGAACTCTCAACGTGACTGTCAGGATATATCCCCACTGTGAACTCTCAACGTGACTGTCAGGATATATCCCCACTGTGAACTCTCAATGTGACTGTCAGTATATATCCCCACTGTGAACTCTCAATGTGACTGTCGGGATATATCCCCACTGTGAACTCTCAATGTGACTGTCAGGATATATCCCCACTGTGAACTCTCAATGTGACTGTCAGGATATATCCCCACTGTGAACTCTCAATGTGACTGTCAGGATATATCCCCACTGTGAACTCTCAATGTGACTGTCAGGATATATCCCCACTGTGAACTCTCTATGTGCCTGTCAGGATATATCCCCACTGTGAACTCTCTATGTGCCTGTCAGGATATATCCCCACCGTGAACTCTCAATGTGCCTGTCAGGATATATCCCCACTGTGAACTCTCTATGTGCCTGTCAGGATATATCCCCACCGTGAACTCTCAATGTGACTGTCAGGATATATCCCCACTGTGAACTCTCTATGTGCCTGTCAGGATATATCCCCACCGTGAATTCTCAATGTGACTGTCAGGATATATCCCCACCGTGAACTCTCAATGTGCCTGTCAGGATATATCCCCACCGTGAACTCTCAATGTGACTGTCAGGATATATCCCCACTGTGAACTCTCAATGTGACTGTCAGGATATATCCCCACTGTGAACTCTCAACGTGACTGTCAGGATATATCCCCACTGTGAACTCTCAACGTGACTGTCAGGATATATCCCCACTGTGAACTCTCAATGTGACTGTCGGGATATATCCCCACTGTGAACTCTCAACGTGACTGTCAGGATATATCCCCACTGTGAACTCTCAACGTGACTGTCAGGATATATCCCCACTGTGAACTCTCAATGTGACTGTCGGGATATATCCCCACTGTGAACTCTCAATGTGACTGTCAGGATATATCCCCACTGTGAACTCTCAATGTGACTGTCAGGATATATCCCCACTGTGAACTCTCAATGTGACTGTCAGGATATATCCCCACTGTGAACTCTCAATGTGACTGTCAGGATATATCCCCACTGTGAACTCTCAATGTGACTGTCAGGATATATCCCCACTGTGAACTCTCAATGTGTCTGTCAGGATGTATCCCCACTGTGAACTCTCAATGTGACTGTCAGGATATATCCCCACTGTGAACTCTCAATGTGACTGCCAGGATATATCTCCACTGTGAACTCTCAATGTGACTGTCAGGATATATCCCCACTGTGAACTCTCAATGTGACTGTCAGGATATATCCCAACTGTGAACTCTCAACGTGACTGTCAGGATGTATCCCAACTGTGAACTCTCAATGTGACTGTCAGGATATATCCCCACTGTGAACTCTCAATGTGACTGTCAGGATATATCCCCACTGTGAACTCTCAATGTGACTGTCAGGATATATCCCCACTGTGAACTCTCAATGTGACTGTCAGGATGTATCCCCACTGTGAACTCTCAATGTGACTGTCAGGATATATCCCCACTGTGAACTCTCAATGTGACTGCCAGGATATATCTCCACTGTGAACTCTCAACGTGACTGTCAGGATATATCCCCACTGTGAACTCTCAATGTGACTGTCAGGATATATCCCCACTGTGAACTCTCAATGTGACTGTCAGTATATATCCCCACTGTGAACTCTCAATGTGACTGTCGGGATATATCCCCACTGTGAACTCTCAATGTGACTGTCAGGATATATCCCCACTGTGAACTCTCAATGTGACTGTCAGGATATATCCCCACTGTGAACTCTCAATGTGACTGTCAGGATATATCCCCACTGTGAACTCTCAATGTGACTGTCAGGATATATCCCCACTGTGAACTCTCAATGTGACTGTCAGGATATATCCCCACTGTGAACTCTCAATGTGACTGCCAGGATATATCCCCACTGTGAACTCTCAATGTGACTGTCAGGATATATCCCCACTGTGAACTCTCAATGTGACTGCCAGGATATATCTCCACTGTGAACTCTCAACGTGACTGTCAGGATATATCCCCACTGTGAACTCTCAATGTGACTGTCAGGATATATCCCCACTGTGAACTCTCAATGTGCCTGTCAGGATATATCCCCACTGTGAACTCTCAATGTGCCTGTCAGGATATATCCCCACTGTGAACTCTCTATGTGCCTGTCAGGATATATCCCCACCTTTGAACTCTCAATGTGACTGCCAGGATATATCCCCACTGTGAACTCTCTATGTGCCTGTCAGGATATATCCCCACTGTGAACTCTCTATGTGCCTGTCAGGATATATCCCCACCGTGAACTCTCAATGTGCCTGTCAGGATATATCCCCACTGTGAACTCTCAATGTGACTGTCAGGATATATCCCCACTGTGAACTCTCTATGTGCCTGTCAGGATATATCCCCACTGTGAACTCTCTATGTGCCTGTCAGGATATATCCCCACCGTGAACTCTCAATGTGACTGTCAGGATATATCCCCACCGTGAACTCTCAATGTGCCTGTCAGGATATATCCCCACCGTGAACTCTCAATGTGACTGTCAGGATATATCCCCACCGTGAACTCTCAATGTGCCTGTCAGGATATATCCCCACCGTGAACTCTCAATGTGCCTGTCAGGATATATCCCCACCGTGAACTCTCAATGTGACTGTCAGGATATATCCCCACTGTTATCTCTCAATGTGACTGTCAGGATATATCCCCACTGTGAACTCTCAATGTGACTGTCAGGATATATCCCCACCGTGAACTCTCAATGTGACTGTCAGGATATATCCCCACTGTGAACTCTCAATGTGACTGTCAGGATATATCCCCACTGTGAACTCTCAATGTGACTGTCAGGATGTATCCCCACTGTGAACTCTCAATGTGACTGTCAGGATATATCCCCACTGTGAACTCTCAATGTGCCTGTCAGGATATATCCCCACCGTGAACTCTCTATGTGCCTGTCAGGATATTTCCCCACCGTGAACTCTCTATGTGCCTGTCAGGATATATCCCCACCGTGAACTCTCAATGTGACTGTCAGGATATATCCCCACTGTGAACTCTCAATGTGCCTGTCAGGATATATCCCCACTGTGAACTCTCTATGTGCCTGTCAGGATATATCCCCACTGTGAACTCTCAACGTGACTGTCAGGATATATCCCCACTGTGAACTCTCAACGTGACTGTCAGGATATATCCCCACTGTGAACTCTCAACGTGACTGTCAGGATATATCCCCAATGTGAACTCTCAATGTGACTGTCGGTATATATCCCCACTGTGAACTCTCAATGTGACTGTCGGGATATATCCCCACTGTGAACTCTCAATGTGACTGTCGGGATATATCCCGACTGTGAACTCTCAATGTGACTGTCAGGATATATCCCCACTGTTATCTCTCAATGTGACTGTCAGGATATATCCCCACTGTTATCTCTCAATGTGACTGTCAGGATATATCCCCACTGTGAACTCTCAATGTGACTGTCAGGATATATCCCCACTGTGAACTCTCAATGTGACTGTCAGGATATATCCCCACTGTGAACTCTCAATGTGACTGTCAGGATATATCCCCACTGTGAACTCTCAATGTGACTGTCAGGATATATCCCCACTGTGAACTCTCAATGTGACTGTCAGGATGTATCCCCACTGTGAACTCTCAATGTGACTGTCAGGATATATCCCCACTGTGAACTCTCAATGTGACTGTCAGGATATATCCCCACTGTGAACTCTCTATGTGCCTGTCAGGATATATCCCCACCGTGAACTCTCTATGTGCCTGTCAGGATATATCCCCACCGTGAACTCTCAATGCGACTGTCAGGATATATCCCCACTGTGAACTCTCAACGTGACTGTCAGGATATATCCCCACTGTGAACTCTCAATGTGACTGTCAGGATATATCCCCACTGTGAACTCTCAATGTGCCTGTCAGGATATATCCCCACTGTGAACTCTCAATGTGCCTGTCAGGATATATCCCCACTGTGAACTCTCTATGTGCCTGTCAGGATATATCCCCACTGTGAACTCTCAACGTGACTGTCAGGATATATCCCCACTGTGAACTCTCAACGTGACTGTCGGGATATATCCCCACTGTGAACTCTCAACGTGACTGTCAGGATATATCCCCACTGTGAACTCTCAACGTGACTGTCAGGATATATCCCCACTGTGAACTCTCAATGTGACTGTCAGTATATATCCCCACTGTGAACTCTCAATGTGACTGTCGGGATATATCCCCACTGTGAACTCTCAACGTGACTGTCAGGATATATCCCCACTGTGAACTCTCAATGTGACTGTCAGGATATATCCCCACTGTTATCTC
This sequence comes from Oncorhynchus kisutch, assembly GCF_002021735.2. NCBI lineage: Eukaryota > Metazoa > Chordata > Actinopteri > Salmoniformes > Salmonidae > Oncorhynchus > Oncorhynchus kisutch. Next base: position 94,203,796 of record NC_034188.2, on the reverse strand, counting down.
TCAATGTGACTGTCAGGATATATCCCCACTGTGAACTCTCAATGTGACTGTCAGGATATATCCCCACTGTGAACTCTCAATGTGACTGTCAGGATATATCCCCACTGTGAACTCTGATTGTGACTGTCAGGATATATCCCCACTGTGAACTCTCAATGTGACTGTCAGGATATATCCCCACTGTGAACTCTCAATGTGACTGTCAGGATATATCCCCACTGTGAACTCTCAATGTGACTGCCAGGATATATCCCCACTGTGAACTCTCAATGTGACTGTCAGGATATATCCCCACTGTGAACTCTCAATGTGACTGCCAGGATATATCTCCACTGTGAACTCTCAACGTGACTGTCAGGATATATCCCCACTGTGAACTCTCAATGTGACTGTCAGGATATATCCCCACTGTGAACTCTCTATGTGCCTGTCAGGATATATCCCCACCTGTGAACTCTCAATGTGACTGCCAGGATATATCCCCACTGTGAACTCTCTATGTGCCTGTCAGGATATATCCCCACTGTGAACTCTCTATGTGCCTGTCAGGATATATCCCCACCGTGAACTCTCAATGTGCCTGTCAGGATATATCCCCACTGTGAACTCTCAATGTGACTGTCAGGATATATCCCCACTGTGAACTCTCTATGTGCCTGTCAGGATATATCCCCACTGTGAACTCTCTATGTGCCTGTCAGGATATATCCCCACCGTGAACTCTCAATGTGACTGTCAGGATATATCCCCACCGTGAACTCTCAATGTGCCTGTCAGGATATATCCCCACCGTGAACTCTCAATGTGACTGTCAGGATATATCCCCACCGTGAACTCTCAATGTGACTGTCAGGATATATCCCCACCGTGAACTCTCTATGTGCCTGTCAGGATATATCCCCACCGTGAACTCTCAATGTGCCTGTCAGGATATATCCCCACCGTGAACTCTCAATGTGACTGTCAGGATATATCCCCACTGTAAACTCTCAATGTGCCTGTCAGGATATATCCCCACTGTGAACTCTCAATGTGACTGTCAGGATATATCCCCACTGTGAACTCTCAATGTGACTGTCAGGATATATCCCCACCGTGAACTCTCAATGTGACTGTCAGGATATATCCCCACAGTGAACTCTCAATGTGACTGTCAGGATATATCCCCACCGTGAACTCTCTATGTGCCTGTCAGGATATATCCCCACCGTGAACTCTCTATGTGCCTGTCAGGATATATCCCCACCGTGAACTCTCAATGTGACTGTCAGGATATTTCACCACTGTGAACTCTCAATGTGACTGTCAGGATATATCCCCACTGTGAACTCTCAATGTGACTGTCGGGATATATCCCCACTCTGAACTCTCAATGTGACTGTCAGGATATATCCCCACTGTGAACTCTCTATTTGACTTATTTCAAAGAGACAGACGCATTTATATTCTAGATGGGGAAACACATAGTACAACCAAAGGCATGTATTTCAATGGACAATGGTAGAGTTTTATTTCAATGGTATAATGGTTGGCCTGTATTTCAATGGTACAATGATAGAGTTGTATTTCAATGGTATAATGGTTGGCCTGTATTTCAATGGTACAATGATAGAGTTGTATTTCAATGGTATAATGGTTGTCCTGTATTTCAATGGTACAATGATAGAGTTGTATTTCAATATTACAATGGTATGCCTATATTTCAATGGTACAATGGTAGGGTTGTATTTCAATATTACAATGGTATGCCTATAGTTCAATGGTACAATGGTAGGGTTGTATTTCAACGGTACAATGGTACAGCTGTATTTCAGCTTTTTTTTCTATTCCTGATCTTCTGTTAACCACTGTGCGATTCTCATAGATATAACATGTATTTGTAAAGCCCTTCTTACATCAGCTGATGTCACAAAGTGCTTCCAGAAACCCAGTCTAAAACCCCAAACAGCAAGCAAAGCAGAGACAGCACAGGCGGTTCTTTTCTCCAGTGCCTTTCCGTTCACCTTCACACTCCTGGGCCAGACTACACTCAATCATATGACCTACTGAAGAGATGAGTCTTCAGTAAAGACTTAAAGGTTGAGGCCGAGTCTGTGTCTCTCACATGGGTAGGCATACTATTCCATTAAAATGTAGCTCAATAGGAGAAAGCCCTGCCTCCAGCTAATGGCTTAGAAATTCTAGGGACAGTTAGGAGGCCTGCCTCTTGTGACCGTAGCGTACGTGTAGGTATGTACGGCAGGTCCAAATCGGAAAGATAGGTAGGAGCAAGCCCATGTAAGGCTTTGTAGGTTAAGCAGTAAAACCTTGAAATCAGCCCTTGCCTTCACAGGAAGCCAGTGTAGGGAGGCTAGCACTGGAGTAATATGATAAAATCTTTTGGTTCTAGTCAGGATTCTAGCAGCTGTGTTCAACACTAACTGAAGTTTATTTAGTGCTTTATCCGGGTAGCCGGAAAGTAGAGCATTGCAGTAGTCTAACCTAGAAGTGACAAAAGCATGGATGTATTTTTCTGCATCATTTTTGGACAGAAAGTTTCATACTGTTATATTAACTAACATACTGTCATATTGACTAACATATTGACTAACATATAGATATTTGCAATGTTACGTAGATGGTAAAAAGCTGTCCTTGAAACAGTCTTGATATGTTCCTCAAAAGAGAGATCAGGGTCCAGAGTAATGCCGAGGTCCTTCACAGTTTTATTTGAGACGACTGTACAACCATCAAGATTAATTGTCAAATCCAACAGAATATCTCTTTGTTTCTTGGGACCTAGAACAAGCATCTCTGTTTCGTCCGAGTTTAAAAGTAGAGCATTTGCCGCCATCCACTTCCTTATGTCTGAAACACAGGCTTGCAGGCAAGGCAATTTTGGGGCTTCACCATGTTTAATCAAAATGTACAGCTGTGTGTCATCCGCATAGCAGTGAAAGTCAACATTATGTTTCCAAATTACATCACCAAGAGGTAAAATATATAGTGAAAACGAAAGTGGTCGTGAAACAGAGCCTTGAGGAACACCAACATTTACAGTTGATTTGTCAGAGGACAAACCATCCACAGAGACAAACTGATATCTTTCCGACAGATAAGATCTAAACCAGGCCAGAACTTGTCCGTGTAGACCAATTTGGGTTTCCAATCTCTCTAAAAGAATGTGGTGATCGATGGTATCAAAAGCAGCACTAAAGTTTAGGAGCACGAGGACAGATGCAGAGCCTCGGTCTGAGGCCATTAAAAGGTAATTTACCACCTTCACAAGTGCAGTCTCAGTGCTATGATGGGGTCTAAAACTAGACTGAAGCATTTCATATACATTGTTTGTCTTCAGGAAGGTAGTGAGTTTCTGCGCAACAGCTTTTTCAAACTTTTTTGAGAGGAATGGGAGATTCGATGTAGACCGATAGTTTTTTATATTTTCTGGGTCAAGGTTTGGCTTTTTCAAGAGAGGCTTTATTACTGCCACTTTTAGTGAGTTTGGTACACATCCTGTGGATAGAGAGCAGTTTATTATGTTCAACATAGGAGGGCCAAGCACAGGAAGCAGGTCTTTCAGTAGTTTAGTTTGGTATAGGGTCCAGTATACAGCTTGAAGGTTTAGAGGCCATGATTATTTTCATCAATGTGTCAAGAGATATAGTAAAACACTTGAGTGTCTCCCTTGATCCTTGGTCCTGGCAGAGTTGTGCAGACTCAGGGCAACTGAGCTTTGGAGGAATATGCAGATTTAAAGAGGAGTCCGTAATTTGCTTTCTAATGACCATGATCTTTTCCTCAAAGAAGTTCATGAATTTATCACTGCTGAAGTGAAAGCCGTCCTCTCTTGGGGAATGCTGCTGCTGCATTTTCATTTTAGTTTGCAACAGTATCCAAATACATTTTCCTCAATTAAGTTGGATAAATAGAATGATGGAGCAGTAGTCAGGGCTCTTCGATACTGCACGGTACTCTCTTTCCAAGCTAGTCGGAAGACTTCCAGTTTGGTGTAGCACCATTTCCATTCCAATTTTCTGGAAGCTTGCTTCAGAGCTCGGGTATTTTCTGTATACCAGGGAGCTAGTTTCTTATGACAAATGTTTTAGTTTTTAGGGGTGCAACTGCATCTAAGGTATTGCGCAAGGTTAAATTGAGTTCCTCAGTTAGGTGGTTAACTGATTTTTGTCCTCTGACGTCCTTGGGTAGGCAGAGGGAGTCTGAAAGGGCATCAAGGTTTCTTTGGGTTTTCTGGGATTTATAGCACGACTTTTGATGATCCTTGGTTGGGGTCTGAGCAGATTATTTGTTCTGATTGCAAACGTAATAAAATGGTGGTCCGATAGTTCAGGATTATGAGGAAAAACATTAAGATCCACAACATTTATTCCATGGGACAAAACTAGGTCCAGAGTATGACTGTGTCAGTGAGTAGGTCCGGAGACATGTCGGACAAAACCCACTGAGTCGATGATGGCTCCGAAAGCCTTTTGGAGTGGGTCTGTGGACTTTTCCATGTGAATATTAAAGTCACCAAAAATTTGAATATTATCTGCTACGACTACAAGGTCCGATAGGAATTCAGGGAACTCAGTGAGGAACGCTGTATATGGCCCAGGAGGCCTGTAAACCATAGCTATAAAAAGTGATTGAGTAGGCTGCATTGATTTCATGACTAGAATCTCAAATGGCGAAAACATTTTTATTTTATTTTTAAATTGCTCTAATAAATGTTAGCAACACCTCCACCTTTGCGGGATGCACGGGGGATATGGTCACTAGTGTAACCAGGAGGTGAGGCCTCATTTAACACAGTAAATTCATCAGGCTTAAGCCATGTTTCAGTCAGGCCAATCACATCAAGATTATGATCAGTGATTAGTTCATTGACTGTAACTGCCTTGGAAGTGAGGGATCTAACATTAAGTAGCCCTATTTTGAGATGTGAGGTGTCACAATCTCTTTCAATAATGGCAGGAATGGAGGAGGTCTTTATTCCAGTGAGATTACTAAGGCGGACACCGCCATGTTTAGTTTTGACCCAACCTAGGTCGAGGCACAGACACGGTCTCAATGGGGATAGCTGAGCTGACTACACTGACTGTGCTAGTGGCAGACTCCACTATGCTGGCAGGCTGGCTAACAGGAGCACCCCTCCAGCTAGGATGGAGTCTGTCACTCCTCAGCAGGCCAGGCTTGGTCCTATTTGTGGGTGAGTCCCAGAAAGAGGGCCAATTATCTACAAATTCTATCTTTTGGGAGGGGCAGAAAACAGTTTTCAACCAGCGATTGAGTTGTGAGACCTGCTATAGAGCTCATCACTCCCCGTAACTGGGAGGGGACCAGAGAAGCTATGTTGCGCTTGGTGACCTCTGACTGTTTCATCCTAACATTGTTGGTGCCGACATGGATAACAATATCCCTAGTTTTAGCTTTAGCCAGCTAATCTTCAGATTAGTCTCTATGTCGGTAGCCCTGCCCCCTGGTAAACAGTGTATTATCGCTGATTGATTCTTTTAAGTCTAATACTGCGCGTAATGGAGTCGCCAATGACTAGGGTTTTCAACTTGTCAGAGTTGGTGGGAAGCTTCGGCGTCTCAGACCCCTTAACGAGAGGAGTAGAGACCAGAGAAGGCTCGGCCTCTGACTCCGACTCGCTGCTTAATGGGGAGAACCGGTTGAAAATTTCTGTCGGCTGAATGAGCGACACCGGTTGAGCATTCCTGCAGCATTTCCTTCCAGAAACCGTGAGAAAGTTGTCCTGCTGCGGGGACCGTGCGCAGGGGATTTATACTAACGTTACTATCTGTACTTACTGGTGGCACAGACGCTGTTTCATCCTTTCCTACACTTAAATTACCCTTGCCTAACGATGGCTTCTGAAGCTGGGCTTGCAGTACGGCTATCTTCGCCATAAGGCGATCATACTCCTGTATATTATGAGCACAGCGGCTGCAATTAGAAGGCATCATGTTAATGTTACTACTTAGCTTCGGCTGTTGGAGGTCCTGACGAACCACGCCCAGATAAAGCGTCCGGAGTGAAGAAGTCGAATGAAAAATGTTGAGCGCGGGGAAAAATGTAAAATATAAACGGTAATTAAAATGTAAAAAACGTAAAGTTGGCAGGTAGCAAAGTAAGGTTAGCAGCAAAACAATATGGAAATTGCTCTTACACATGGAGGGCAAGGGTTTAATATATTTATATCTACGTAGTACATGTCAATCTGGAATATAAAACATCCTGGATGTCCAACCACATACTCCAACCAGTTACTATCCATTATCTCAACACAGTTACTATCCGTTATCTCTATACACAGTTGCTATCCATTATCTCAACAAAGTGACTATCCGTTATCTCTATACACAGTTGCTATCCATTATCTCAACAGTGACTATCCATTATCTCTATACACAGTTAATATCCATTATCTCTATGATGTTAATATCCATTATCTATACGTAATTAGTATCCATTATCTCTATACACGGTTACTATCCGTTATCTTTACGTAATTACTATCCATTATCTCTATACATGGTTAATATCCGTTATCTCTATACACAGTTAATATCCATTATCTCTATACACAGTTACTATCCATTATCTCTATACACAGTTATGGTCCATTTTCTCTACCCAGTTCATATCCATTATCTCTATACACAGTTCATATCCATTATATCTATACACAGTTACTATCTATTATCTATATACACAGTTACTATCCATTATCTCTATACACAGTTACTATCCATTATCTCTATGCAGTTACTATCCATTATCTCTATACACAGTTACTATCCGTTATCATATCAGTTCCCTGTGTGTAGCAGGTAACTAGTTGGCTCCTTTGCAAATATCAAACTCGCTGCTTATCAACTGTCAAACTCTTTAATATTTAATAGATTCTCCTTTCTTCATTATAGTTTCCTGGCATATGAAATGCCTACTGCACGTTGATTAAGCCTTAATGCAATTATGAATAAGTAGAGTAATTGCCTACTTTACATTTTCAGATAGCGTAGTATTTTCTCTCCAGAGCAGACAGCTCCCCAAAGACCTGGGATTATTTTCAGTTTTGTTTTGGTCTTTTAACATACTTTATCACACAGAGAGAAGTAAACACCCAGAAGCCCATGGGGCTTTGATTAGACAATCTTATCATCCTTCATTTTCTTCTCTCAGTATCACTCATTCTTTGCAGCATACTGTATTTTGTCCCTGCAGGCAATACTTGTTTCTTTTTATTCTGATTTTCTTTCATTTCTTGTCATTTACTTTAATTTATTTTATTTTCCAGTTATACAAACATAATAGGATTTGTTTTTTATGAATGTGTCTGGACTGACGTTTTCAAACGAACTTGAATGTAGAAGTTATCGCGGTTCATTAATTAAATTGTCAAAAAAATCCTTGACTAAATTAACTAAAAAGGTTTCCTTTTCCAAAGTTGTTTTTTGTTGCAAATCTCTTCTAGTGTGCCGTGATTTGTTGTCATTGTGTTGTTCATGTGAAGTGTGTTTGGGGTGAAGTGGCTTCCGGATACTGATGTGCTATGACAGCTCAGTCCAGGCAGAGCTTCACACCTAATAGACAGTCTTTTGAATGTTTCACGTTAAAGAAAGTTGCTCTTGTTCTGTTATTTTACTCAATTTGGCCTTTTTTATATTTCGAATGACATTGATATATGTGCAGTGAACATGAAGTGGAATTGGAGAAGGAAAAATTGGACTCTGGCAGAGAGAGGAGGGCTGTGCTGTGCCCAAGAAATCATTTTCGAATGTCTCTTCTTGAAACCGTACCGTTTTATTATGTTTAGCCGTCTGTCCTCATCCGTCCGTCTGTCTGGGAAAGAAGTACTCAGTCGTCAGTCTCTTACCTTTGTCCCCACAAACTTTTCAGTGTGGCAGACAGCAAGACATTTATTAAATATTTAGAATTGTTTAATGAGGCTGTGATAAATATCAGTCCTGAGACTATGGCTGCGTCTCCAATGTGCCTCGGTCAAAAGTAGTGCACTAAATAGGACATGCTGCCTATAAAAGGAAATCCACCCACCTGTCCCACTTCACCAGTTGGTTGCCCTCCGTCATCTCAAGAAGCTGAAGTATAACCATCCTGTGTTACATTAAGTGTGTCTCTGTTGTCGCCTGCTCATTGTAAAGTAACCATCAGTGTGCTTTAGTACGCTGAGGCTACAGGGCCTTCAGAAAGTGTTCATACCCTTTGACATATTCCACATTGTGTTGTGTTACAGCCTGAATTCAAAATGGATTAAACAGATTTTTTTTCTCTCACCCATCAACACACAATACCCCATTATGACATCACAATACCCCATAATGACATCACAATACCCCATAATGACAAAGTGAAAACATGTTTTTATGTTTTCTTTGCAAATTTATTGAAAATGTAATACAGAAATATCTAATTTACAGAACTATTCACACCCCTGAGTCAATACATGTTAGAATCACCTTTGACAGTGATTACAGCTGTGAGTCTTACTGGGAAGTAGAGTCTTACTGGGAAGTACTGTATCTAAGAGCTCTGAGTCTTACTGGGAAGTAGAGTCTTCCTGGGAAGTACTGTATCGAAGAGCTTTGCACACCTGGATTGTATAATATTTGCACATTATTCTTCAATATCTGTCAAGTTTGTTGTTGATCAGTGTTAGACAGCCATTATCAGGTCTTGCCATAGTTTTCCATAAACAGCTCCAGGTTATTGTCCTGCTGAAAGGTGAATTCATCTCCCAGTGTCTGGTGGAAAGCAGACTGAACCAGGTTTTCCTCTGGGATTTTGCCTGTGTTTAGCTCTATTTTGATTTTATTTGTTTAAATACTCCCCAGTCCTTGTCGATGACAACTATACCCATAGCATGATGCAGCCACCACCATTATTGAAAATATGAAGAGTGGTACTCATTGATGCGTTGTGTTCGATTTGCCCCAAAATTAACACTTTGTATTCAGGACATGAAGTTTATTTCTTTGCCACATATTTTGCAGTATTACTTTACTGCCTTGTTGCAAACAGGATGCATATTTTGGAATATTTTTCTTCAGTACAGGCTTCCTTCTTTTCACTCTGTCATTTAGGTTAGTATTGTGGAGTTTCCTTCTTCTCCAGCAACTGAGTTAGGAAGGGTACCTGTGTCTTGGTTGTGACTGGGTTTATTGACACCATCCAAAGTGTAATTAATTACTTCACCATGTTCAAAGGGATATTTAATGTCTGCTTTTTATTTTAACCCATCTACCTAACCTCCCTCGTCTTTGTGGTTGAATCTGTGTTTGAAATTCACTGCTCCACTGAGGGACCTCACAGATAATTGTATGTGTGGGATACAGAGATGAGGTAATCATTCAAAAATCATGTTGAACAGTATTATTGCACACAGAGTGAGTACACGCAACTTATTATGTGACTTGTTAAGCACATTGTTACTCTTAAACTTATTTAGGCTTGCCATAACAAAGGGGTTGAATACTTTTCAGCTTTTCATTTTTAAATAACTTGTAAACATTTCTAAAAACATAATTACACTTTGACGTTATGGGGTATTGTGTGTTGGACACATACACAACATCTCAATTTAATCCATTCTGAATTCAGGCTGTAACACAACAAAATGTGGAAAAAGTGAAGAGTTGTTAAAACAACACTTTAATTTATTTTTTGAATTGGCTGGACATGTTTCCAGCTAAAATGTGTCCCTGCTATTATAGAGTATCTAATTCACAGTGGGGATAGCTGTTATTATAGAGTATCTAATTCACAGTGGGGATAGCTGCTATTATAGAGTATCTAATTCACAGTGGGGATAGCTGTTATTATACCATATCTAATTCACAATGGGAATAGCTGTTATTATAGAGTATCTAATTCACAGTGGGGATAGCTGTTATTATAGAGTATCTAATTCACAGTGGGATAGCTGTTATTATACCATATCTAATTCAGCCACAGTGGGGGGATAGCATGTTATTCTGCAGTATCTAATTCACAGTGGGAGTAGCTGTTATTATACAGTATCTAATTCACAGTGGGATAGCTGTTATTATACGTATCTAACTTCACAGCTGGGGATATCTGTTATTATACATATCTAATTCACAAGTGGGGATAGCTGTTATTATACAGTATCTAAGTCACAGTGGGGGATAGCTGTTATTATACCATATCATAATTCACAGTGGGGATAGCGTGGTTATTCTGCAGTATCTAATTCACAGTGGGGATAGCTGTGTATTCTGTCAGTATCTTAAGTCACAGTGGGGATAGCTGGTATTATACAGTATCTAATTCACAGTGGGGCATAGCTGTTATTATACAGTATCTAATTCACAGTTGGGGATAGGCTGCTATTATCAGAGTAATCTAATTCAAATTCACAGTGGGGATAGCTGCTAATTATAGAGTATCTGAATTCACAGTGGGGATAGCTGTTATTCGTGCAGTAACCTATTCACAGTGGGGATAGCTTTTATTATACAGTTTTATCTAATTCACAGTGGGGAATAGCTGTTATGATACAGTATCTAATTCCAGTGGGGGATAGCTGTTATTATAAGAGTATCTAATTCACAGTGGGGATAGCTGTTATTCTGCAGTATCTAATTCACAGTGGGGATAGCTGTTATTATACAGTATCTAATTCACAGTGGGGATAGCTGTTATTCTGCAGTATCTAATTCACAGTGGGGATAGCTGTTATTATACCATATCTAATTCACAGTGGGGATAGCTGTTATTCTGCAGTATCTAATTCACAGTGGGGATAGCTGTTATTATACAGTATCTAATTCACAGTGGGGATAGCTGTTATTATACAGTATCTAATTCACAGTGGGGATAGCTGTTATTATACCATATCTAATTCACAGTGGGGATAGCTGTTATTCTGCAGTATCTAATTCACAGTGGGGATAGCTGTTATTATACCATATCTAATTCACAGTGGGGATAGCTGTTATTCTGCAGTATCTAATTCACAGTGGGGATAGCTGTTATTATACCATATCTAATTCACAGTGGGGATAGCTGTTATTCTGCAGTATCTAATTCACAGTGGGGATAGCTGTTATTATACAGTATCTAATTCACAGTGGGGATAGCTGTTATTCTGCAGTATCTAATTCACAGTGGGGATAGCTGCTATTATAGAGTATCTAATTCACAGTGGGGATAGCTGTTATTATACCATATCTAATTCACAGTGGGGATAGCTGTTATTCTGCAGTATCTAATTCACAGTGGGGATAGCTGTTATTATACAGTATCTAATTCACAGTGGGGATAGCTGTTATTATAGATTATCTAATTCACAGTGGGGATAGCTGTTATTATACAGTATCTAATTCACAGTGGGGATAGCTGTTATTATAGAGTATCTAATTCACAGTGGGGATAGCTGTTATTATACAGTATCTAATTCACAGTGGGGATAGCTGCTATTATAGAGTATCTAATTCACAGTGGGGATAGCTGTTATTCTGCAGTATCTAATTCACAGTGGGGATAGCTGTTATTATACAGTATCTAATTCACAGTGGGGATAGCTGTTATTCTGCAGTATCTAATTCACAGTGGGGATAGCTGTTATTATACAGTATCTAATTCACAGTGGGGATAGCTGCTATTATACAGTATCTAATTCACAGTGGGGATAGCTGTTATTCTGCAGTATCTAATTCACAGTGGGGATAGCTGTTATTCTGCAGTATCTAAACATATTGTTATGAGATTCTGTAGAACATTTGAATTGCTGCAAATTATTAGGTGAATATGCCATTTAATTTGAACTCAGTTCGTTTTCCTTCCCATTTTTTGCACAGTGGGGATAGCTGCTATTATAGAGTATCTAATTCACAGTGGGGATAGCTGTTATTCTGCAGTATCTAATTCACAGTGGGGATAGCTGTTATTATACAGTATCTAATTCACAGTGGGGATAGCTGTTATTCTGCAGTATCTAATTCACAGTGGGGATAGCTGTTATTATACCATATCTAATTCACAATGGGAATAGCTGTTATTATAGAGTATCTAATTCACAGTGGGGATAGCTGTTATTATAGAGTATCTAATTCACAGTGGGGATAGCTGTTATTATACCATATCTAATTCACAGTGGGGATAGCTGTTATTCTGCAGTATCTAATTCACAGTGGGGATAGCTGTTATTATACAGTATCTAATTCACAGTGGGGATAGCTGTTATTATACCATATCTAATTCACAGTGGGGATAGCTGTTATTCTGCAGTATCTAATTCACAGTGGGGATAGCTGTTATTATACAGTATCTAATTCACAGTGGGGATAGCTGTTATTATACAGTATCTAATTCACAGTGGGGATAGCTGTTATTATACCATATCTAATTCACAGTGGGGATAGCTGTTATTCTGCAGTATCTAATTCACAGTGGGGATAGCTGTTATTATACCATATCTAATTCACAGTGGGGATAGCTGTTATTCTGCAGTATCTAATTCACAGTGGGGATAGCTGTTATTATACAGTATCTAATTCACAGTGGGGATAGCTGTTATTATACAGTATCTAATTCACAGTGGGGATAGCTGCTATTATAGAGTATCTAATTCACAGTGGGGATAGCTGCTATTATAGAGTATCTAATTCACAGTGGGGATAGCTGTTATTCTGCAGTATCTAATTCACAGTGGGGATAGCTGTTATTATACAGTATCTAATTCACAGTGGGGATAGCTGTTATTATACAGTATCTAATTCACAGTGGGGATAGCTGTTATTATACCATATCTAATTCACAGTGGGGATAGCTGTTATTCTGCAGTATCTAAACATATTGTTATGAGATTCTGTAGAACATTTGAATTGCTGCAAATTATTAGGTGAATATGCCATTTAATTTGAACTCAGTTCGTTTTCCTTCCCATTTTTTGCACAGTGGGGATAGCTGCTATTATAGAGTATCTAATTCACAGTGGGGATAGCTGTTATTCTGCAGTATCTAATTCACAGTGGGGATAGCTGTTATTATACAGTATCTAATTCACAGTGGGGATAGCTGTTATTCTGCAGTATCTAATTCACAGTGGGGATAGCTGTTATTATACAGTATCTAATTCACAGTGGGGATAGCTGTTATTCTGCAGTATCTAATTCACAGTGGGGATAGCTGTTATTATACAGTATCTAATTCACAGTGGGGATAGCTGTTATTATACAGTATCTAATTCACAGTGGGGATAGCTGCTATTATAGAGTATCTAATTCACAGTGGGGATAGCTGCTATTATAGAGTATCTAATTCACAGTGGGGATAGCTGTTATTCTGCAGTACCTAATTCACAGTGGGGATAGCTGTTATTATACAGTATCTAATTCACAGTGGGGATAGCTGTTATTATACAGTATCTAATTCACAGTGGGGATAGCTGTTATTATAGAGTATCTAATTCACAGTGGGGATAGCTGTTATTCTGCAGTATCTAATTCACAGTGGGGATAGCTGTTATTATACAGTATCTAATTCACAGTGGGGATAGCTGTTATTATACAGTATCTAATTCACAGTGGGGATAGCTGCTATTATAGAGTATCTAATTCACAGTGGGGATAGCTGTTATTCTGCAGTATCTAATTCACAGTGGGGATAGCTGTTATTATACAGTATCTAATTCACAGTGGGGATAGCTGTTATTCTGCAGTATCTAATTCACAGTGGGGATAGCTGTTATTATACAGTATCTAATTCACAGTGGGGATAGCTGTTATTATACAGTATCTAATTCACAGTGGGGATAGCTGTTATTATACAGTATCTAATTCACAGTGGGGATAGCTGTTATTATACAGTATCTAATTCACAGTGGGGATAGCTGTTATTCTGCAGTATCTAAACATATTGTTATGAGATTCTGTAGAACATTTGAATTGCTGCAAATTATTAGGTGAATATGCCATTTAATTTGAACTCAGTTCGTTTTCCTTCCCATTTTTTGCACAGTGGGGATAGCTGCTATTATAGAGTATCTAATTCACAGTGGGGATAGCTGTTATTCTGCAGTATCTAATTCACAGTGGGGATAGCTGTTATTATACAGTATCTAATTCACAGTGGGGATAGCTGTTATTCTGCAGTATCTAATTCACAGTGGGGATAGCTGTTATTATACCATATCTAATTCACAGTGGGGATAGCTGTTATTCTGCAGTATCTAATTCACAGTGGGGATAGCTGTTATTATACAGTATCTAATTCACAGTGGGGATAGCTGTTATTATACAGTATCTAATTCACAGTGGGGATAGCTGTTATTATACCATATCTAATTCACAGTGGGGATAGCTGTTATTCTGCAGTATCTAATTCACAGTGGGGATAGCTGTTATTATACCATATCTAATTCACAGTGGGGATAGCTGTTATTCTGCAGTATCTAATTCACAGTGGGGATAGCTGTTATTATACCATATCTAATTCACAGTGGGGATAGCTGTTATTCTGCAGTATCTAATTCACAGTGGGGATAGCTGTTATTATACAGTATCTAATTCACAGTGGGGATAGCTGTTATTCTGCAGTATCTAATTCACAGTGGGGATAGCTGCTATTATAGAGTATCTAATTCACAGTGGGGATAGCTGTTATTATACCATATCTAATTCACAGTGGGGATAGCTGTTATTCTGCAGTATCTAATTCACAGTGGGGATAGCTGTTATTATACAGTATCTAATTCACAGTGGGGATAGCTGTTATTATAGATTATCTAATTCACAGTGGGGATAGCTGTTATTATACAGTATCTAATTCACAGTGGGGATAGCTGTTATTATAGAGTATCTAATTCACAGTGGGGATAGCTGTTATTATACAGTATCTAATTCACAGTGGGGATAGCTGCTATTATAGAGTATCTAATTCACAGTGGGGATAGCTGTTATTCTGCAGTATCTAATTCACAGTGGGGATAGCTGTTATTATACAGTATCTAATTCACAGTGGGGATAGCTGTTATTCTGCAGTATCTAATTCACAGTGGGGATAGCTGTTATTATACAGTATCTAATTCACAGTGGGGATAGCTGCTATTATACAGTATCTAATTCACAGTGGGGATAGCTGTTATTCTGCAGTATCTAATTCACAGTGGGGATAGCTGTTATTCTGCAGTATCTAAACATATTGTTATGAGATTCTGTAGAACATTTGAATTGCTGCAAATTATTAGGTGAATATGCCATTTAATTTGAACTCAGTTCGTTTTCCTTCCCATTTTTTGCACAGTGGGGATAGCTGCTATTATAGAGTATCTAATTCACAGTGGGGATAGCTGTTATTCTGCAGTATCTAATTCACAGTGGGGATAGCTGTTATTATACAGTATCTAATTCACAGTGGGGATAGCTGTTATTCTGCAGTATCTAATTCACAGTGGGGATAGCTGTTATTATACCATATCTAATTCACAATGGGAATAGCTGTTATTATAGAGTATCTAATTCACAGTGGGGATAGCTGTTATTATAGAGTATCTAATTCACAGTGGGGATAGCTGTTATTATACCATATCTAATTCACAGTGGGGATAGCTGTTATTCTGCAGTATCTAATTCACAGTGGGGATAGCTGTTATTATACAGTATCTAATTCACAGTGGGGATAGCTGTTATTATACCATATCTAATTCACAGTGGGGATAGCTGTTATTCTGCAGTATCTAATTCACAGTGGGGATAGCTGTTATTATACAGTATCTAATTCACAGTGGGGATAGCTGTTATTATACAGTATCTAATTCACAGTGGGGATAGCTGTTATTATACCATATCTAATTCACAGTGGGGATAGCTGTTATTCTGCAGTATCTAATTCACAGTGGGGATAGCTGTTATTATACCATATCTAATTCACAGTGGGGATAGCTGTTATTCTGCAGTATCTAATTCACAGTGGGGATAGCTGTTATTATACAGTATCTAATTCACAGTGGGGATAGCTGTTATTATACAGTATCTAATTCACAGTGGGGATAGCTGCTATTATAGAGTATCTAATTCACAGTGGGGATAGCTGCTATTATAGAGTATCTAATTCACAGTGGGGATAGCTGTTATTCTGCAGTATCTAATTCACAGTGGGGATAGCTGTTATTATACAGTATCTAATTCACAGTGGGGATAGCTGTTATTATACAGTATCTAATTCACAGTGGGGATAGCTGTTATTATACCATATCTAATTCACAGTGGGGATAGCTGTTATTCTGCAGTATCTAAACATATTGTTATGAGATTCTGTAGAACATTTGAATTGCTGCAAATTATTAGGTGAATATGCCATTTAATTTGAACTCAGTTCGTTTTCCTTCCCATTTTTTGCACAGTGGGGATAGCTGCTATTATAGAGTATCTAATTCACAGTGGGGATAGCTGTTATTCTGCAGTATCTAATTCACAGTGGGGATAGCTGTTATTATACAGTATCTAATTCACAGTGGGGATAGCTGTTATTCTGCAGTATCTAATTCACAGTGGGGATAGCTGTTATTATACAGTATCTAATTCACAGTGGGGATAGCTGTTATTCTGCAGTATCTAATTCACAGTGGGGATAGCTGTTATTATACAGTATCTAATTCACAGTGGGGATAGCTGTTATTCTGCAGTATCTAAACATATTGTTATGAGATTCTGTAGAACATTTGAATTGCTGCAAATTATTAGGTGAATATGCCATTTAATTTGAACTCAGTTCGTTTTCCTTCCCATTTTTTGCAGACTTTGCTGTCGCAGTACGGCCAGTGTCGTACACAGCAGTGTTGAGGAGGAAACCAGACATCTCCTCATCGCTGCTCAGTTCGTGGCCCCGGCCTCAACACCAACATGACCACGGCAGAGGGCTGGTGACTCCTGACTGGCCGGCATCGTTCTCCAACCATCACCTGTCTACCCTCAGTCTGCTCAGCTCTCAGGAGGAATACAGGAGCCAAGGTCAGTCAGTCAGTCAATCAGTCCTGGCTAATAGTCTACTCTACTTCCCAGCTAATGCCCAGCCAATGCATGCAGTGTTGTTGTGCCCCGTGTGATATGGGACCGACTGGAGGAGGGCACATTTACATCCACCAACATCTGATGCATTTCAGGCTGCTACTTTTCAAATAGTATTCTAAATCATTTAGACACTTTTGCTGTGCTTTATTGAGCTTGCCTGGCACTATGGAACACTGCTTTATTGAGCTTGCCTGGCACTATGGAACACTGCTTTATTGAGCTTGCCTGGCACTATGGAACACTGCTTTATTGAGCTTGCCTGGCACTATGGAACACTGCTTTATTGAGCTTGCCTGGCACTATGGAACACTGCTTTATTGAGCTTGCCTGGCACTATGGAACACAGCTTTATTGAGCTTGCCTGGCACTATGGAACACTGCTTTATTGAGCTTGCCTGGCACTATGGAACACTGCTTTATTGAGCTTGCCTGGCACTATGGAACACTGCTTTATTGAGCTTGCCTGGCACTATGGAACACTGCTTTATTGAGCTTGCCTGGCACTATGGAACACAGCTTTATTGAGCTTGCCTGGCACTATGGAACACAGCTTTATTGAGCTTGCCTGGCACTATGGAACACTGCTTTATTGAGCTTGCCTGGCACTATGGAACACTGCTTTATTGAGCTTGCCTGGCACTATGGAACACTGCTTTATTAAGCTTGCCTGGCACTATGGAACACTGCTTTATTGAGCTTGCCTGGCACTATGGAACACTGCTTTATTGAGCTTGCCTGGCACTATGGAACACTGCTTTATTGAGCTTGCCTGGCACTATGGAACACTGCTTTATTAAGCTTGCCTGGCACTATGGAACACTGCTTTATTGAGCTTGCCTGGCACTATGGAACACAGCTTTATTGAGCTTGCCTGGCACTATGGAACACAGCTTTATTGAGCTTGCCTGGCACTATGGAACACAGCTTTATTGAGCTTGCCTGGCACTATGGAACACTGCTTTATTGAGCTTGCCTGGCACTATGGAACACTGCTTTATTGAGCTTGCCTGGCACTATGGAACACTGCTTTATTGAGCTTGCCTGGCACTATGGAACACTGCTTTATTGAGCTTGCCTGGCACTATGGAACACTGCTTTATTGAGCTTGCCTGGCACTATGGAACAGTGCTTTATTGAGCTTGCCTGGCACTATGGAACACTGCTTTATTGAGCTTGCCTGGCACTATGGAACACAGCTTTATTGAGCTTGCCTGGCACTATGGAACACTGCTTTATTGAGCTTGCCTGGCACTATGGTACACAGCTTTATTGAGCTTGCCTGGCACTATGGAACACAGCTTTATTGAGCTTGCCTGGCACTATGGAACAAAGTGTGTTCTTTTTTGAGCTTGCCTGGCACTATGGAACAAAGTGTGTTCTTTTTTGAGCTTGCCTGGCACTATGGAACAAAGTGTTCTTTTTTGAGCTTGCCTGGCACTATGGAACAAAGTGTTCTTTTTGAGCTTGCCTGGCACTATGGAACAAAGTGTGTTCTTTTTTGAGCTTGCCTGGCACTATGGAACAAAAGTGTGTTCTTTATTGAGCTTGCCTGGCACTATGGAACAAAAGTGTGTTCTTTATTGAGCTTGCCTGGCACTATGGAACAAAGTGTGTTCTTTTTTGAGCTTGCCTGACACTATGGAACAAAGTGTGTTCTTTTTTGAGCTTGCCTGCACTATGGTACACAGCTTTATTGAGCTTGCCTGGCACTATGGAACACTGCTTTATTGAGCTTGCCTGGCACTATGGAACACAGCTTTATTGAGCTTGCCTGGCACTATGGAACACAGCTTTATTGAGCTTGCCTGGCACTATGGTACACAGCTTTATTGAGCTTGCCTGGCACTATGGAACACTGCTTTATTGAGCTTGCCTGGCACTATGGAACACTGCTTTATTGAGCTTGCCTGGCACTATGGAACACAGCTTTATTGAGCTTGCCTGGCACTATGGTACACAGCTTTATTGAGCTTGCCTGGCACTATGGAACACAGCTTTATTGAGCTTGCCTGGCACTATGGAACACAGCTTTATTGAGCTTGCCTGGCACTATGGAACAAAGTGTGTTCTTTTTGAGCTTGCCTGGCACTATGGAACAAAGTGTGTTCTTTTTTGAGCTTGCCTGGCACTATGGAACAAAGTGTGTTCTTTTTTGAGCTTGCCTGGCACTATGGAACAAAGTGTTCTTTTTTGAGCTTGCCTGGCACTATGGAACAAAGTGTTCTTTTTTGAGCTTGCCTGGCACTATGGAACAAAGTGTGTTCTTTTTTGAGCTTGCCTGGCACTATGGAACAAAAGTGTGTTCTTTATTGAGCTTGCCTGGCACTATGGAACAAAGGTGTGTTCTTTATTGAGCTTGCCTGGCACTATGGAACAAAGTGTGTTCTTTTTTGAGCTTGCCTGGCACTATGGTACACAGCTTTATTGAGCTTGCCTGGCACTATGGAACACAGCTTTATTGAGCTTGCCTGGCACTGTGGAACACATCTTTATTGATCTTGCCTGGCACTATGGAACAAAGTGTGTTATTTTTTGAGCTTGCCTGGCACTATGGAACAAAGTGTTATTTTTTGAGCTTGCCTGGCACTATGGAACACAACTTTATTGAGCTTGCCTGGCACTATGGAACAAAGTGTGTGCTTTATTGAGCTTGCCTGGCACTATGGAACAAAGTGTTATTTTTTGAGCTTGCCTGGCACTATGGAACACTGCTTTATTGATCTTGCCTGGCACTATGGAACAAAGTGTGTTATTTTTTGAGCTTGCCTGGCACTATGGAACAAAGTGTTATTTTTTGAGCTTGCCTGGCACTATGGAACACAACTTTATTGAGCTTGCCTGGCACTATGGAACAAAGTGTGTGCTTTATTGAGCTTGCCTGGCACTATGGAACAAAGTGTTATTTTTTGAGCTTGCCTGGCACTATGGAACACTGCTTTATTGAGCTTGCCTGGCACTATGGAACACAACTTTATTGAGCTTGCCTGGCACTATGGAACAAAGTGTGTTCTTTTTTGAGCTTGCCTGGCACTATGGAACAAAGTGTGTTCTTTTTTGAGCTTGCCTGGCACTGTAGAACACAGCTTTATTGAGCTTGCCTGGCACTATGGAACAAGGTGTGATCTTTATTAATCTTGCCTGGCACTATGGAACAAGGTGTGATCTTTATTAATCTTGCCTGGCACTATGGAACAAGGTGTGATCTTTATTGAGCTTGCCTGGCACTATGGAACAAGGTGTGATCTTTATTGATCTTGCCTGGCACTATGGAACAAGGTGTGATCTTTATTGATCTTGCCTGGCACTATGGAACAAGGTGTGATCTTTATTGATCTTGCCTGGCACTATGGAACAAGGTGTGATCTTTATTGATCTTGCCTGGCACTATGGAACAAGGTGTGATCTTTATTGATCTTGCCTGGCACTATGGAACAAGGTGTGATCTTTATTGAGCTTGCCTGGCACTATGGAACAACGTCGGATAGTCCTAGAGGACTAAACCCTTCCCATCTGATCCATTGGCAAGTTCAAGAAAAAGCTCAAAGTATTTGAGTTATTTAAAATACTAAGGTTAAGATAAGGGAGGATGGCTCTCGGTACCCGGTTGGAGGCATAATGACAGACAGGACACAGACTCAAGATGAATAATAACCCTTTATTACAGTGTTCCCCAACTGCGTGCCAATGTGGCCCCCCAGGTCTTCTGAGCAAAAAAAAAATATAGCGATATATCTTTGGTGTGTGGAATTTTCATTGTTGGACATACAAGACTGTAAAAAAACACCAGGAAATCAGCTCCAAGTGATTTTAATTTAAGAAATCTGTTCCCTAGTATTCCTACCCATAATACAGAAAGACAAAGTAATCATATTGGGGCGGCAGGGTAGCCTAGTGGTTAGAGAGTTGGACTAGTAACAAATCCCCGAGCTGACAAGGTACAAATCTGTTGTTCTGCCCCTGAACAGGCAGTTAACCCACTGTTCCTAGACCGTTATTGAAAATAAGCATTTGATCTTAACTGACTTGCCTAGTTAAATCAAGGTTTGAAGTTATTATGTTTTAGTCAACCATTATGTCTGTTTGGGCTTCTTGCGGTGTTCCGGCCCACTGACCATCCGCTAACTTGTTGTTGTCTGAATCTAGTTGATGATCCCTCCTTTATTGTCTCAGACACATACAACTTTATAGTGTGTAGTTGACTGAATGGTGTTCTGAACTGATTGGTTCTGGCCCTGTGGCTCTGATTGGTTCTGGCACCTGCCCTGTGGCTCTGATTGGTTCTGACACCGGCCCTGTGGCTCAGTAAACAGAAGTGATGAGAAACTATTACCAGAAGGCTCTACACACAAAACAATAGAAACAGTTGACCATTGAATTGTAAAAGAATACAATCGAAGGAAAGAGTTTAAAAGTAATAGCCATGTAATAACCGTTGTGAAAACGATTTACCAGCTAATTACACTTAACAGCCGTTAGGAAGCTGGTGTAAGAGGTGTAAACTTCCTCCTCATTCACACCACAGCGATGGTTCAGAATTTATAGTCCAGTTGTTGGGGGGGGGGGGGGGGGGGAGAGTCCATGGATAAAGTAAAATGAGACTGACATCTGACCCCGGCCTTGGCCAGCTCACCTTTCTTTTATACTGGGCCTGGCCATAACCTTGTAATTGGCCGAGGTCCAAGAAGGGCAGGGTCAGAGGTCCCATGAGAGATCAGAGGTGGGACCTGTAACTGGCGACTTGGCACAGTCAGAGAGTTTTCTACAATACAATGACCAATACATACAACCTCTGGTGAGTCAGTCTATTTGATCACACTTCTGGAGGGTGAGTCAGTCTTGGTACTAGAGCTCCATCAGGGAGCTATCCCCTTCTGTCTCTGCCTGGCCTCCAGACAGCACGACCACAGCTGCTTCCTGCTTGGTTAGACCCTGGCTGTGTCCCAAATGGTACCCTATTGCCTGCATAGTGCACTACATTTGACCAGAGCTGCAGTGGTCAACTCCATCCTGTCCCAGATTTACCACAGCTGGAACAAACACATGGTTTCTGCAGTGTCCCAGATTTACCAGTGCATCTGGAGAAGATAAGGACATGTCAACCTGCTAATATTCACCTGCTCACCTACTTTTCTGTTGTAGTTTGAGAATGAGTATTACAGGACACAAATGACATGGAATCTAATTTGTAAATCACAACTAGAAAAGGTATGATGATTCCTAGTAGTCCACATAATGCATAGTCCTTTAGCCATAGTAGAGCACGGAGAGAAAAACCCCACATCTGTTCCCCATCTCTCATTGGCTACAAGACCTGTCATGTCTTCGATCACCTCATCAGGTCCACTACCAGAGACATGAGGACACTTGAATCAGTCTGACTGGGGATCAGTATAAACAAGTCTTCCTGTATCAATGACATCGCATCCACTTCTGGAGACACTAGATTCAGTCTGACTGGGGATCAGTATGAACAAGTCTTCCTTGTATCAATGACATCACATCCACTTCTGGAGACACTAGATTCAGTCTGACTGAGGATCAGTATAAACAAGTCTTCCTCTATCAATGACATCACATCCTCTTCTGGGGACACTAGATTCAGTCTGACTGGGGATCAGTATAAACAAGCCTTCCTGTATCGATGACATCACATCCACTTCTGGAGACACTAGATTCAGTCTGACTGGGGATCAGTATAAACAAGCCTTCCTGTATCAATGTGCTTAGTGTGCAGCTGAACATTGTATTCTGGATAAAACTTGGTTTGTTATTATTGATTAAAACAAAGCTTTTAACAGCTAGGACTGCTATTTCTTGTGCCGGAATCCAGCTTAACAGACAGGTTGAAGCCTGCTTGACAGAGACGCTAAGCTGCTAGCCATCAAGCTAATGAAGTTGATACCAGATTATTTTTTCTAATGGAGCCCTCTCTGTCTGGAGAAATACATGAACGGTTCCCTCTCTGTCTGGAGAAATGCATGAACGGTTCCCTCTCTGTCTGGAGAAATACATGAAAGGTTCCCTCTCTGTTTGGAGAAATACATGAACGGTTCCCTCTCTGTCTGGAGAAACACATAAAAGGTTCCCTCTCTGTCTGGAGAAATACATGAAAGGTTCCGTGTATCTACTACGCTTTGTTTCGGGACAAATAGGATCACTCAGTTACAATGCAGCAATTGTTTACTTGCCGAGGATTATAGGCTCAATGTGTCTTTCTTAATCACGCAGGTCGCCAGCCTACGTAAGAAACTGGGGAAAACGCAGAGTGGAATGTTCACATTTTCTACGCTGGTGGCTGGACGGCGTTCGCGCTTGTTGGATGCATCTCCGCATTGTCGTTTGTTGTTAACCGACTGGCCGGTGTTACCCGGAGCGCCCCCTTCTGATAGCGGAGTGGAAGGGGTGGCAGGGAGGGCTGCAGGGGGAGCAGCAGGTAGCATGGGGTGGTAGGGAGGGCAGCAGGGGGAGCAGTAGGTAGCATGGGGTGGTAGGGAGGGCAGCAGGGGGAGCGGCAGGTAGCATGGGGTGGTAGGGAGGGCAGCAGGGGGAGCGGCGGGTAGCATGGGGTGGCAGGGAGGGCTGCAGGGGGAGCAGTAGGTAGCATGGGGTGGCAGGGAGGGCTGCAGGGGGAGCGGCAGGTAGCATGGGGTGGCAGGGAGGGCTGCAGGGGGAGCAGTAGGTAGCATGGGGTGGCAGGGAGGGCTGCAGGGGGAGCGGCGGGTAGCATGGGGTGGCAGGGAGGGCTGCAGGGGGAGCAGTCGGTAGCATGGGGTGGCAGGGAGGGCTGCAGGGGGAGCTGCAGGGGGAGCTGCAGGGGGAGCTGCAGGTAGCATGGGGTGGCAGGGAGGGCTGCAGGGGGAGCAGTAGGTAGCATGGGGTGGCAGGGAGGGCTGCAGGGGGGTAGCAGGTAGCATGGGGTGGCAGGGAGGGCTGCAGGGGGGCAGTAGGTAGCATGGGGTGGCAGGGAGGGCTGCAGGGGGGCAGTAGGTAGCATGGGGTGGCAGGGAGGGCTGCAGGGGGAGCAGCAGGTAGCATGGGGTGGCAGGGAGGGCTGCAGGGGGGCAGCAGGTAGCATGGGGTGGCAGGGAGGGCTGCAGGGGGGCAGCAGGTAGCATGGGGTGGCAGGGAGGGCAGCAGGTAGCATGGGGTGGCAGGGAGGGCTGCAGGGGGAGCAGTAGGTAGCACGGGGTGGCAGGGAGGGCTGCAGGGGGAGCAGCAGGTAGCATGGGGTGGCAGGTAGCCTAGTGGTTAGAGCATTGGGCCAGTGACCGAAAGGTTGCACGATCTAATCCCCGAGCTGACAAGGTAATAATCTGTCATTCTTCTCCTGAGCAAGGCAGTTAACACACTTTTCCTCGGGTGTCGTGAATGTCGATTAAGGCAGGCACCCGCACCTCTCTGATTCAGAGGGGTTGGGTTAAATGTGGAAGACTTTTCAGTTGAAGGCATTCAGTTGTACAACTGACCCGGAGAGGATACAAACATCTAATAGTTTTGCCATCCTTGAGCCTGATCTTCCTGCACCTTTGTCGCTTTGGGTACCTGTGTCTGGAGCCTGATCTTCCTGCACCGTCGCTGGGGTTACCTGTGTCTGCGGCCGCTGTGCCTACTCCCACTTCTTCCCTTATGATTTTGAAGTCGACGTCGTCAACCTTCCATCCCTGCTCTGGATCGAGTGGGGCTTCTCCACAGTCATCCTGCCTCTCGCCCGTCCATAAGGGGTTCTCTGAATCCTGTGAAGCATGGGAGTGGGTGGGTTTCTTCTTCTTCTTGCAAGCCGTGATTTTTAGCAGCTCCATGGTAACAAATGTAACCGTTCCCAGTGCAAAAACAATGTCCTATCCCGGAGCTGGAGTAAATTACATTACTAAGCTGCTCCTGAATACTACACCAGGACATAAACATTGATTCTATCAAAGTCCATGTGGGTTTTAATGACATTACTAAGCTGCTCCTGCAAGTACTACACCAGGACATGGACATTGATTCTATTATAGTCCATGTGGGTTTTAATGGCATTATGAAGGGCAGCTCTGAACAGTTGAAACTGGTTTTTAAAGAGCTGATTGACTTTCTGCTAACATGGCCCTCTGCCATCTCTGAAATGTGGCATTGAACGCTTTAGCAGGATTCTTTCTCTTCACAACTGGCTACGTGATTATTGCAGCTCAATGGGTGTAACTTTTGTTGACAATTTCGATGCCTTCTGGAAACAAAACAGGTTTTATAAGGAGGATGGGATCCACCCAAATCCTGTGGGACCCTGGGTCCTTTCACAGCACTTTAAGGCTGCGTTGAGACAATGACTTATCAATGACCCAAGCACAGCTCAGATAATCCCTACCATTGTGACGCAGAGTTGTCATAATGCTTTAGCAAATGTACATTATACCAGGGGCATTGTTAGACACAATATAGGTAACCTAATGTATGTCCCTCTATCTGCCCTGAATGCCTCTACTGATCCTACAGCAATTACATACAGTAATCATGTGACTATGAACCAGATGTATACTGTTAGTGCTGAGCCAGTATACCCTAGGAGGAAGTCCACTGTGTTCATCCCAGAAGAAAAGTGCTAAAAATAGCCCACGTTAAGAAACAAGGTTCATTAAATCAATAATATCTCTGAAACTCACTTAGATAAAAACCTTTGATGATACAGTGGAAGCAATACAAGGTTATAACATCTACAGAAAAGACAGAAATGCCAATGGTGGAGGTGTTGCTGTTTATATTCAGAACCACATTACTGTAAAGAATAGAGAGAATCTCACGTTAAATACTGTTGAAGTAATATGGCTACAGGTTCATCTGCCTCACCATTCAGAGATCATTCAGAGATCCTCACTGAACCTCTGGAGAGAGTTTGCTGCACTGAAAGTAAAGGGGCTGAATCATTTTGCACGCCCAATTTTTCAGTTTTTGATTTGTTAAAAAAGTTTGAAATATCCAAAATTATCGTTCCACTTCATGATTGTGTCCCACTTGTTGTTGATTCTTCACAAAAAAATACAGTTTTATATCTTTATGTTTGAAGCCTAAAATGTGGCAAAAGGTCGCAAAGTTCAAGGGGGCGGAATACTTTCGCAAGGCACTGTATATATATGTTTGACCAGATACAATGCTATTTCACAGTAAACAAATTGACAACGGAATTTCAGCACGCTGATAGAGAAGGACATTCAACAAGTACAGCACTTACACAAATGACTGAGAGAAATTGATGATCAAAAAATGGTTGGGGTTGTTTTGTGCAGCTTTTTACATTATTGATCATAGTCTGCTGCTGGAAAACGTATGTGTAATTGCTTTACACCCCCTGATATATGTGATTCACCACCTGGATTCGGTCTTATGTAGCAACATTTGAATTTCTGTTTTTTTACATCGGATAAAAGTAGAGACTCAGAGCTACAAAATGGTATATCATACACTGCATTTGAGGAACAATGGGAGAGTAATTCTGCTGTGAAAGTTGATCAACTTGTAAACTCACTTTTGAGAAAATGGCCTTTGAATGGTTTTGGTATCTACTGGACAGCCCTTCTTTATCTACACCTATTCAGCCTTTGCCCCAGCCATCTCCTTAAGGGTCCATCCGTGCATTCTATACTAACTTGCAAGCTACTTCCAGACATCTAAGACAGCGAGAACAGCTCACTGGACATTACTCTCTCTAGCAGAGCTGGTTAGGATGTTATGTTAATCAGGACGTTCGTGACTGCAACTGTGCTGTCAGATTGTCCATTCGTAAATTCAGAGCTTTTTGCGTTCAGAGCGCACACTGGACACTCTGGCCAATAAGTAGAGTTGCTCCCGAAAGCTCTGACCTCACAACGACAGTCAAACACCCAAGCTAACTGGCTAACATTGGCTGGCTACTTCCAGACACATAATGAGAGATCACCCCACTCTGACCATTTTACTCCCCCTAGCAGAACTAGTTAGGCAGTTTTCATGCTTTGTTGTCGATGTTTACTGACACCGGACATGCTCAATGGGTGTTGATCGTTCAAAAATGCATCAGTTATTCTGCGCTCTGGCACACTAAGACGAGAGTATTTTATTAAGAAATGTAGCTAGATAAACTATGAATCCCAATGCATGATGTAACGTTAGCTAGTTGCTAAAAATACAGTAACTTGAAATGAAAATAGTTTGTCAAAATTAGAGTGGAGTCTTTTGTTAAGACATGTAGTATTTCTTCATCATGGCCTGACTTCTTCTCTTTCACTGTGTCCTGTGTTCTGGAGTGGAACAAACCTTAGATTAGTGGTGTCCTGTGTTCTGGAGTGGAACAAACCTTAGATTAGGGGTGTCCTGTGTTCTGGAGTTGAACAAATCTTAGATTAGTGGTGTCCTGTGTTCTGGAGTGGAACAAACCTTAGATTAGTGGTGTTCTGTGTTCTGGAGTGGAACAAACCTTTGTTACGTTCCCCAGTTTATGTGTTGTAGTTTGTGTATTTGCATGTGTTTATTTCAGGAAATGGCTTCCTGAAATCCCTCAAGCAGCTGATTGGTCGACTCCATGGTTAATTGGAGAGCTGACCCCGCCCCCTCGTCAAGACACAGCTGTCTCCAATTACCCATTCCTTCAGAAGCTATATAAAAGCCAGTGTTCTGTTCAGGAGGGAGAGATTTTGCTGGGAGGTCATTGCAGAGAGATTTTGCTAGAGGTTGATTTTGCTGGGAGTTCATTGCTGGGAAGTGGTATGTTCTGTGAGTTTGTTGCTCAGGTAGAGCTTATTTGATGTCCTTTGTTTCTTAGTTTGTTTGAAAATTGTTTAATATTCTGTTTCATTTGTTCCCAGGGGGGAAGGCACCTAGGGAGTGCTTAGGCAAGAGGCCCGCGGGCATACATATACCCGTAGTATATTCATTGTCTATGCACAATAGGTAAGACCTGGGCGGACCACCCCCTGTATTTTGGTTAGGGCACCAGGTGGTGCTAAATTAGGTAAGTAGTGGGTAGGCAGGTAAGATAGGAGAGGGGGGGCTTTGATATTTACTTTCTTTGCTTTGGTTCCATCCAGCCCCTTTTCCCCATATTACCGTGTAAAGGAATAAAGTCCTTGTAAACGGTACCACATTCTGCCTGTTGTCATTCTTACTCGCACCTACAGTCCATACCTTTTTCACTTCACGGAGAACTTAGATGTAGCAGGGTGTTGCGTTCCTTCTTCATAGAGGCGTGCGTAACACCTTAGATGAGTGGTGTTCTGGAGTTGAAAGAACCATAGATTAGTGGTGGTCTGGAGTGGAACAAACCTTAGATGAGTGGTGTTCTGGAGTTGAAAGAACCTTAGATGAGTGGTGGTCTGGAGTTGAAAGAACCTTAGATTAGTGGTGTCCTGTGGTCTGGAGTGGAACAAACCTTAGATTAGTGGTGTTCTGTAGTGGACCAAAACTTAGATTAGTGGTTTCCTGCTAGCTAGCTAAACAATAAACCATAATCCCAACTCATGATGTTACTACCCTGCATGAATCTGCAGGTTCTATGGCTTTAACTAGTCAAGCAAATGTGTCAGATACGAAGAATAAGATCATACGTATAACGTTAGCTAGCGAGCCAGCCAGCTAACAGTACACTTGAAATGAAACCACTTTCTGTCAAAAAGAAATGTGTAATATCTGAAAATGTGGCTAGCTAGACTCTTACCCGTGATCTGAAATCAGAGTAGATAGCCAGAGTGAATTTACCAGCTAGTACATCTATCAACAGTTGCAGTGACATTCTATTGAAATGGATACTTGCATGGAGTCTTTTGTTAAGACATGTAGCTAGCTAAACAATGGACCATAATCACAACTACCAAGCCAGCTAACGTTAGCTAGCTAACAGTACACTGGAAATGAAACCACTTTCTGTCAAAATTATTTCTGAAAATTTAGCTAGCTAGACTATCTTACCAGTGTACATCATGGTTGGACACTTCTCCTGTCTGATGCTGTGCATGGTTGCCATCAGTTTGACAATGTATTCCAGACAGGTATTGTCTCCATCTCCTTAGCTATCAATCTCAAATTACACTGATTTCAAAACTCAGTCCTCCAGAAAGTGTAGAGCATACACATAACGTTAGCTAGCAAGCCAGTCAGCTAACGTTAGCTAGCGAGCCAGTCAGCTAGCGAGCCAGTCAGCTAACGTTAGCTAGCGAGTCAGTCAGCTAACGTTAGCTAGCTAACAGTACACTTTAACTTGACGTTAGGTTTATGCAGTTTTACTGCGGGATAAATCATTTTAAAAAGCTGCGTTTGACACAATTACCTAAACATACGGACCAGCTCCAATAGACAGACGCGTGCTATATGGTAGACCAATCCAAACTCATCTCTCGGCATGTCCAGCCCACTCATTATCTCAGCCAATCATGGCTAGTGGGAAGGTTGCTCAACTTTTCTATGGCTAAACCAAATAGGCTCGAAATGTAATAATTGTATTTGTATTTACAGATGGCAAACAAGTTTGATATTAAGGCAAAGGAAAGTTCACATGTTCGAGAAGCCATGTCTGCCAAAAAACAGATAAAAATACACCTTATGGAACAGCGGGGACTGTGAAGCAACACAAACATAGGCACAGACACATGCATACGCACACATGGTAACATACGCACTATACACACACGTAAACAAGGATTTTGTGCTGTAGATATATGGTAGTGTTGGCGTAGGGGCCTGAGGGAGGACACTTAATATGTTGTGAAATATGTTGTGAATGTATTCTAATGTTTTTAAAATGGTTTAATTGTATAATTTTGCTGTACCCCAGGAAGAGTAGCTGCTGGTTTGGCAGCAGTTAATGGGGATCCATAATAAACCCCAGGAAGAGTAGCTGCTGGTTTGGCAGCAGATAATGGGGATCCATAATAAACCCCAGGAAGAGTAGCTGCTCGTTTGGCAGCAGCTAATGGGGATCCATAATAAACCCCAGGAAGAGTAGCTGCAGGTTTGGCAGCAGTTAATGGGGATCCATAATAAACCCCAGGAAGAGTAGCTGCTGGTTTGGCAGCAGATAATGGGGATCCATAATAAATACAAATGTCCCCAATCACTGCCCTAATGCTGTGCAGCATAGTAAGATTTATACCCAGCTCCTTTCTAACATACTCTACCAGGACATACTCTGTGTGTGTGTGTGTGTGTGTGTGTGTGTGTGTGTGTGTGTGTGTGTGTGTGTGTGTGTGTGTGTGTGTGGAGGACTCTACCAGGACATACTCTGTATATATGTATGTAGAGGACTCTACCAGGACATACTGTGTATGTATGTATGTAGAGGCCTCTACCAGGACATACTGTGTATGTATGTATGTAGAGGCCTCTACCAGGACATACTGTGTATGTATGTATGTAGAGGACTCTACCAGGACATACTGTGTATGTATGTATGTAGAGGACTCTACCAGGACATACTGTGTATGTATGTATGTAGAGGACTCTACCAGGACATACTGTGTATGTATGTATGTATGTATGTATGTAGAGGACTCTACCAGGACATACTGTGTATGTATGTATGTAGAGGACTCTACCAGGACATACTGTGTATGTATGTATGTAGAGGACTCTACCAGGACATACTGTGTATGTATGTATGTAGAGGACTCTACCAGGACATACTGTGTATGTATGTATGTAGAGGACTCTACCAGGACATACTGTGTATGTATGTATGTAGAGGACTCTACCAGGACATACTGTGTATGTATGTATGTAGAGGACTCTACCAGGACATACTGTGTATGTATGTATGTAGAGGACTCTACCAGGACATACTGTGTATGTATGTATGTAGAGGACTCTACCAGGACATACTGTGTATGTATGTATGTAGAGGACTCTACCAGGACATACTGTGTATGTATGTATGTAGAGGACTCTACCAGGACATACTGTGTATGTATGTAGAGGACAGTGTGTTGTGAAATATGTAATTGTATTGTCATGTTTTTTTATAACGGTATAAACTGCCTTAATATTGATGGACCCCATGAAGAGTAGCTGCTGCCAGGCTGATCAGTATAAACAAGTCTTCCTGTATCAATCCTCATCGATAGTTAGGACTCCATTCCAATGACATGCAGACACACACCCAGGACAAATTACAACAGTATTTCATCTTTCCGTCGGAGGGGCACTCAGAGCACCTTGATGTGCCAAGAGAGTAATGACAGCTGAGCTCTGTCTCACCAATGTCTCATAGGATGCTCACTGTGATGCAAGGGAGGAGAGGAGAGGAGAGGAGAGGAGAGGAGAGGAGAGGAGAGGAGAGGAGAGGAGAGGAGAGGAGAGGAGAGGAGAGGAGAGGAGAGGAGAGGAGAGGAGAGGAGAGGAGAGGATGCTGATGTTGTTGTTACCGTGGGCTTGACGGATGGGAACTGTGCTTCCAGATGACTGATTAAGGTGACATTATAAAACTGCAAAATCATCAAATTATTACCAGAACCACACAGTGATCGTCAATCTGTTAGTGGTACTAAGGGGAGGATGGTGGTATCATGTCAGTCTGTTAGTGGTACTAAGGGGAGGATGGTGGTATCATGTCAGTCTGTTAGTGGTACTAAGGGGAGGCTGGGGGTATCATGTCAGTCTGTTAGTGGTACTAAGGGGAGGATGGTGGTATCATGTCAGTCTGTTAGTGGTACTAAGGGGAGGCTGGGGGTATCATGTCAGTCTGTTAGTGGTACTAAGGGGAGGATGGTGGTATCATGTCAGTCTGAGCATGTGGCTCATCATCATTTTTTCCGTATTTTTAGGCCTCAAAGGCCTCATCGGTGAGCTTGATCTTTAGTTTTACCTTATTCATCCAGTTATTTTCCTCTTTGTGTTTTTCTGTGGACAGGACAACATTTCTGCTCTTCCCTTGCATCCCAAATGACACCCTGTTCCCTACATGGTGAACCCTATTCTCTACATAGTGCACCCTATTTCCTACATAGTGCAACCTATTCCATACATACTGCACCCTATTCCCTACATAGTGCACCCTATTTCCTACATAGTACATCCTATTCCCTACATAGTGCACCCTATTTCCTACATAGTGCACCCTATTCCCTACATAGTGCACCCTATTTCCTACATAGTGCATCCTATTCCCTATATAGTGCATCCTATTCCCTACATAGTTCACCCTATTCCCTACATAGTGCACCCTATTCCTTACATTGTGCACCCTATTCCCTACATAGTGCACCATATTCCCTACATAGTGCACCCTATTCCCTACATAGTGCATCCTATTCCCTACATAGTGCATCCTATTCCCTACATAGTGCACTACTTTGGACCAGAGCCCTGCACTACTATTTGGGACACAATCCTCCTGTCATGTTCTGAAGTAAAATCAGCCTGGAACTCACTGCCAACACCGCTAGCTAGCTGCTTTTAGTAACCCCACTTGATGCTATGGATTAATAGCCATTAAGCTAGGTGGAGAGCACTCTACTTCACAGCTAATGCCCAGCATAGGCCTGCAGTGTGTTGTGCCCTGTCTTACGTAGGAAGGACCAGAAAAGTGCAGAACAAATGTTTAGATTTAGATCCATTTATTTGCCCCCCTTCAAAGACAGTAAAAATATAACACCAGCATATCAGCTCCAAATAATTTACATTTTGGAAATCAGTTCCAAAATATTCCCATGTATAATAGAGTCATGCACTGAGTTTACAAAACATTAGGAACACCTGTTCTTTCCATGGCATAGACAGACCAGGTGAAACTCGGTATTTGGAAGGTGTTCCTAATGTTTGGTATACTCAGTGCACACTCCATGGCCAAAAGTATGTGGACACCTGCTCACTGAACATCTCATTACAAAATCACGGGCATTAATATGGAGCTGGTTCCCCTTTACTACTATAACAGCCTCCACTCTTCTGGGAAGGCTTTCCACTAGATGTAGGAACATTGCTGCTATAACAGCCTCCACTCTTCTGGGAAGGCTTTCCACTAGATGTTGGAACATTGCTGCTATAACAACCTCCACTCTTCTGGGAAGGCTTTCCACTAGATGTTGCAACATTGCTGCTATAACAGCCTCCACTCTTCTGGGAAGGCTTTCCACTAGATGATGGAACATTGCTGCTATAACAGCCTCCACTCTTCTGGGAAGGCTTTCCACTAGATGTTGGAACATTGCTGCTATAACAGCCTCCACTCTTCTGGGAAGGCTTTCCACTAGATGTTGGAACATTGCTGCTATAACAACCTCCACTCTTCTGGGAAGGCTTTCCACTAGATGTTGCAACATTGCTGCTATAACAGCCTCCACTCTTCTGGGAAGGCTTTCCACTAGATGATGGAACATTGCTTCCATTCAGCCACAAGATAATTAGTGGGGTCGGGCACTGATATTGGTCCTGGCTCGTAGTCAGTGTTCCGAATTCATCCTGAAGGTGTTCGATGGGGTTGAGTCGGGCGGGCGCGCGTTTAAGAGCAGTTGGAGGCCACGGAAGGAGTGTTGTATGGCATTGAAGCTCGTTTGGAGGTTAGTTAGTACAGTTTCCAAGGAAGGAGCAGAAGTATACCGAATGGTGTTGTCTGCGTAAAGGTGGATCAGGGAATCGCCCACAGCAAGAGCGACATCATTGATATATACTGAGAAAAGAGTCGTCCCGAGAATTGAACCTTGTGGTAGCCCCATAGAGACTGCCAGAGGTCCCAGCAACATGCCCTCCGATTAGACACACTGAACCATTCAAGGCAGTCATTAGAAAAACCAAGGCTATTGAGTCTGCCGATAAGAA
Organism: Oncorhynchus kisutch; assembly: GCF_002021735.2. Lineage (NCBI taxonomy): Eukaryota > Metazoa > Chordata > Actinopteri > Salmoniformes > Salmonidae > Oncorhynchus > Oncorhynchus kisutch. Next base: position 94,170,005 of record NC_034188.2, on the reverse strand, counting down.
TACGGTGATTGACAGAGTCGAAAGCCTTGGCCAGGTCGATGAAGACGGCTGCACAGTACTGTCTTTTATCGATGGCGGTTATGATATCGTTCAGTACCTTGAGCGTGGCTGAGGTGTACCTGTGACTGGCTCGGAAACCGGATTGCAGAGCGGAGAAGGTACGGTGGGATTCTAAATGGTCAGTGATCTGTTTATTAACTTGGCTTTCGAAGACTTTAGAAAGGCAGGGCAGGATGGATATAGGTCTGTAACAGTTTGGGTCTAGGGTGTGACCCCCTTTGAAGAAGGGGATGACCGCGGCAGCTTTCCAATCTTTAGGGTTCTTGGACGATACGAAAGAGAGGTCGAACAGGCTGGTAATAATAATATTTTTTAAATTAGAAGTTCAAACTGTTTTGGTATAGACCTGGAAAGTATGACAGAACTTTGCAGGCTATCTCTGCAGTAGTTTGCAACTCCTCCCCCTTTTGCAGTTCTTTCTTGACGGAAAATGTTGTAGTTAGGTATGGAAATCTCAGAATTGTTGGTGGCCTTCTTAAGTCAGGATTCAGACACGGCAAGGACATCAGGGTTGGCGGAGTGTGCTAAAGCAGTGAGTAAAACAAATTTAGGGAGGAGGCTTCTGATGTTGACATGCACGAAACCAAGGCTTTTTCAATCACAGAAGTCAACAAATGAGGGTGCCTGGGGACATGCAGGGCCTGGGTTTACCTCCACATCACCCGCGGAACAGAGGAGGAGTAGGATGAGGGTACGGCTAAAGGCTATCAAAACAGGTCGCCTATAGCGTTGGGGGCAATGAATAAAAGGAGCAGATTTCTGGGCGTGGTAGACTAGATTCAGGGCATAATTTGCAGACAGGGGTATGGTGGGCTGTGGGTACAGCGGAGGTAAGCCCAGGCACTGAGTGATGATAAGAGAGGCTGTACCTCTGGATAAGCTGGTTATAATGGGTGAGGTCACCACATGTGTGGGAGGTGGGACAAAGGAGGTATCAGAGTTATGATGAGTGGAACTAGGGGCTCCATTGTAAACTAAAACAATGATAACTAACCTAAACAACAGTATACAAGGCATATTGACATATGAGAGAGATATACAGCAAGGCATAAAGTAATCACAGGTGTTGATTGGGAGAGCTAGCAAAGACAACAATGGGTGAGACAACAACAGCTAATCAGCTATAACAACAACAGGTAAAATGGCGATGACTTGGCAGAGAGGGTCGGTTAACTACACACATAGCTTGAGTTCGCAGCTGGGGCCGACAGATAAACAAAAAATAAACTGAATGGAGTACCTTGGTTAATGGACAGTCCAGCAGGCATCAGCTATGTAGCCAAGTGATCATAGAGTCCAGGCGACAACAATAGCAAGGAACAGGGAAGCCGCGGAGTAGTCGCTACCACGCTATCACGTGGGTGATGCGGCGTTTAAAGTTAGTAGCCCGGGGCTAGTAGAAGCGTCTGCTCCGACATCTGACGGAGGCTGGTTGAAGGCACAGCAGATGGATTGTTTGTCGGGAGACCAGTCGTGGTGGTGCAGCGGGGCGCCGTGTCGACAAAGGATCCAAGCCAGATTGAGAAAGGTGTTGTACTAATTTAGTTTTCTAGCCGGGAGATGCGCCTGGCTCACGGTGATGGTTTCAGGACAGGGGCATTAGCCACTATAGCCACTCGGTAGCAGCGGTGATCCGGACCAGAGCTTACGGTAAGGATCCGGTGGAGTAGTGTGTTCTAGCCGTGTTTAGGTGGAGTCCGGGTGAACAACTGAGTAGGTTAGGAGGTGGGCCTCAGGGATAGCTTCGGTACTGGGTAACTCGGTGGGTGCTAGCTAGCTGTGAAGATCAGGAGTAATGGTGAATAACTGAGTAGGCCGGGAGGTGGGCCTCAGGGATAGCTTCGGTACTGGGTAACTCGGTGGGTGCTAGCTAACTGTGAAGATCAGGAGTAATGGTGAATAACTGAGTAGGCCGGGAGGTGGGCCTCAGGGATAGCTTCGGTACTGGGTAACTCGGTGGGTGCTAGCTAGCTGTGAAGATCAGGAGTAATGGTGAATAACTGAGTAGGCCGGGATGTGGGCCTCAGGGATAGCTTCGGTACTGGGTAACTCGGTGGGTGCTAGCTAGCTGTGAAGATCAGGAGTAATGGTCCAGGGATTACGGCAGGAATCCAGCGTTGTAGTGGAGAGTCTGTTACTGGTAGGCTGGCGAGTATTAGCAAGGCAAAAAAAAATCAAAATTAAATGTCAAAAAGGGCTGGTATCTGTGCAGAAGGTAAAGGCCGCTAGCAGTGGCTAACATTGACTAAATAGCTTGTAGCTAATTAGCTGGTTAGAGTCTGATGGCTAGGTGGTTCTTGCTATAAATAATAGCGGTTCCGTATCACATTGGCTGAGGCAGGTTACCGGAAGGTATAATCGAACTAAAATGGAGAAGAGATTGAGAATAAAATTGAAATATATACAAAAAAAAGACGAAAAAAGACAAAAGTACATGAGAGGATGAACAAAACACGTCTGCACTGCTACGCCATCTTGGAATACAATTGTATGCTGTAGCGTTAAGATTTCTCTTCACTGGAACTAAGAGGCACAGCCATAACCATGAAAACTAACCATGACCATGACCATAACCATGAAAACAGAGAACTCACACCTGTAGCCATGACGTGCTCTGAAAGGCAGGGCTCACATCAAGACCATCATGCTGGAAACCCTGGACCCACTCAAATTCACATACTGCCCAAACAGATCCAGAGGTGACACAATCTCAATCACTCTCCACACTGACCTTTCCCACCTGGACAAAAGGAACACCTACTGTATGTGAGAATGCTGTTCATTGACTACAGCTCAGCATTCAATATCATAGTAACAACACATCTGCCACGCTGATCCTCAACACTGGGGCCAGTGATGTAACTCCTCCCTATAGGCTGTCTCGTCGTTGTCGATGATCAGGCCTACCCCTGCTGTGTCATCAGCAAACTTAATGATGGTTTTAGAGTCGTGCTGAGCTTTGAGGGAACTTTGGTGTTGAACGATGAGCTGTAGTCAATCAATAGCATTCTCACATAGGTGTTCCCTTTGTCCAGGTGGGAAATGGCAGTGTGGAGTACAATAGAGATTTTTAGGTAAAACGGATTTAAGATTTCCTGCATTAAAGCCCCCGGCCACTAGGAGCGCCGCCTCTGGATGAGCGTTTTCCTGTTTGCTTATGGACGCATACAGCTCATTGAGTGCCGTCTTAGTGCCGCACTCTCTGATGTGCCGGTGAATGATTTAGTGTTGGTGTTAATCCTTCTGAAATCATCTGATTTAGTGTTGGTGATGCTCCCTCTGAAATCATCTGATTTAGTGTTGGTGATACTCCTTCTGAAATCATCTGATTTAGTGTTGGTGATACTCCTTCTGAAATCATCTGATTTAGTGCTGGTGTTGCTCCCTCTGAAATCATCTGATTTAGTGCTGGTGTTGCTCCCTCTGAAATCATCTGATTTAGTGCTGAATGATTTAGTGTTGGTGTTGCTCCTTCTGAAATCATCTGATTTATTGTTGTGATACTCCTTCTGAAATCATCTGATTTATTGTTGTGATACTCCTTCTGAAATCATCTGATTTATTGTTGTGATACTCCTTCTGAAATCATCTGATTTATTGTTGTGATACTCCTTCTGAAATCATCTGATTTATTGTTGTGAAACTCCTTCTGAAATCATCTGATTTATTGTTGTGATACTCCTTCTGAAATCATCTGATTTATTGTTGTGATACTCCTTCTGAAATCATCTGATTTATTGTTGTGATACTCCTTCTGAAATCATCTGATTTATTGTTGTGATACTCCTTCTGAAATCATCTGATTTAGTGCTGGTGTTAATCCTTCTGAAATCATCTGATATTAGTGTTGGTGATACTCCTTCTGAAATCATCTGATTTAGTGTTGGTGTTAATCCTTCTGAAATCATCTGATTTAGTGTTGGTGATACTCCTTCTGAAATCATCTGATTTAGTGTTGGTGATACTCCTTCTGAAATCATCTGATTTAGTGTCGGTGATAATCCTTCTGAAATCATCTGATTTATTGTTGTGATACTCCTTCTGAAATCATCTGATTTATTGTTGTGATACTCCTTCTGAAATCATCTGATTTATTGTTGTGATACTCCTTCTGAAATCATCTGATTTAGTGCTGGTGTTAATCCTTCTGAAATCATCTGATATTAGTGTTGGTGATACTCCTTCTGAAATCATCTGATTTAGTGTTGGTGTTAATCCTTCTGAAATCAACCGATTTAGTGTTGGTGATACTCCTTCTGAAATCATCTGATTTAGTGTTGGTGATAATCCTTCTGAAATCATCTGATTTAGTGTTGGTGTTAATCCTTCTGAAATCATCTGATTTAGTGCTGAATGATTTAGTGTTGGTGTTGCTCCCTCTGAAATCATCTGATTTAGTGCTGAATGATTTAGTGTTGGTGTTACTCTCTTTAAAAAAGGAAGGGTTGTTTACACATACACACACAAAATATAAGAAATGCCTTTTGGCATTTGGTGTATTTTGTTTTGCTTTCTTCTTCAATGTGACCCTCCTTTTTCTTAACTCCTCATTATCTTCTACATCTTTCAGAGCGTGAAGAGTTTGGGCCGGTGTTTGTCCAGGAACCACATGATGCCGTCTTTGCGTTGGACTCTGAGGAGAAGAAAGTTATGATGAGCTGTGAAGCCAGAGGCAACCCTGTACCTGTATACAGGTATGACTCTATCTCTATCTCTAACCCTGTACCTGTATACAGGTATGACTCTATCTCTATCTCTATCTCTATCCCTGTACCTGTATACAGGTATGACTCTATCTCTATCTCTATCTCTAACCCTGTACCTGTATACAGGTATGACTCTATCTCTATCTCAAACCCTGTACCCCTATACAGGTATGACTCTATCTATATCTCAAAACCTGTACCCCTATACAGGTATGACTCTATCTCTATCTCTATCTCAAACCCTGTACCCCTATACAGGTATGACTCTATCTATATCTCTATCTCTAACCCTGTACCTGTATACAGGTATGACTCTATCTATATCTCTATCTCTAACCCTGTACCTGTATACAGGTATGATTCTATCTCTATCTCAAACCATGTACCCCTATACAGGTATGACTCTCTCTCTATCTCTAACCCTGTACCTGTATACAGGTATGACTCTCTCTCTATCTCTAACCCTGTACCTGTATACAGGTATGACTCTCTCTCTATCTCTAACCCTGTACCTGTATACAGGTATGACTCTCTCTCTATCTCTAACCCTGTACCTGTATACAGGTATGACTATCTCTCTATCTCTAACCCTGTACCTGTATACAGGTATGACTCTCTCTCTATCTCTAACCCTGTACCTGTATACAGGTATGACTCTATCTATATCTCTAACCCTGTACCTGTATACAGGTATGACTCTATCTCTATCTCTATCTCTAACCCTGTACCTGCATACAGGTATGACTCTTTCTATATCTCTAATCCTGTACCTGTATACAGGTATGACTCTATCTCTATCTCTAACCCTGTACCTGCATACAGGTATGACTCTATCTATATCTCTAACCCTGTATCTGCATACAGGTATGACTCTATCTATATCTCTATCTCTAACCATGTACCTGTATACAGGTATGACTCTATCTATATCTCTATCTCTAACCCTGTACCTGCATACAGGTATGACTCTATCTATATCTATATCTCTAACCATGTACCTTTATACAGGTATAACTCTAATTATATCTCTATTTCTAACCCTGTACCTGTAGAAAGGTATGACTCTATCTCTATCTCTAACCCTGTACCTGTAGACAGGTATGACTCTATCTCTATCTCTAACCCTGTACCTGTATACAGGTATGACTATATCTCTATCTCAAACCCTGTACCTGTATACAGGTATGACTATATCTCTATCTCTATCTCTATCTCTAACCATGTACCCCTATACAGGTATGACTCTATCTCTATCTCTATCTCAAACCCTGTACCCCTATACAGGTATGACTCTATCTATATCTCTATCTCTAACCCTGTACCTGTATACAGGTATGACTCTATCTATATCTCTATCTCTAACCCTGTACCTGTATACAGGTATGATTCTATCTCTATCTCAAACCATGTACCCCTATACAGGTATGACTCTCTCTCTATCTCTAACCCTGTACCTGTATACAGGTATGACTCTCTCTCTATCTCTAACCCTGTACCTGTATACAGGTATGACTCTCTCTATCTCTATCTCTAACCCTGTACCTGTATACAGGTATGACTCTCTCTCTATCTCTAACCCTGTACCTGTATACAGGTATGACTATCTCTCTATCTCTAACCCTGTACCTGTATACAGGTATGACTCTCTCTCTATCTCTAACCCTGTACCTGTATACAGGTATGACTCTATCTATATCTCTAACCCTGTACCTGTATACAGGTATGACTCTATCTCTATCTCTATCTCTAACCCTGTACCTGCATACAGGTATGACTCTTTCTATATCTCTAACCCTGTACCTGTATACAGGTATGACTCTATCTCTATCTCTAACCCTGTACCTGCATACAGGTATGACTCTATCTATATCTCTAACCCTGTATCTGCATACAGGTATGACTCTATCTATATCTCTATCTCTAACCATGTACCTGTATACAGGTATGACTCTATCTATATCTCTATCTCTAACCCTGTACCTGCATACAGGTATGACTCTATCTATATCTCTATCTCTAACCATGTACCTTTATACAGGTATAACTCTAATTATATCTCTATTTCTAACCCTGTACCTGTAGAAAGGTATGACTCTATCTCTATCTCTAACCCTGTACCTGTAGACAGGTATGACTCTATCTCTATCTCTAACCCTGTACCTGTATACAGGTATGACTATATCTCTATCTCTATCTCTAACCCTGTACCTGTATACAGGTATGACTATATCTCTATCTCTATCTCTAACCATGTACCTGTATACAGGTATGACTATATCTCTATCTCTATCTCTAACCCTGTACCTGTATACAGGTATGACTATATCTCTATCTCTATCTCTAACCCTGTACCTGAATACAGGTATGACTCTATCTCTATCTCTAACCCTGTACCTGTATACAGGTATGACTCTATCTCTATCTCTAACCCTGTACCTATATACAGGTATGACTCTATCTCTATCTCTAACCCTGTACCTGTATACAGGTATGACTCTATCTCTATCTCTAACCCTGTACCTGTATACAGGTATGACTCTATCTCTATCTCTATCTCTAACCCTGTACCTGTATACAGGTATGACTCTATCTCTATCTCTAACCCTGTACCTGTATACAGGTATGACTCTATCTCTATCTCTAACCCTGTACCTGTATACAGGTATGACTCTATCTATATCTCTAACCCTGTACCTGTAGACAGGTATGACTATATCTCTATTTCTATCTCTAACCCTGTACCTGCATACAGGTATGACTCTTTCTATATCTCTAACCCTGTACCTGTATACAGGTTTGACTCTATCTCTATCTCTAACCCTGTACCTGCATACAGGTATGACTCTATCTATATCTCTAACCCTGTATCTGCATACAGGTATGACTCTATCTATATCTCTATCTCTAACCATGTACCTGTATACAGGTATGACTCTATCTATATCTCTATCTCTAACCCTGTACCTGCATACAGGTATGACTCTATCTATATCTCTATCTCTAACCATGTACCTTTATACAGGTATAACTCTAATTATATCTCTATTTCTAACCCTGTACCTGTAGAAAGGTATGACTCTATCTCTATCTCTAACCCTGTACCTGTAGACAGGTATGACTCTATCTCTATCTCTAACCCTGTACCTGTATACAGGTATGACTATATCTCTATCTCAAACACTGTACCTGTATACAGGTATGACTATATCTCTATCTCTATCTCTAACCATGTACCCCTATACAGGTATGACTCTATCTCTATCTCTATCTCAAACCCTGTACCCCTATACAGGTATGACTCTATCTATATCTCTATCTCTAACCCTGTACCTGTATACAGGTATGACTCTATCTATATCTCTATCTCTAACCCTGTACCTGTATACAGGTATGATTCTATCTCTATCTCAAACCATGTACCCCTATACAGGTATGACTCTCTCTCTATCTCTAATCCTGTACCTGTATACAGGTATGACTCTCTCTCTATCTCTAACCCTGTACCTGTATACAGGTATGACTCTCTCTATCTCTATCTCTAACCCTATACCTGTATACAGGTATGACTCTCTCTCTATCTCTAACCCTGTACCTGTATACAGGTATGACTATCTCTCTATCTCTAACCCTGTACCTGTATACAGGTATGACTCTCTCTCTATCTCTAACCCTGTACCTGTATACAGGTATGACTCTATCTATATCTCTAACCCTGTACCTGTATACAGGTATGACTCTATCTCTATCTCTATCTCTAACCCTGTACCTGCATACAGGTATGACTCTTTCTATATCTCTAACCCTGTACCTGTATACAGGTATGACTCTATCTCTATCTCTAACCCTGTACCTGCATACAGGTATGACTCTATCTATATCTCTAACCCTGTATCTGCATACAGGTATGACTCTATCTATATCTCTATCTCTAACCATGTACCTGTATACAGGTATGACTCTATCTCTATCTCTAACCCTGTACCTGTAGACAGGTATGACTCTATCTCTATCTCTAACCCTGTACCTGTATACAGGTATGACTATATCTCTATCTCTATCTCTAACCCTGTACCTGTATACAGGTATGACTATATCTCTATCTCTATCTCTAACCATGTACCTGTATACAGGTATGACTATATCTCTATCTCTATCTCTAACCCTGTACCTGTATACAGGTATGACTATATCTCTATCTCTATCTCTAACCCTGTACCTGTATACAGGTATGACTCTATCTCTATCTCTAACCCTGTACCTGTATACAGGTATGACTCTATCTCTATCTCTAACCCTGTACCTATATACAGGTATGACTCTATCTCTATCTCTAACCCTGTACCTGTATACAGGTATGACTCTATCTCTATCTCTAACCCTGTACCTGTATACAGGTATGACTCTATCTCTATCTCTATCTCTAACCCTGTACCTGTATACAGGTATGACTCTATCTCTATCTCTAACCCTGTACCTGTATACAGGTATGACTCTATCTCTATCTCTAACCCTGTACCTGTATACAGGTATGACTCTATCTATATCTCTAACCCTGTACCTGTAGACAGGTATGACTATATCTCTATCTCTATCTCTAACCCTGTACCTGCATACAGGTATGACTCTTTCTATATCTCTAACCCTGTACCTGTATACAGGTTTGACTCTATCTCTATCTCTAACCCTGTACCTGCATACAGGTATGACTCTATCTATATCTCTAACCCTGTATCTGCATACAGGTATGACTCTATCTATATCTCTATCTCTAACCATGTACCTGTATACAGGTATGACTCTATCTATATCTCTATCTCTAACCCTGTACCTGCATACAGGTATGACTCTATCTATATCTCTATCTCTAACCATGTACCTTTATACAGGTATAACTCTAATTATATCTCTATTTCTAACCCTGTACCTGTAGAAAGGTATGACTCTATCTCTATCTCTAACCCTGTACCTGTAGACAGGTATGACTCTATCTCTATCTCTAACCCTGTACCTGTATACAGGTATGACTATATCTCTATCTCAAACACTGTACCTGTATACAGGTATGACTATATCTCTATCTCTATCTCTAACCATGTACCCCTATACAGGTATGACTCTATCTCTATCTCTATCTCAAACCCTGTACCCCTATACAGGTATGACTCTATCTATATCTCTATCTCTAACCCTGTACCTGTATACAGGTATGACTCTATCTATATCTCTATCTCTAACCCTGTACCTGTATACAGGTATGATTCTATCTCTATCTCAAACCATGTACCCCTATACAGGTATGACTCTCTCTCTATCTCTAATCCTGTACCTGTATACAGGTATGACTCTCTCTCTATCTCTAACCCTGTACCTGTATACAGGTATGACTCTCTCTATCTCTATCTCTAACCCTATACCTGTATACAGGTATGACTCTCTCTCTATCTCTAACCCTGTACCTGTATACAGGTATGACTATCTCTCTATCTCTAACCCTGTACCTGTATACAGGTATGACTCTCTCTCTATCTCTAACCCTGTACCTGTATACAGGTATGACTCTATCTATATCTCTAACCCTGTACCTGTATACAGGTATGACTCTATCTCTATCTCTATCTCTAACCCTGTACCTGCATACAGGTATGACTCTTTCTATATCTCTAACCCTGTACCTGTATACAGGTATGACTCTATCTCTATCTCTAACCCTGTACCTGCATACAGGTATGACTCTATCTATATCTCTAACCCTGTATCTGCATACAGGTATGACTCTATCTATATCTCTATCTCTAACCATGTACCTGTATACAGGTATGACTCTATCTATATCTCTATCTCTAACCCTGTACCTGCATACAGGTATGACTCTATCTATATCTCTATCTCTAACCATGTACCTTTATACAGGTATAACTCTAATTATATCTCTATTTCTAACCCTGTACCTGTAGAAAGGTATGACTCTATCTCTATCTCTAACCCTGTACCTGTAGACAGGTATGACTCTATCTCTATCTCTAACCCTGTACCTGTATACAGGTATGACTCTATCTATATCTCTAACCCTGTACCTGTATACAGGTATGACTATATCTCTATCTCTAACCCTGTACCTGTATACAGGTATGACTATATCTCTATCTCTATCTCTAACCATGTACCTGTATACAGGTATGACTATATCTCTATCTCTATCTCTAACCCTGTACCTGTATACAGGTATTTATTTATTTTTATTTATTTTACCTTTATTTAACCAGGTAGGCAAGTTGAGAACAAGTTCTCATTTACAATTGCGACCTGGCCAAGATAAAGCAAAGCAGTTCGACAGATAAAACGACACAGAGTTACACATGGAGTAAAAACAAACATACAGTCAATAATGCAGTATAAACAAGTCTATATACAATGTGAGCAAATGAGGTGAGAAGGGAGGTAAAGGCAAAAAAGGCCAAGATGGCAAAGTAAATACAATATAGCAAGTAAAATACTGGAATGGTAGTTTTGCAATGGAAGAATGTGCAAAGTAGAAATAAAAAAATAATGGGGTGCAAAGGAGCAAAATAAATAAATAAATTAAAATTAAATACAGTTGGGAAAGAGGTAGTTGTTTGGGCTAAATTATAGGTGGGCTATGTACAGGTGCAGTAATCTGTGAGCTGCTCTGACAGTTGGTGCTTAAAGCTAGTGAGGGAGATAAGTGTTTCCAGTTTCAGAGATTTTTGTAGTTCGTTCCAGTCATTGGCAGCAGAGAACTGGAAGGAGAGGCGGCCAAAGAAAGAATTGGTTTTGGGGGTGACTAGAGAGATATACCTGCTGGAGCGTGTGCTACAGGTGGGAGATGCTATGGTGACCAGCGAGCTGAGATAAGGGGGGACTTTACCTAGCAGGGTCTTGTAGATGACATCTAACCCTGTACCTGTATACAGGTATGACTATATCTCTATCTCTAACCCTGTACCTGTATACAGGTATGACTCTCTCTCTATCTCTAACCCTGTACCTGTATACAGGTATGACTCTATCTCTATCTCTAACCCTGTACCCAAATACAGGTATGACTCTATCTCTATCTCTAACCCTGTACCCAAATACAGGTATGACTTTATCTCTATCTCTAACCCTGTACCTGTATACAGGTATGCTTATATCTCTATCTCTAACCCTGTACCTGTATACAGGTATGACTCTATCTCTATCTCTAACCCTGTACAGGTTTGTGAACTAGGCCTCAGGACCAGCTGGATGGGGGGGCTATTTTCTTTGCTCAGCTCTTGGCATTGCAGGGCTTGGTAATGATATGAGAGGGGGTCACAGTATTTGAGATGTTTCCAAAACTGAATTGCTCTTTTTTGAGTTTTTATTATTAGTGGATATTGGCCTAATTCTGCCCTGCATGCAGGGTTTGTAGTTTTCCTCTGGACATGTAGGAGAATCTTACAGAACTCTGCATGCAGGGTTTGTAGTTTTCCTCTGGACATGTAGGAGAATCTTACAGAACTCTGCATGCAGGGTTTGTAGTTTTCCTCTGGACATGTAGGAGAATCTTACAGAACTCTGCATGCAGGGTTTGTAGTTTTCCTCTGGACATGTAGGAGAATCTTACAGAACTCTGCATGCAGGGTTTGTAGTTTTCCTCTGGACATGTAGGAGAATCTTACAGAACTCTGCATGCAGGGTTTGTAGTTTTCCTCTGGACATGTAGGAGAATCTTACAGAACTCTGCATGCAGGGTTTGTAGTTTTCCTCTGGACATGTAGGAGAATCTTACAGAACTCTACATGCTTGGTTTCAATGGGGTGTTTGTCCCATTTGGTGAAATCTTGTTTTGCAAGTGGACCCCACACCTCGCTGGCATGAAGTGCAATTGGTTCAATGACACATTCAATTAGTTTTAGACCCTGGTTAAAGAATTCTGTTATTTTCTTGCCCATTTTTAATGCTGCACGTATTGCCAGTATACATTGATTTAATTATGTTATATGTTTTACCCCCTACACCACTTTCAAAAACTTTGTAGAACAGTCCTGTACGCCAAATATAATCAAATGCTTTTTGGAAGTCGATGAAGCAAGCGTGTATGTTGGTATTATTTTGGTGGACATGTTTATCTATCAGGGTGTGTAGGGTGTAAATATCATCAGTCATGTGATGTTTGGTATAAATTCAATTAGGCTTTTACTCAAGACATTGTGCTTGTTAATTACATGTATAATACTACAGAAAACCTTTCCCAGGGTACTGTTCACACAAATGCCTCTGTAATTGTTAGTGTCAAATTTGTCTCTGTTCTTAAAGATTGGGGTTATGAGTCCTTGATTCCAGTAGTCAGGGAAATAACCTACACTCAGGATCAAATTAAACAGTTTTAATATAGCCAATTGAAATGTTGCCCTCTCTCTCTCTCTCTCTTTATGTCCATCTTTCTCTCTCTCTGTCAATATCTCTGACCATCTCTCTCTATCTCTTTCCATCTCTCTCCCACTCTCTGTCTCTGTCCATCTCTCTCTCTCTCTCTGTCCATCTCCATCTCTTTCTCTGTCTATCTCTGCCTTTCTCTATCTATATATGTCTCTGTCTCTCTCTCTCTGTCCATCTCCATCTCTTGCTCTGTCTATCTCTGCCTTTCTCTATCTATATATGTCTCTGTCTCTCTCTCTCTGTCCATCTCCATCTCTTGCTCTGTCTATCTCTGCCTTTCTCTATCTATATATGTCTCTGTCTCTCTCTCTCTGTCCATCTCCATCTCTTTCTCTGTCTATCTCTGCCTTTCTCTATCTACATATGTCTCTGTCTCTCTCTGTCCATCTCCATCTCTTTCTCTGTCTATCTCTGCCTTTCTCTATCTACATATGTCTCTGTCTCTCTCTATCTGTCCATATTCATAAGAATCGGAGCTACAGATTCTACATGTAACCCTGCCCTTTGTTATCATTGTTTATGTCTGCAGTTGGTTCATCAATGGAACAGTAGTGGAGACAGAGAACCGTTACAGCTTGATCGACGGCAACTTGATAATAACCAACGCCAGCGAGACGGCAGACTATGGGAGATACCAGTGTAAGGCGGAGAACAGCTATGGGACGGTCCTGAGTCGGGATGCACTGCTACAGTTTGCCTGTGAGTATCTCTCTCTCTGATCTCTCCATTTACACACAGTATTATATACAGTTTGTTAGACTGAGAAAAAAAACTGGATTCAATCCCTATCGCGGAAGTATAGTGGAAGATCCTTGTTAAAATATAATGGTCATTTCCGATTGAGTCGACATACTGTATTCAGCGTTTATCGTGAATGCAATCTCCGGGACAAGTTGGGCTATGACAGATATTTTGCTATACTACTACTACTACTGCTATATATACTACTACTGCTATATATATAGCAGTATATATATGTATATATAGTACATATAGATAGCAGTATATATATATATATATATAGATAGAAGTATATATATATTATATAACGATAGCAGTATATATATTATATATAGACAGGAATATATATAGTATATATAGATAGCAGTATATGAGAAATGACAAAATGAGAAAAAAAATCCAGAAAATCACATTGTAGGATTTTTAATGAATTTATTTGCAAATTATGGTGGAAAAAAAGTATTTGGTCAATAACAAAAGTTTATCTCAATACTTTGTTATGTACCCTTTGTTGACAATGACAGAGGTCAAACGTTTTCTGTAAGTCTTCACAAGGTTTTCACACACTGTTGCTGGTATTTTGGCCCATTCCTCCATGCAGATCTCCTCTAGAGCAGTGATGTTCTGGAGCTGTTGCTGGGCAACACGGACTTTCAACTCCCTCCAAAGCTTTTCTATGGGGTTGAGATCTGGAGACTGGCTAGGCCACTCCAGGACCTTGAAATGCTTCTTATGAAGCCACGCCTTCGTTGCCCGGGCGGTGTGTTTGGGATCATTGTCATGCTGAAAGGCCCAGCCACGTTTCATCTTCAATGCCCTTGCTGATGGAAGGAGGTTTTCACTCAAAATTTCACGATACATGGCCCCATTCATTCTTTCCTTTACACGGATCAGTCGTCCTGGTCCCTTTGCAGAAAAACAGCCCCAAAGCATGATGTTTCCACCCCATGCTTCACAGTAGGTATGGTGTTCTTTGGATGCAACTCAGCATTCTTTGACGAGTTGAGTTTTTACCAAAAAGGTCTATTTTGGTTATATCTGACCATATGACATTCTCCCAATCTTCTTCTGGATCATCCAAATGCTCTCTAGCAAACTTCAGACGGGCCTGGACATGTACTGGCTTAAGCAGGGGGACACGTCTGGCACTGCAGGATTTGAGTCCCTGGCGGCGTAGTGTGTTACTGATGGTAGGCTTTGTTACTTTGGTCCAAGCTCTCTGCAGGTCATTCACTAGGTCCCCCCGTGTGGTTCTGGGATTTTTGCTCACTGTTCTTGTGATCATTTTGACCCCACGGGGTGAGATCTTGCGTGGAGCCCCAGATCGAGGGAGATTATCAGTGGTCTTGTATGTCTTCCATTTCCTAATAATTGCTCCCACAGTTGATTTCTTCATTCAAACCAAGCTGCTTACCTATTGCAGATTCAGTCTTCCCAGCCTGGTGCAGGTCTACAATTTTGTTTCTGGTGTCCTTTGACAGCTCTTTGGTCTTGGCCATAGTGGAGTGTTTGTGACTGTTTATATATAGCAATATATATATATATATTGGTCAATTCTGGACACCAGAAACAAAATTGTAGACCTGCACCAGGCTGGGAAGACTGAATCTGCAATAGGTAAGCAGCTTGGTTTGAAGAAATCAACTGTGGGAGCAATTATTAGGAAATGGAAGACATACAAGACCACTGATAATCTCCCTCGATCTGGGGCTCCACGCAGATAGCATCTCTCCTGAATACAAAGTGTTATATTTGGGGCAAATCCAATAAAACACATTACTGAATACCGCTCTCCATATTTTCAACTATAGTGGTGGCTGCGTCATGTTATGGGTATGCTTGTAATCATTACAGACTGGGGAGTTTTTCAGGATGAAAAATAAATGGAATAGAGCTAAGCACAGGCAAAATCTTAGAGGAAAACCTGGTTCAATCTGCTTTCCAGGAGATACTGGGAGATGAATTCACCTTTCAGCAGGACAATAAGCTAAAACACATGGCCACATCTACACTGGAGTTGCTTACCAAGAAGCCGAGTTACAGTTTGGACTTAAATCTACTAGAAATACTTGAAAATGGTTGTCAAGCAATGATCAACAACCAATTTGACAGAGCTTGATGTATTTCTAAAACAAATAATGTGCAAATATTGCATTATCCAATTGTGCAAAGCTCTTAGAGACCCAGAAAGACTCACAGCTGTAATCACTGCCAATGGCGCTTCTGCAAGGTATTGACTCAGGATTTTGAATAGTTATGTACATTTGATATTTCTTTATTTCATTTTCATTTAATTTGCTAACATTTCTAAAAACATGTTTTCACTTTGTCATCATGGGGTATTTTGTGTAGATGGGTAAGAAAAATAAATATGTAATCCATGTTGAATTCAGGCTGTAACACAACAAAATGTGGAATAAGTCCAGGAGTATGAAAAGCTTCTGAAGGCCCTGTAACTGCTGTCTGACTCCTGAATGGGAAGTAGCCTTAACTCTGTGCTTAGCTGCCCTGGTAGTGGGGTGATTGGAAGCAGCCTAACACCATGACCGCATCCCAAACAACACCCTATTCCCTATGTAATATGCTACTTTAGACCAGGGTTGGCACCCTAGTCCCTATATAGTGCTCTACTTTTGACCAGAGCCCGATGGGGAGAGGGTGTAAGAATAGGGTGCCATTTGTGTTGCTGCCACCATTCTCTTCCTCCAGTAGTCCTGTGGCCAGGCTCCAAAACATCATCACAAGCCAAGGAAGCATAGCGATGGTGAGGCCAGGGGAGACTGTGCCCCTTTGCTTGCAGTTTCCCCAGGAGTGCAGGTCATAAAAGCCTTATTGCCATGCCTGCAGGAAGCTTATGTTCCACTATTCTCAGCCAGTGGACTGTTGCTGCTAGAGAATATACAGACTGTGTTGTTGTGTTTGTTGTATATGGGATGTTATATGGGATGTTATGGTGAAAGGATAAGATACAGGTTAGAAGTGAATACGTTTTAAAGATGAATACATTGGTTCTTATACCAGAAAGTGGAGGAATGAAAACTAGATGGTGTTCAGAGATGCATAGGAAGGGTTGACTGTAGCTGAAGGATGGGACTAAAAACAAACAAAATATAACTCATGTAAAATATACTGTGTCCGTAAAATGTATATAGTGTATATATGGTGGATTGGAAATCATGAAGACAATTACATTGATGAAGACTACAATTTTAAAGATGATCTACCCCTAGGAAGAAAAAAAGGTGGAGGGAGGGAGGGAGGGAGGGAGGGAGGGAGGGAGGGAGGGAGGGAGGGAGGGAGGGAGGGAGGGAGGGAGGGAGGGAGGGAGGGAGGGAGGGAGGGAGGGAGGGAGGGAGGGAGGGAGGGAGGGAAGAGGAGGGTACTGTGTGTGTAGGATGTATAGGGTCTGCTGTTACACACTGAGATATCAATACATTATACTGATGTCTGCTGAGATATCAATACATTATACTGATGTCTGCTGGGATATCAATACATTATAATGATGTCTGCTGAGATATCAATACATTATACTGATGTCTGCTGAGATATCAATACATTATACTGATGTCTGCTGAGATATCAATACATTATACTGATGTCTGCTGAGATATCAATACATTATACTGATGTCTGCTGAGATGTCAATACATTATAGTGATGTCTGCTATGATATCAATACATTATGCTGATGCCTGCTGAGATATCAATACATTATAATGTTGTCTGCTGAGATATCAATACATTATACTGATGCCTGCTGAGATATCAATACATTATAATGATGTCTGCTGAGATATCAACACATTATACTGATGCCTGCTGAGATAGCAATACATTATACTGATGTCTGCTGAGATATCAATACATTATAATGATGCCTACTGAGTCTGGTCAGCCCTCTGGCCTCTCCTGCTGCCTGCCACCAGACTTACCAATGTGTGCGTGTGCATTTCTCTCTCTGTGTGTCTGTGTGTTTGTGTGCATGCTTGCCAGTGTGTGTGTATGACCTTACGTATTCTTGACAACTTCATACAGTCCAACTGCTACACACCATGATCATTTATCATCGGTTCAAAGTTGGAACAGATCTGTTAACCAATTCAATATTCCTCCCCTTGGAATATTTATTAGTAAAGTGTTGTAGTCCTACTTCCTGGTCTCCTCTTCTCCTCAACATGCCCAGCAAGCAGCTAAAGGCCTGTCAGTGTGTGTCCCAAATGGCACTCTGTTCCCTGTGTAGTGCACTACGTTTAACTGTGACCCAATGGGGATATGGTGCCATTTGGGACACAGACGTGATGCAGCTCCCTCTCTAACTCTCTCTCTCTCTGCATAACGAATGTCCATCATTTATCCCTCCCTGTGAAACTCAAGGTTATTCCACATTGCCATGGTACAATCTCATGCGTTGAATCGTATTTATCTGTCGACCACCGACAGTAAAACTTCTGATTTACGCCAAAAAATCTTGTAGTGGAATATTTTAGAATAAGAAAACAGTGAGCTATGCCGGAGTGCGGAGGTAACCTAAGGGTTAAAAGCGTTGGGCCAGTAAGCGAAAGGTCTTTCGAATCCCTGAGCAGGCAAGATGGAAAAATCTTCCATTGAGAAAGGCAGCCCTCCGTACCTCTCTGATTCAGAGGGGTTGAATGCAGAAGTCACATTACAGTTGAAGACATTCAGTTGCGGCTGACTAAGTATTTCAATTGGATAATACATGGAGTTGGTAAATCTATTTCAAACTAAATTAATTCTGATAAATTCGAAATAAATTATATTTAATAACCACTACAATTCCATGAAAAATGATAGAATGACAAACTAAATAAATATGTATAGCAGACTAGAGGTAAATGGTGGTTTCTTCCCTGTCCTCTCTCTGGCGGTGGTAATGATGCAGTCCTATAGGCTGTGTGTGCACTGTGGAAGCCCATCTGAGGCTGGACCACTTTGGCCAATCAGAACATTGAAGAAAAAAACCAACAACATCTTAGTTCACTGTGTACCTGCCTTGCCGTTCATAAAACTCAACGGACCTCTCTTGCGCGGTGGAACCCAGAATGATATGTCACCTTTGTTATGGCTGAGGACACCCAAACCAGGGTAGGCACCAGAAAGCCCAAGGAGCCTGACCTTCTCTGGAAGTTGCTGTAGCCCTCTACGATATTTAGCCTAAATTGGCTATTGGATGAGACAACGGGTCCGTTCTAGCTTGGTATGTCAGGGATTGGAAATGTGAATTTGGCCATGTTGGGGGTAATAATGTATTTAGGTTATAATTTATTGAGACGCATGAATACACAACACTTAAATATTGATTTTATGGCTGTTTTAAAATAAATTTCATGCAATTCTACATAGTAATGATTAATGTCTACTACTTGGTCTGTTGATTTGATATTATGTTAATCTATGCAAATAAATTATTTGAACTGATAGTCGAACTCTGTTTTATTTTACTCTGTAACAGGGTATGCTGTAACCATGTGTTATTCTGTAACAGGGTATGCTGTAACCATGTGTTATTCTGTAACAGGGTATGCTATAACCATGTGTTATTCTGTAACAGGGTATGTTATAACAGGGTATGCTGTAACCATGTGTTACTCTGTAACAGGGTATGCTATAGCCATGTGTTATTCTGTAACAGGGTATGTTATAACCATGTGTTACTCTGTAACAGGGTATGCTATAGCCATGTGTTATTCTGTAACAGGGTATGTTATAACCATGTGTTACTCTGTAACAGGGTATGTTATAACCATGTGTTACTCTGTAACAGGGTATGCTGTAACCATGTGTTATGCTGTAACAGGGTATGTTATAACCATGTGTTATTCTGTAACAGGGTATGTTATAACCATGTGTTATTCTGTAACAGGGTATGTTACAACCATGTGTTTTTCTGTAACAGGGTATGTTATAACCATGTGTTACTCTGTAACAGGGTATGTTATAACCATGTGTTACTCTGTAACAGGGTATGATGTAACCATGTGTTATTCTGTAACAGGGTATGTTATAACCATGTGTTATTCTGTAACAGGGTATGTTATAACCATGTGTTATTCTGTAACAGGGTATGTTATAACCATGTGTTATTCTGTAACAGGGTATGCTGTAACCATGTGTTATTCTGTAACAGGGTATGTTGTAACCATGTGTTATTCTGTAACAGGGTATGTTATAACCATGTGTTACTCTGTAACAGGGTATGTTGTAACCATGTGTTACTCTGTAACAGGGTATGTTATAACCATGTGTTATTCTGTAACAGGGTATGTTATAACCATGTGTTATTCTGTAACAGGGTATGTTGTAACCATGTGTTATTCTGTAACAGGGTATGTTATAACCATGTGTTACTCTGTAACAGGGTATGATGTAACCATGTGTTATTCTGTAACAGGGTATGTTATAACCATGTGTTACTCTGTAACAGGGTATGATGTAACCATGTGTTACTCTGTAACAGGGTATGTTATAACCATGTGTTACTCTGTAACAGGGTATGTTATAACCATGTGTTACTCTGTAACAGGGTATGTTATAACCATGTGTTACTCTGTAACAGGGTATGTTATAACCATGTGTTACTCTGTAACAGGGTATGTTATAACCATGTGTTACTCTGTAACAGGGTATGTTATAACCATGTGTTACTCTGTAACAGGGTATGTTATAACCATGTGTTACTCTGTAACAGGGTATGTTATAACCATGTGTTACTCTGTAACAGGGTATGTTATAACCATGTGTTACTCTGTAACAGGGTATGATGTAACCATGTGTTACTCTGTAACAGGGTATGTTATAACCATGTGTTACTCTGTAACAGGGTATGTTATAACCATGTGTTACTCTGTAACAGGGTATGTTATAACCATGTGTTACTCTGTAACAGGGTATGTTATAACCATGTGTTACTCTGTAACAGGGTATGTTATAACCATGTGTTACTCTGTAACAGGGTATGTTATAACCATGTGTTACTCTGTAACAGGGTATGTTATAGCCATGTGTTACTCTGTAACAGGGTATGTTATAACCATGTGTTACTCTGTAACAGGGTATGTTGTAACCATGTGTTACTCTGTAACAGGGTATGTTATAGCCATGTGTTCAAGCTAATCAAATTAAAGCTTATTTATGATACAGTGTGTAAGCTACACAATACAATTAAATGCGAAGTCGCAATAAAGCTCTCCTCTCAGACAGTGCATTGATATTAAGCTAGTGCATTGACTATAACCTACTACTAGTATTATGTCTACTAGACTATAGTCTGCTAATAGTATTATGTCTACTAGACTATAACCTGCTAATAGTATTATGTCTACTAGACTATAGTCTGCTCATAGTATTATGTCTACTAGACTATAGTCTGCTAATATTATTATGTATACTAGACTATAACCTACTAATAGTATTATGTCTACTAGACTATAACCTACTAATAGTATTATGTCTACTAGACTATAACCTACTAATAGTATTTTGTCTACTAGACTATAACCTACTAATAGTATTATGTCTACTAGACTATAACCTACTAATAGTATTATGTCTACTAGACTATAGTCTGCTAATAGTATTATGTCTACTAGTCTATAGTCTACTAATAGTATTATGTCTACTAGTCTATAGTCTACTAATATTATTATGTCTACTAGTCTATAGTCTACTAATAGTATTATGTCTACTAGACTATAGTCTGCTAATAGTATTATGTCTACTAGTCTATAGTCTACTAATAGTATTATGTCTACTAGACTATAACCTGCTAATAGTATTATGTCTACTAGACTATAGTCTGCTAATAGTATTATGTCTACTAGACTATAGTCTGCTAATATTATTATGTCTACTAGACTATAGTCTGCTAATAGTATTATGTCTACTAGACTATAACCTACTAATAGTATTATGTCTACTAGACTATAGTCTACTAATAGTATTATGTCTACTAGTCTATAGTCTACTAATAGTATTATGTCTACTAGACTATAACCTGCTAATAGTTATGCCATGTAGTATTAGGTCCTACTCGTCACTTATTATGATGATTAGAAATAGAAGATTATCACGTGTCACCATGGTGCTGATTTAGTGAAGTCAGATCAAAGCTGAATCGATGTCTCCAAGATCACATGAATTAGTATGTTATATAACATAACTGAATAAATATAATAGCATAGCTTAGTAGATCTATATAACATAACTGAATTAATATAATAGCATTTTTTATTTTTATTTTACCTTTATTTAACCAGGCAAGTCAGTTAAGAACACATTCTTATTTTCAATGACGGCCTGGGAACAGTGGGTTAACTGCCTGTTCAGGGGCAGAACGACAGATTTGTACCTTGTCAGCTCGGGGGTTTGACCTCGCAACCAAATTAAAGCTTATTTATGATACAGTGTGTAAGCTACTAGTCCAACGCTCTAACCATTAGGCTACCCTGCCTAGTGGTTAGATCTACTAAGCATAGCTTAGTAGATCTATATAATATAATAGCATAGCTTAGTAGATCTATATAATATAATAGCATAGCTTAGTAGATCTATATAATATAATACCATAGCTTAGTAGACCTATATAATATAATAGCATAGCTTAGTAGACCTATATAATATAATACCATAGCTTAGTAGACCTATATAATATAATAGCATAGCTTAGTAGATCTATATAACATAACTGAATAAATATAATAGCATAGCTTAGTAGATCTATATAACATAACTGAATTAATATAATAGCATAGCTTAGTAGATCTATATAATATAATAGCATAGCTTAGTAGATCTATATAATATAATAGCATAGCTTAGTAGATCTATATAATATAATACCATAGCTTAGTAGACCTATATAATATAATAGCATAGCTTAGTAGACCTATAACGTTACTGTTAGACCAACAACACCTCCTCATCTCTAGTTTTAGGATGGTTAACTGAAGATGAAGATGAAAAATGGCCGTGCTCCAAAACTCAAAAGAGCACGCCACTAGGGCAGGATATATGCTTTGATTTAAACAATAAACAAGAAGGCTCAAAGATGTATGATCTTCTGTAGATCACTTGCTCTGACACAAATGGTTAAAGATCCCACCAGGATATGGGAAACAGTGCAAAGTACAATTTACTTAATATTGGTGTCTGATAAATCTAGTCTATGGAATCAGTGATCATTTTATTACATTTTACACAAGGAGGGTTTTTAAAAACATATTTAGGTGTCACAAAACTGTTAGAATCAGAGGACTCAAACAAAATACTGTGTTTAAATGTTTAGGGATGAAGTGGGTAAAATTGACGAGTCACCTGTGCTGGATAGTGTTGGGGTAGACAGTGCCTGAGAAGCCTTTAAATGTAGATTCCTTGATGTGGTGAATGTGATGGCTCCCATTAGACGGGTCAGGGTAAAGCAGAGATCTAGCCCTTGGTTTAATCATGAGATTCTAGAATCTATCCAAGCAAGGAATAAGGCCTTTAAAAAATGTAAGAACTCACAAGAGCAGCATGATTTTGTCCTATATAAACGTCACATAAATGAAGCACAGAGCAGGATGGATGAAGCACAGAGCAGGATGGATGAAGCACAGAGCAGGATGGATGAAGCACAGAGCATGATGGATGAAGCACAGAGCAGGATGGATGAAGCACAGATCAGGATGGATGAAGCACAGAGCAGGATGGATGAAGCACAGATCAGGATGGATGAAGCACAGAGCAGGATGGATGAAGCACAGATCAGGATGGATGAAGCACAGAGCAGGATGGATGAAGCACAGATCAGGATGGATGAAGCACAGAGCAGGATGGATGAAGCACAGAGCAGGATGGATGAAGCACAGAGCAGGATGGATGAAGCTAGGAGGGGTTACTTTGATGTGAAAATCATTGAGAACTAAAATGACCTTAAAATGGTTTGGAAATCATTTAAGGAACTAGGCTGTAGTTGTACTACCAACAACAAACTTAACAGTATTGGACTGAACATCAAAGGGGGAGATGGTATATGAAAAAGCAGAGGTTGCCAATTAATTCAACTCTTTTTAAAATTCTGTTGCCAGCAGGCTGGTTAGCAGGCTGCCCACCAGTGTTGGTTTGTATGTAAATGACCAAGTCAAGAAGTATTATGCCGAGTTAGGGATTCAGCCAAACTCTTTTTCTTTTGCAAAGGTAGCAACAGCCAAAGTGGCCAGTATGCTAGCAGAGCTTAGATGCTCCAAAGCCACAGGCCTGGATAATATTCCTTCAAGGTTTCTTATAGATTCTACTGAGCAAATTGGCCCTTGTATTACGCATATCGTTAATCTCTCTCTTGAACAAGGCATCTTTCCCAGGGACATGAAACAAGCTAAAGTTATACCTCTGTAACTTAACCCTGGGAATTATAAGTCTGTATCTATCCTCTGTAACATCAAAGATCCTGGAGAGAATTGTACATGAACAAATGTATGAATATGTTAACAAACAGGATCTACTGTATGATTTTCAGTCTGGTTTTGGAAAAACATACTCCACTTATTCATGTCTCCTTTACTTGACTGACTTCATCAGGAAAGAGATTGATGAGGGAAATCTGTGTGGAATGGTACTGCTTGACCGTCAGAAGGCCTTTGATACAGTTAACCACTGTCTCCTAATCTCCAAACTGGAGGCACTGGGGTTAAGCAGTATCCCTCTAGGCTGGGTAAGGTCCTATTTATCAGGAAGGGAGCAGGTAGTAGAAGTTAATGGTTCACTGTCTCAGGCAAATCCAATGAGTTGTGGCGTTCCGCAGGGGAGCGTGCTTGGGCCTCTACAGTTTCTACTGGATATTAACAATATGAAAGATGCTTGTTCTTGCTGTCTTTATCTTTATGCAGATTTATACACTTCTGGTGTCTCACAACAGTACAACTATGTTGGAGAGCATACTTAGCACAGAGCTGACTAACATTAGAAAATGGCTTGGAGATAATAAGCTATCTCTGCACTTAGGGAAAACTGAAGCAATTATTTTTGTATCCAGACCTAAATTGAGTAGGTCCTCTGAAATCAGAGTGGAGGTAGGGTGGTGAGGTGCTGACTACTAAAACCTCTGTTAGCTACCTGGGACGAATGGAGTTAGGGAGGGGGGGGGGGGTGCTGACTACTAAAACCTCTGTTAGCTACCTGGGATGAATGGAGTTAGGGAGGGGGGGGGGGGGGTGCTGACTACTAAAACCTCTGTTAGCTACCTGGGATGTATCCTTGATGGAAGCTTGGGAGGTGTGAGCATGGCCAATAAAGTACTAGGGAAGGTTAATGCCAGGACTATGTTTTTGGCAAGAAAGTGCAAGTGCAAGTCGGTTAGGACATCTACTTTGTGCATGACACAAGTCATTTGTCCAACAATTGTTTATAGACAGATAATTTCACTTATAATTCACTGTATCACAGTTGACTGTGCCTTTAAACAGCTTGGAAAATTCCAGAAAATGATGTCATGGCTTTAGAAGCTTCTGATAGGCTAATTGACATCATTTGAGTCCATTGGAGCTGTACCTGTGGATATGTTTCAAGGCCTACCTTCAAACTCAGCACCTCTTTGCTTGACATCATGGGAATATCAAAAGAAAGCAGTCAAGACCTCAGAAAAAAAGTGTAGACCTCCACAAGTCTGGTTCACCCTAGAGAGCAATTTCCAAATGCCTGAAGGTACCACATTCACCTGTACAAACAATAGTACGCAAGTATAAACACCATGGGACCACACAGCCGTCACACTGCTCAGGAAGGAGAGGCGTTCTGTCTCCTAGAGATGAACGTACTTTGGTGCGAAATCTGCAAATCAAATCCCAGAACAACAGCAAAGGACCTTGTGAAGATGCTAGAGGAAACGGGTACAAAAGTATCGATATCCACAGTAAAATGAGTCCTATATCGAAATAACCAGAAAGGCCACTCAGCGAGGAAGAAGCCACTGCTCCAAAAACCGCCATAAAAAGCCAGACTATGGTTTGGAACTGCACAAGGGGACAAAGAAATGTCCTCTGATCTGATGAAACAAAAATAGAACTGTTTGGACTTAATGACCATAGTTATGTTTGTTCGGAGAAAAGGGGGAGGCTTGCATGAAGAACACCATCCCAACCGTGAAGCACGGGGGTGGCAGCATCATGTTGTGGGGGTGGCAGCATCATGTTGTGGGGGTGCTTTGCTGCAGGAGGGACTGGTGCACTTCACAAAATGGATGGCATCATGAGGTAGGACAATAATGTGGATATATTGAAGCAACATCTCAAGAAAGGTACTGTCTTGTATATTGGAGCCTCAGAATGGAATGAGTTGCCTGTTAAAACAACGTCCTCCCTGGGCAGCTTTAAACATCAAGTTAAAACCAGTTTGATGGCTGCTGTTCTATGTGAATAACCCCTATGATGTGTCTGCCATGATGAGATAGATGCTCTTCTTCTTTATTTTGATGTTTTATTATCTCGCTGTCATACTGTGTTCAACCGTGTTCAATCTAGCCATCTTGTCTCAATGGAAATACGTCCCAGACTGTATTGTGTGTTATCCTCCATGATTTAACAATGGAAATAAGTCCCAGACTGTATTGTGTGTTATCCTCCATGATTTAACAATGGAAATAAGTCCCAGACTGTATTGTGTGTTATCCTCCATGATTTAACAATGGAAATAAGTCCCAGACTGTATTGTGTGTTATCCTCCGTGATTTAACAATGGAAATAAGTCCCAGACTGTATTGTGTGTTATCCTCCATGATTTAACAATGGAAATAAGTCCCAGACTGTATTGTGTGTTATCCTCCATGATTTAACTCATGGTCATGTCTGCTTCCAGCTCACTCTCTCAAACACATAGATCCCCTGTAATCTGATCACCTGTTCACACAGCTGTAGGTCATTTACACACACTATTCAGTTCCGTTCTTTGCACCCCATCATTGTGAGGTATTGTTTGTTTTTGTCCACATTTCTATTCAGAGCTCTGTATATTTCCATCTTAGTCCTCCTGTGTATCATAGTTTTTGGGACATCCTCACTACGACACCTTTTTGCCTGCTTATACTTTTGCCTATCAGATTTCCTGTCATCAACCTCTTGCCTGATCTCCCGGACTACGTTAGTAGCCTTTTCCCTGCCTGTACTGTTCAAATCAAATCAAATTTATTTATATAGCCCTTCGTACATCAGCTGATATCTCAAAGTGCTGTACAGAAACCCAGCCTAAAACCCCAAACAGCAAGCAATGCAGGTGTAGAAGCACGGTGGCTAGGAAAAACTCCCTAGAAAGGCCAATACCTAGGAAGAAACCTAGAGAGGAACCAGGCTATGTGGGGTGGCCAGTCCTCTTCTGGCTGTGCCGGGTGGAGATTATAACAGAACATGGCCAAGATGTTCAAATGTTCATAAATGACCAGCATGGTCGAATAATAATAAGGCAGAACAGTTGAAACTGGAGCAGCAGCACAGTCAGGTGGAAGTTGAAACTGGAGCAGCAGCATGGCCAGGTGGACTGGGGACAGCAAGGAGTCATCATGTCAGGTAGTCCTGGGGCATGGTCCTAGGGCTCAGGTCAGTTGAAACTGGAACAGCAGCATGGCCAGGTGGACTGGGGACAGCAAGGAGTCATCATGTCAGGTAGTCCTGGGGCATGGTCCTAGGGCTCAGGTCCTCCTAGAGAGAGAAAGAAAGAGAGAAGGAGAGAATTAGAGAACGCACACTTAGATTCACACAGGACACCGAATAGGACAGGAGAAGTACTCCAGATATAACAAACTGACCCCAGCCCCCCGACACATAAACTACTGCAGCATAAATACTGGAGGCTGAGACAGGAGGGGTCAGGAGACACTGTGGCCCCATCCGAGGACACCCCCGGACAGGGCCAAACAGGAAGGATATAACCCCACCCACTTTGCCAAAGCACAGCCCCCACACCACTAGAGGGATATCTTCAACCACCAACTTACCATCCTGAGACAAGGCTGAGTATAGCCCACAAAGATCTCCGCCACGGCACAACCCAAGGGGGGGGCGCCAACCCAGACAGGATGACCACAACAGTGAATCAACCCACTCAGGTGACGCACCCCCTCCAGGGACGGCATGAGAGATCCCCAGCAAGCCAGTGACTCAGCCCCTGTAATAGGGTTAGAGGCAGAGAATCCCAGTGGAAAGAGGGGAACCGGCCAGGCAGAGACAGCAAGGGCGGTTCGTTGCTCCAGAGCCTTTCCGTTCACCTTCCTACTCCTGGGCCAGACTACACTCAATCATATGACCCACTGAAGAGATGAGTCTTCAGTAAAGACATAAAGGTTGAGACCGAGTTTGCGTCTCTGACATGGGTAGGCAGACCGTTCCATAAAAATGGAGCTCTATAGGAGAAAGCCCTGCCTCCAGCTGTTTGCTTAGAAATTCTAGGGACAATTAGGAGGCCTGCGTCTTGTGACCGTAGCGTACGTGTAGGTATGTACGGCAGGACCAAATCAGAGAGATAGGTAGGAGCAAGCCCATGTAATGCTTTGTAGGTTAGCAGTAAAACCTTGAAATCAGCCCTTGCTTTGACAGGAAGCCAGTGTAGAGAGGCTAGCACTGGAGTAATATGATCAAATTTTTTGGTTCTAGTCAGGATTCTAGCAGCCGTATTTAGCACTAACTGAAGTTTATTTAGTGCTTTATCCGGGTAGCCGGAAAATAGAGCATTGCAGTAGTCTAACCTAGAAGTGACAAAAGCATGGATTAATTTTTCTGCATCATTTTTGGACAGAAAGTTTCAGATTTTTGCAATGTTACGTAGATGGAAAAAAGATGTCCTCGAAATGGTCTTGATATGTTCTTCAAAAGAGAGATCAGGGTCCACAGTAACGCCGAGGTCCTTCACAGTTTTATTTGAGACGACTGTACAACCATTAAGATTAATTGTCAGATTCAACAGAAGATCTCTTTGTTTCTTGGGACCTAGAACAAGCATCTCTGTTTTGTCCGAGTTTAATAGTAGAAAGTTTGCAGCCATCCACTTCCTTATGTCTGAAACACATGCTTCTAGCGAGGGCAATTTTGGGGCTTCACCATGTTTCATTGAAATGTACAGCTGTGTGTCATCCGCATAGCAGTGAAAGTTTACATTATGTTTTCGAATAACATCCCCAAGAGGTAAAATATATAGTGAAAACAATAGTGGTCCTAAAACGGAACCTTGAGGAACACCGAAATTTACAGTTGATTTGTCAGAGGACAAACCATTCACAGAGACAAACTGATATCTTTCCGACAGATAAGATCTAAACCAGGCCAGAACATGTCCGTGTAGACCAATTTGGGTTTCCAATCTCTCCAAAAGAATGTGGTGATCGATGGTATCAAAAGCAGCACTAAGGTCTAGGAGCACGAGGACAGATGCAGAGCCTCGGTCCGATGCCATTAAAATGTAATTTACCACCTTCACAAGTGCCGTCTCAGTGCTATGATGGGGTCTAAAACCAGACTGAAGCATTTCTTATACATTGTTTGCCTTCAGGAAGGCAGTGAGTTGCTGCGCAACAGCCTTCTCAAAAAAATTTGAGAGGAATGGAAGATTCGATATAGGCCGATAGTTTTTTATATTTTCTGGGTCAAGGTTTGGCTTTTTCAAGAGAGGCTTTATTACTGCCACTTTTAGTGAGTTTGGTACACATCCAGTGGATAGAGAGCCGTTTATTATGTTCAACATAGGAGGGCCAAGCACAGGAAGCAGCTCTTTCAGTAGTTTAGTTGGAATAGGGTCCAGTATGCAGCTTGAAGGTTTAGAGGCCATGATTATTTTCATCATTGTGTCAAGAGATATAGTACTAAAACACTTGAGCGTCTCTCTTGATCCTAGGTCCTGGCAGAGTTGTGCAGACTCAGGACAACTGAGGTTTGGAGGAATACGCAGGTTTAAAGAGGAGTCCGTAATTTGCTTTCTAATAATCATAATCTTTTCCTCAAAGAAGTTCATGAATTTATCACTGCTAAAGTGAAAGTCATCCTCACTTGGGGAATGCTGCTTTTTAGTTAGCTTTGCGACAGTATTAAAAAGGAATTTCAGATTGTTCTTATTTTCCTCAATTAAGTTAGAAAAATAGGATGATCGAGCAGCAGTAAGGGCTCTACGGTACTGCACGGTACCGTCCTTCCAAGCTAGTCGGAAGACTTCCAGTTTGGTGTGGCGCCATTTCCGTTCCAATTTTCTGGAAGCTTGCTTCAGAGCTCGGGTATTTTCTGTGTACCAGGGAGCTAGTTTCTTATGAGACATTTTTTTTGTTTTTAGGGGTGCAACTGCATCTAGGGTATTGCGCAAGGTTAAATTGAGATCCTCAGTTAGGTGGTTAACTGATTTTTGTCCTCTGGCGTCCTTGGGTAGGCAGAGGGAGTCTGGAAGGGCATCAAGGAATCTTTGTGTTGTCTGTGAATTTATAGCACGACTTTTGATGTTCCTTGGTTGGGGTCTAAGCAGATTATTTGTTGCAATTGCAAACGTAATAAAATGGTGGTCCGATAGTCCAGGATTATGAGGAAAAACATTAAGATCCACCACATTTATTCCATGGGACAAAACTAGGTCCAGCGTATGACTGTGACAGTGAGTGGGTCCAGAGACATGTTGGACAAAACCCACTGAGTCGATGATGGCTCCGAAAGCCTTTTGGAGTGGGTCTGTGGACTTTTCCATGTGAATATTAAAGTCACCAAAGATTAGAATATTATCTGCTATGACTACAAGGTCCGATAGGAATTCAGGGAACTCAGTGAGAAACGCTGTATATGGCCCAGGAGGCCTGTAAACAGTAGCTATAAAAAGTGATTGAGTAGGCTGCATAGATTTCATGACTAGAAGCTCAAAAGACGAAAATGTCCTTTTTTTTTTTGTAAATTGAAATTTGCTATCGTAAATGTTAGCAACACCTCCACCTTTGCGGGATGCACAGGGGATATGGTCACTAGTGTAGCCAGGAGGTGAGGCCTCATTTAAAACAGTAAATTCATCAGGCTTAAGCCATGTTTCAGTCAGGCCAATCACATCAAGATTATGATCAGTGATTAGTTCATTGACTATAATTGCCTTTGAAGTAAGGGATCTAACATTAAGTAGCCCTATTTTGAGATGTGAGGTATCATAATCTCTTTCAGTACTGACAGGAATGGAGGTGGTCTTTATCCTAGTGAGATTGCTAAGGCGAACACCGCCATGTTTAGTTTTGCCCAACCTAGGTCGAGGCACAGACACGGTCTCAATGAGTTACTGTTACCTTGTTGGAGTCCCTGTGTATGACCTTCTGCCTGCCCCTGGACACAGCTACCTGCCTCCTCCTGTGTATGACCTTCTGCCTGCCCCTGGACACAGCTACCTGCCTCCTCCTGTGGTCCTTTACTAATAAACACCTGCGCCCTGTTGATGAAACCAGCTCTCTGTCTCCCTTCAGACTCATTACACATGTATGGTTTTTCAAGTTTGATATGTGCTAGTTTTTAAAATGGTCCAATTAATATACTAAACGAAAAAGGGTTTGCTGGCATCGGTTCATCCCCAACTACGCACATACTCATTCAATTATTAAGGAGACCCTATATTGTGGCATCTTGGGGTTCACTGTTTTACCGCAGAATGTGATCAAATTGTTTTCCAAACATTTATTTTGATTGGTAGGTAGATGTTTTCTAAACTTTCATATGAGTTCATAGTGTAAAGGTATTGTCCATTAGCAGTCCCTTATTGAGGAGGAAGGTCAGGCTTCACACTGTAAAGGTATTGTCCATTAGCAGTCCCTTATTGGGGAGGAAGGTCAGGCTTCACACTGTAAAGGTATTGTCCATTAGCAGTCCCTTATTGAGGAGGAAGGTCAGGCTTCATAGTGTAAAGGTATTGTCCATTAGCAGTCCCTTATTGAGGAGGAAGGTCAGTCTTCATAGTGTAAAGGTGTTGTCCATTAGCAGTCCCTTATTGAGGAGGAAGGTCAGGCTTCACACTGTAAAGGTATTGTCCATTAGCAGTCCCTTATTGGGGAGGAAGGTCAGGCTTCACACTGTAAAGGTATTGTCCATTAGCAGTCCCTTATTGAGGAGGAAGGTCAGGCTTCACACTGTAAAGGTATTGTCCATTAGCAGTCCCTTATTGAGGAGGAAGGTCAGGCTTCATAGTGTAAAGGTGTTGTCCATTAGCAGTCCCTTATTGAGGAGGAAGGTCAGGCTTCACACTGTAAAGGTATTGTCCATTAGCAGTCCCTTATTGAGGAGGAAGGTCAGGCTTCATAGTGTAAAGGTGTTGTCCATTAGCAGTCCCTTATTGAGGAGGAAGGTCAGGCTTCACACTGTAAAGGTGTTGTCCATTAGCAGTCCCTTATTGAGGAGGAAGGTCAGGCTTCATAGTGTAAAGGTGTTGTCCATTAGCAGTCCCTTATTGAGGAGGAAGGTCAGGCTTCACACTGTAAAGGTGTTGTCCATTAGCAGTCCCTTATTGAGGAGGAAGGTCAGGCTTCATAGTGTAAAGGTGTTGTCCATTAGCAGTCCCTTATTGTGGAGGAAGGTCAGGCTTCACACTGTAAAGGTATTGTCCATTAGCAGTCCCTTATTGAGGAGGAAGGTCAGGCTTCATAGTGTAAAGGTGTTGTCCATTAGCAGTCCCTTATTGAGGAGGAAGGTCAGGCTTCACACTGTAAAGGTGTTGTCCATTAGCAGTCCCTTATTGAGGAGGAAGGTCAGGCTTCATAGTGTAAAGGTGTTGTCCATTAGCAGTCCCTTATTGAGGAGGAAGGTCAGGCTTCACACTGTAAAGGTATTGTCCATTAGCAGTCCCTTATTGAGGAGGAAGGTCAGGCTTCATAGTGTAAAGGTGTTGTCCATTAGCAGTCCCTTATTGAGGAGGAAGGTCAGGCTTCATAGTGTAAAGGTGTTGTCCATTAGCAGTCCCTTATTGAGGAGGAAGGTCAGGCTTCATAGTGTAAAGGTGTTGTCCATTAGCAGTCCCTTATTGAGGAGGAAGGTCAGGCTTCACACTGTAAAGGTATTGTCCATTAGCAGTCCCTTATTGAGGAGGAAGGTCAGGCTTCACACTGTAAAGGTATTGTCCATTAGCAGTCCCTTATTGAGGAGGAAGGTCAGGCTTCATAGTGTAAAGGTGTTGTCCATTAGCAGTCCCTTATTGAGGAGGAAGGTCAGGCTTCATAGTGTAAAGGTATTGTCCATTAGCAGTCCCTTATTGAGGAGGAAGGTCAGGCTTCATAGTGTAAAGGTGTTGTCCATTAGCAGTCCCTTATTGAGGAGGAAGGTCAGGCTTCATAGTGTAAAGGTGTTGTCCATTAGCAGTCCCTTATTGAGGAGGAAGGTCAGGCTTCATAGTGTAAAGGTGTTGTCCATTAGCAGTCCCTTATTGAGGAGGAAGGTCAGGCTTCATAGTGTAAAGGTGTTGTCCATTAGCATTCCCTTATTGAGGAGGAAGGTCAGGCTTCACACTGTAAAGGTGTTGTCCATTAGCAGTCCCTTATTGAGGAGGAAGGTCAGGCTTCACACTGTAAAGGTGTTGTCCATTAGCAGTCCCTTATTGAGGAGGAAGGTCAGGCTTCATAGTGTAAAGGTGTTGTCCATTAGCAGTCCCTTATTGAGGAGGAAGGTCAGGCTTCACACTGTAAAGGTGTTGTCCATTAGCAGTCCCTTATTGAGGAGGAAGGTCAGGCTTCACACTGTAAAGGTGTTGTCCATTAGCAGTCCCTTATTGAGGAGGAAGGTCAGGCATCATAGTGTAAAGGTGTTGTCCATTAGCAGTCCCTTATTGAGGAGGAAGGTCAGGCATCATAGTGTAAAGGTGTTGTCCATTAGCAGTCCCTTATTGAGGAGGAAGGTCAGGCTTCACACTGTAAAGGTATTGTCCATTAGCAGTCCCTTATTGAGGAGGAAGGTCAGGCTTCATAGTGTAAAGGTGTTGTCCATTAGCAGTCCCTTATTGAGGAGGAAGGTCAGGCTTCACACTGTAAAGGTATTGTCCATTAGCAGTCCCTTATTGAGGAGGAAGGTCAGGCTTCATAGTGTAAAGGTATTGTCCATTAGCAGTCCCTTATTGAGGAGGAAGGTCAGGCTTCATAGTGTAAAGGTATTGTCCATTAGCAGTCCCTTATTGAGGAGGAAGGTCAGGCTTCATAGTGTAAAGGTATTGTCCATTAGCAGTCCCTTATTGAGGAGGAAGGTCAGGCTTCATAGTGTAAAGGTATTGTCCATTAGCAGTCCCTTATTGAGGAGGAAGGTCAGGCTTCATAGTGTAAAGGTGTTGTCCATTAGCAGTCCCTTATTGAGGAGGAAGGTCAGGCTTCATAGTGTAAAGGTATTGTCCATTAGCAGTCCCTTATTGAGGAGGAAGGTCAGGCTTCATAGTGTAAAGGTGTTGTCCATTAGCAGTCCCTTATTGAGGAGGAAGGTCAGGCTTCACACTGTAAAGGTATTGTCCATTAGCAGTCCCTTATTGAGGAGGAAGGTCAGGCTTCACACTGTAAAGGTATTGTCCATTAGCAGTCCCTTATTGAGGAGGAAGGTCAGGCTTCATAGTGTAAAGGTGTTGTCCATTAGCAGTCCCTTATTGAGGAGGAAGGTCAGGCTTCATAGTGTAAAGGTATTGTCCATTAGCAGTCCCTTATTGAGGAGGAAGGTCAGGCTTCACACTGTAAAGGTATTGTCCATTAGCAGTCCCTTATTGAGGAGGAAGGTCAGGCTTCATAGTGTAAAGGTGTTGTCCATTAGCAGTCCCTTATTGAGGAGGAAGGTCAGGCTTCACACTGTAAAGGTATTGTCCATTAGCAGTCCCTTATTGAGGAGGAAGGTCAGGCATCATAGTGTAAAGGTATTGTCCATTAGCAGTCCCTTATTGAGGAGGAAGGTCAGGCTTCACACTGTAAAGGTGTTGTCCATTAGCAGTCCCTTATTGAGGAGGAAGGTCAGGCTTCATAGTGTAAAGGTGTTGTCCATTAGCAGTCCCTTATTGAGGAGGAAGGTCAGGCTTCATAGTGTAAAGGTATTGTCCATTAGCAGTCCCTTATTGAGGAGGAAGGTCAGGCTTCACACTGTAAAGGTATTGTCCATTAGCAGTCCCTTATTGAGGAGGAAGGTCAGGCTTCACACTGTAAAGGTGTTGTCCATTAGCAGTCCCTTATTGAGGAGGAAGGTCAGGCTTCACACTGTAAAGGTATTGTCCATTAGCAGTCCCTTATTGGGGAGGAAGGTCAGGCTTCATAGTGTAAAGGTGTTGTCCATTAGCAGTCCCTTATTGAGGAGGAAGGTCAGGCTTCACACTGTAAAGGTATTGTCCATTAGCAGTCCCTTATTGGGGAGGAAGGTCAGGCTTCATAGTGTAAAGGT
The DNA here is from genome assembly GCF_002021735.2 of Oncorhynchus kisutch. Taxonomy (NCBI): domain Eukaryota; kingdom Metazoa; phylum Chordata; class Actinopteri; order Salmoniformes; family Salmonidae; genus Oncorhynchus; species Oncorhynchus kisutch. The sequence continues at coordinate 94,134,709 of NC_034188.2, read as the reverse complement.
GTTGTCCATTAGCAGTCCCTTATTGAGGAGGAAGGTCAGGCTTCACACTGTAAAGGTATTGTCCATTAGCAGTCCCTTATTGAGGAGGAAGGTCAGGCTTCATAGTGTAAAGGTGTTGTCCATTAGCAGTCCCTTATTGAGGAGGAAGGTCAGGCTTCATAGTGTAAAGGTGTTGTCCATTAGCAGTCCCTTATTGAGGAGGAAGGTCAGGCTTCACACTGTAAAGGTATTGTCCATTAGCAGTCCCTTATTGAGGAGGAAGGTCAGGCTTCATAGTGTAAAGGTGTTGTCCATTAGCAGTCCCTTATTGAGGAGGAAGGTCAGGCTTCATAGTGTAAAGGTGTTGTCCATTAGCAGTCCCTTATTGAGGAGGAAGGTCAGGCTTCATAGTGTAAAGGTGTTGTCCATTAGCAGTCCCTTATTGAGGAGGAAGGTCAGGCGTCATAGTGTAAAGGTGTTGTCCATTAGCAGTCCCTTATTGAGGAGGAAGGTCAGGCTTCATAGTGTAAAGGTGTTGTCCATTAGCAGTCCCTTATTGAGGAGGAAGGTCAGGCTTCATAGTGTAAAGGTGTTGTCCATTAGCAGTCCCTTATTGAGGAGAAAGGTCAGGCTTCATAGTGTAAAGGTGTTGTCCATTAGCAGTCCCTTATTGAGGAGAAAGGTCAGGCTTCATAGTGTAAAGGTGTTGTCCATTAGCAGTCCCTTATTGAGGAGGAAGGTCAGGCTTCATAGTGTAAAGGTGTTGTCCATTAGCAGTCCCTTATTGAGGAGGAAGGTCAGGCTTCACACTGTAAAGGTATTGTCCATTAGCAGTCCCTTATTGAGGAGGAAGGTCAGGCTTCATAGTGTAAAGGTGTTGTCCATTAGCAGTCCCTTATTGAGGAGGAAGGTCAGGCTTCATAGTGTAAAGGTGTTGTCCATTAGCAGTCCCTTATTGAGGAGGAAGGTCAGGCTTCATAGTGTAAAGGTGTTGTCCATTAGCAGTCCCTTATTGAGGAGGAAGGTCAGGCTTCATAGTGTAAAGGTGTTGTCCATTAGCAGTCCCTTATTGAGGAGGAAGGTCAGGCTTCATAGTGTAAAGGTGTTGTCCATTAGCAGTCCCTTATTGAGGAGGAAGGTCAGGCTTCATAGTGTAAAGGTGTTGTCCATTAGCAGTCCCTTATTGAGGAGGAAGGTCAGGCTTCATAGTGTAAAGGTGTTGTCCATTAGCAGTCCCTTATTGAGGAGGAAGGTCAGGCTTCATAGTGTAAAGGTATTGTCCATTAGCAGTCCCTTATTGAGGAGGAAGGTCAGGCTTCACACTGTAAAGGTATTGTCCATTAGCAGTCCCTTATTGAGGAGGAAGGTCAGGCTTCATAGTGTAAAGGTTTTGTCCATTAGCAGTCCCTTATTGAGGAGGAAGGTCAGGCTTCATAGTGTAAAGGTATTGTCCATTAGCAGTCCCTTATTGAGGAGGAAGGTCAGGCTTCATAGTGTAAAGGTATTGTCCATTAGCAGTCCCTTATTGAGGAGGAAGGTCAGGCTTCATAGTGTAAAGGTGTTGTCCATTAGCAGTCCCTTATTGAGGAGGAAGGTCAGGCTTCATAGTGTAAAGGTGTTGTCCATTAGCAGTCCCTTATTGAGGAGGAAGGTCAGGCTTCATAGTGTAAAGGTGTTGTCCATTAGCAGTCCCTTATTGAGGAGGAAGGTCAGGCTTCATAGTGTAAAGGTGTTGTCCATTAGCAGTCCCTTATTGGGGAGGAAGGTCAGGCTTCATAGTGTAAAGGTGTTGTCCATTAGCAGTCCCTTATTGAGGCGGAAGGTCAGGCATCATAGTGTAAAGGTGTTGTCCATTAGCAGTCCCTTATTGAGGAGGAAGGTCAGGCTTCATAGTGTAAAGGTGTTGTCCATTAGCAGTCCCTTATTGAGGCGGAAGGTCAGGCATCATAGTGTAAAGGTGTTGTCCATTAGCAGTCCCTTATTGAGGAGGAAGGTCAGGCTTCATAGTGTAAAGGTGTTGTCCGTTAGCAGTCCCTTATTGAGGAGGAAGGTCAGGCTTCATAGTGTAAAGGTGTTGTCCATTAGCATTCCCTTATTGAGGAGGAAGGTCAGTCTTCATAGTGTAAAGGTGTTGTCCATTAGCAGTCCCTTATTGAGGAGGAAGGTCAGGCTTCATAGTGTAAAGGTGTTGTCCATTAGCAGTCCCTTATTGAGGAGGAAGGTCAGGCTTCATAGTGTAAAGGTTTTGTCCATTAGCAGTCCCTTATTGAGGAGGAAGGTCAGGCTTCATAGTGTAAAGGTGTTGTCCATTAGCAGTCCCTTATTGAGGAGGAAGGTCAGGCTTCATAGTGTAAAGGTTTTGTCCATTAGCAGTCCCTTATTGAGGAAGGTCAGGCTTCATAGTGTAAAGGTATTGTCCATTAGCAGTCCCTTATTGAGGAAGGTCAGGTTTTCATGATGCTGCTACTAATCTACTTTACTCTGCTAAGTAGCCGTGCTATGCTATCATGCTACACTACCATGGTACCCTACAATGCTACCCTATTGTGCTATCCTACCGTGGTACCCTACAGTGCTACACTACCGTACTACCCTACCATACAACCCTACAGTGCTACCCTACCTTTCTACCCTACCGTACTACGTGGTACTCTACAGTGGTTCCCTACCTTTCTATCCCACCATACTACCCTACCGTGGTAGCCTACAGTGGTTCCCTACTATACTACCCTACAGTGCTACCCTACCATATTACCCTACCATACTACCCTGCCATTCTACCCTACAGTGCTACCCTACTATACTACCCTGCCGTTTTCCCTACCATACAACCCAACAATTTTCCCTACCATACTACCCTACAATACTAACCTACCATACAGTACCGTGGTACCGGTACTGGCCCACTCCACTCTGTGTTACTGGCCCACTCCGCTCTATGTTACTGGCCCACTCCGCTCTAAGTTACTGGCCCACTCCGCTCTGTGTTACTGGCCCACTCCACTCTGTGTTACTGGCCCACTCCGCTCTATGTTACTGGCCCACTCCGCTCTATGTTACTGGCCCACTCCGCTCTATGTTACTGGCCACTCCGCTCTGTGTTACTGGCCCACTCCGCTCTGTGTTATTGGCCCACTCCGCTCTGTGTTACTGGCCCACTCCGCTCTGTGTTACTGGGCCGCTCTGCGCTGTGTTACTGGCCCACTCTGCGCTGTGTTACTGGCCCACTCTGCGCTGTGTCACTGGCCCACTCCACTCCGCTCTGTGTTACTGGCCCACTCCACTTTGTATTACTGGCCCGCTCTGCGCTGTGTTACTGGCCCGCTCTGCGCTGTGTTACTGGTCCACTCCGCTCTGTGTTACTGGCCCACTCCGCTCTGTGTTACTGGCCCACTCCGCGCTGTGTTACTGACCCACTCCGCTCTATGTTACTGACCCACTCCGCTCTGTGTTACTGACCCACTCCGCTCTGTGTTACTGGCCCACTCCGCTCTGTATTACTGACCCACTCCGCTCTGTGTTACTGGCCCACTCCGCTCTGTGTTACTGGCCCGCTCTGCGCTGTGTTACTGGTTCAATCCGCTCTGTGTTACTGGCCCGCTCTGCGCTGTGTTACTGGCCCACTCCGCTCTGTGTTACTGGCCCGCTCTGCGCTGTGTTACTGGCCCCCTAGGACATTTTCTCTCTCTTTGTTTGGATATTATGAGCTGCAGAACTTCACACTTGGGCTGAGAAGCTTGAACGGAGAAGCAGGTGGACCCTCTCCCACTTTACCCCTTTGTTCTCTCTCTCTCTCTCTCTCTCAGTTCATTTTCAATTTTAATTTAAGCACTTTATTGGCATGGGAAACATATGTTAACATTGCTCTCTATTGAAACATATGTTAACATTGCTCTCTATTGAAACATATGTTAACATTGCTCTCTATTGAAACATATGTTAACATTGCTCTCTATGGACATGGGAAACATATGTTAACATTGCTCTTTATTGACATGGAAACATATGTTAACATTGCTCTCTATGGACATGGGAAACATATGTTAACATTGCTCTTTATTGACATGGGAACATATGTTAACATTGCTCTTTATTGACATGGGAACATATGTTAACATTGCTCTCTATTGAAACATATGTTAACATTGCTCTCTATGGACATGGGAAACATATGTTAACATTGCTCTTTATTGACATGGAAACATATGTTAACATTGCTCTCTATGGACATGGGAAACATATGTTAACATTGCTCTTTATTGACATGGGAACATATGTTAACATTGCTCTCTATGGACATGGAAACATATGTTAACATTGCTCTCTATGGACATGGAAACATATGTTAACATTGCTCTCTATGGACATGGGAACATATGTTAACATTGCTCTCTATGGACATGGAAACATATGTTAACATTGCTCTCTATGGACATGGGAACATATGTTAACATTGCTCTCTATGGACATGGGAACATATGTTAACATTGCTCTCTATGGACATGGAAACATATGTTAACATTGCTCTCTATGGACATGGAAACATATGTTAACATTGCTCTCTATGGACATGGAAACATATGTTAACATTGCTCTCTATGGACATGGAAACATATGTTAACATTGCTCTCTATGGACATGGAAACATATGTTAACATTGCTCTTTATTGACATGGAAACATATGTTAACATTGCTCTTTATTGGCATGGGAAACATATGTTAACATTGCTCTCTATTGAAACATATGTTAACATTGCTCTCTATGGACATGGAAACATATGTTAACATTGCTCTTTATTGAAACATATGTTAACATTGCTCTCTATGGACATGGAAACATATGTTAACATTGCTCTCTATGGACATGGGAACATATGTTTACGTTACCAAAACAAGTGAAGCAGATAATAAACCAAATTGAAATAAACAATACAAATGAACAGTAAACATTACACTCACAGAAGTTTCAAAAGAATAAAGACATTTCAAATGTCATATGTCTACATACAGTGTTGTAACGATGCAAATAGTTAAAGTACAAAAGGGAAAATATTAAACATAAATATGGGTTGTATTCACAATGGTGTTTGTTCTTCACTGGTTGACCTTTTCTTGTGGAAACAGGTCACACATCTTGCTCCTGTGATGTCACACTGTAGATATGGGAGTTCATAAAAATTTGTTTTGTTTTTGAATTCTTTTTGGATCTGTGTAATCTGAAGGAAATATGTGTCTCTAATATGGTCATACATTGGGCAGGAAGTTAGGAAGTGCAGCTCAGTTTCCATCACATTTTGTGGGCAGTGTGCACATAGCCTGTTTTCTCTTGAGAGCCAGTTCTGCTTACGGCAGCCTTTTTCAATAGTAAGTCTCTATTCACTGAGTCTGTACATAGTCAAAGCTTTCCTTAAGTTTAGCTCTGTCACAGTGGTCAGGTATTCTGCAACTGTGTACTCTGTTTAGGGCCAAATAGAATTCTAGTTTGCTCTGTTATTTTGTTAATTCTTCCCAATGTGTCAAGTAATACTTTTTTTGTTTTCTCATGATTTGTTTGGGTCTAATTGTGTTGTTGTCCTGGGGCTCTGTGGGGTCTGTTTGGGTTTGTGAACAGAGCCCCAGGACCAGCTTACTTAGGGGACTCTTCTCCAGGTTCATCTCTCTGTAGGTGATGGCTTTGTTATGGAAGGTTTGGGAATCGCTTCCTTTTAGGTGGTTGTAGAATTCAACCTCTTAGGGATCCCTTAAGCTCGAATCCCGTTACAGGGATAGATTTGACAACATCCGGTGAAATTGCAGTACGCCAAATTCAAACTACAGAAATATAAATATTTAACATTCATATAAATACAAGTGTAATACATCAAAATAGAGCTTAACTTCTTGTTAATCCAGCCGCTGTGTCAGATTTCAAAAAGGCTTTATGGCGAAAGCACACCATGCGATTATCTGAGGACAGCGCCCCACATACAAAACCATGAACCATTTTTCAACCAGGCAGGTGCAACACGAAAGTCAGAAATAGCAATATAATAAATGCCTTACCTTTTGAAGATTTTCTTTTTGCAATCTCAAATGTCTCAGTGACACAATGAATGGTCGTTTTGTTCGATAAAGTCCTTCTTTATGTCCCCAATATGTAGATTTATTTGGCGCGTTTGATTCAGAAATACACCGGTTCCAACATGACTACAAAGTATCTAATGAGTCCCCTGTAAACTTGGTCCAAATATTTCAAACAACATTTCTAATCCAACCTAAAATGTAAATAATCACTCAAATTTAAGATGGGATAAATTGTTTCGGAAACCCGAGAAAAATAACGAGGTGCGTGCTCCTGTTCACACCAAAAGACTTAAGTCTACCTGCGTGACACATTGAAAGAATAGGACTACTTCTTCATTTCTCAAAAGAAAAACATTGAACAATTTCTAAAGGCTGTTGACATCTAGTGGAAGCCATAGGAACTGCAATCTGGGCCCTAATAAATCAGGTTTCCCATAGAAAAGCATTGGTTGGGGACAGAAGCACCAGATCATCAGCAAACAGTAGACTTTTGACTTCAGATTCTAGTAGGGTGAAGCTGGGTGCTGCAGACTGTTCTAGTGCCCTCGCCAATTCATTGATATATATGTTGAAGAGGGTGGGGCCGGGTGCTGCAGACTGTTCTAGTGTCCGTGCCAATTCATTGATATATGTGTTGAAGAGGGTGGGGCCGGGTGCTGCAGACTGTTCTAGTGCCCTCGCCAATTCATTTATATATATGTTGAAGAGGGTGGGGCCGGGTGCTGCAGACTGTTCTAGAGCCCTCGCCAATTCATTGATATATATGTTGAAGAGGGTGGGGCCGGGTGCTGCAGACTGTTCTAGAGCCCTCGCCAATTCATTTATATATATGTTGAAGAGGGTGGGGCCGGGTGCTGCAGACTGTTCTAGAGCCCTCGCCAATTCATTGATATATATGTTGAAGAGGGTGGGGCTTAAGCTGCATCCCTGTCTCACCCTATGGCCCCATGGAAAGAAATGTCTGTGTTTTTTGCCAATTTTAAATGCACACTTGTTATTTGTGTACATGGATTTTTTAATGTCATATGTTTTTCCCCAAACACCACTTTCCATCAATTTGCATTGCAAACCCTCATTCCACATTGTGTCAAAATCTTTTTTGAAATCAACAAAGCATGAGAAGACTTTACTTTTGTTTTGGTTTGTTTGTTTGTCAGTTAGGGTGTGCAGGGTGAATACGTGGTCTGTCGTACGGTAATTTGGTGAGAAGACCATTTGACATTTGCTCAGTACATTGTTTTTAATGAGGAAATGAACTAGTCTGCTGTTAATGACAATGCAGAGGATTTTCTCAAAGTTGCTGTTGACGCATATCCCACAGTAGTTATTGGGGTCAAATTTGACTCCACTTTTGTGGATTGAGGTGATCAGTCCTTGGTCTGGACAGGGTGTCTATTGATCTGTTGTCAGGTGTTGGGGCTGCGGTTGAGGGCGATGTTCTTTAGGGTCCGGGTGAAGGTTGGCACTACTGCCTTGTAGAGGTGGACCTGGTCGTAAAGGCTGTTCAAGTCCAGGGTGGAGTTGTGGGCCAATTAAACACCCCTCTCTCTCTCTCTCTCTCTCTCTCTCTCTCTCTCTGTTCCTCTGTCTCTCCTCTCCTCTCTTTCTCTCTCTCTGTCCCTCCTCTGTCCCTGTTCCTCTCTCTCTGTCTGTCTGTCTCTCTCTCTGTCTGTCTCTCCTCTCTCTCTGTCTGTCTCTCTCTCTTTCTCTCTCTGTCCCTCCTCTGTCCCTGTTCCTCTCCCTCTCTCTCTCTCTCTCTATCTGTCTGTCTGTCTGTCTGTCTGTCTGTCTGTCTGTCTGTCTGTCTGTCTGTCTGTCTGTCTGTCTGTCTGTCTGTCTGTCTGTCTGTCTGTCTGTCTGTCTGTCTGTCTGTCTGTCTGTCTGTCTGTCTGTCTGTCTGTCTGTCTGTCTGTCTCTCTCTCTCTCTCTCTCTCTCTCTCTCTCTCTCTCTCTCTCTCTCTATCTCTGTCTGTCTCTCCGCTCTCTGTCTGTCTCTCTCTCTTTCTCTCTCTGTCCCTCCTCTGTCCCTGTTCCTCTCCCTCTCTGTCCCTCTCTCGCTCTCTCTCTCTCTGTCCCTCCTCTCTCTCTGTCCCTCTCTCTCTCTGTTCCTCTCCCTCTGTCTCTCCTCTCTTTCTCTCTCTGTCCCTCTCCCTCTCTGTCCCTCTCTCCAAAGTGTTGCCTTGTGTGCAACCTCAAAAGCCTTGTTTGTTGTTCAGGCTATGACACTAAATGGAATAGGTTCTGTCTTTAGAGAACCAGTCAGATTGGTAGATGCTTATGCAAATGGGCCAGCTCTTCATATTCTCAGGCTGTTTAATGCAGCGTCCGTCTTTGATTGTTGCATTATTAAGAACACATTAATATTGATCTCCTTACATGAGTTTCACATCACCATGGGAAAGGATAGGTCAGTAGCAACCTGAGACGGCATTGTAATACAACACAACAGAAGAACAGCTGTAGTCAGCCTCTCCTTTTCACTCTGCTTGTGGCTGAAATGGTTCACTACGTAGTACACTTCTTTTGACCAGGGCTGTATGGGCACTGGTTAAAAGTAGTGCACTATATAGGGAATAGGGTGCCATTTCTGAGGCAGTTTTTATGATCTGACATCTGTGTGGTCTTTGTCTCTTTTGTAGCAGAACCTAGGAACCAAAACCTCAGCTTGTTCTCTGATACCTGGAGATTATGTTTTACTGTCTCTATAGATCGTTATAGCAGAACCAAAACCCCAGCTTGTTCTCTGACACCTGGAGATTATGTTTTACTGCTACACCTGCCACTGGAATTTATAGTGAAGTAGTAAAAATTCTGAAGCCCTACATATTACATCTCCTCAAAATATTTTACCTCTCCTCAGTAAATATTACATCTCCTTAGTAAATAGTACCTCTCCTTAGTAAATATTACATCTCCTCAATGGATATTACATCTCCTCAATGGATATTACATCTCCTCAATAGATAGTACATCTCCTCAGTAAATATTACCTCTCCTTAGTAAATATTACATCTCCTCAATAGATATTACCTCTCCTTAGTAAATATTACATCTCCTCAATAGATATTACCTCTCCTCAATAGATATTACATCTCCTCAATATATATTACATCTCCTCAATAGATATTACATCTCCTCAATAGATATTACCTCTCCTCAATATATATTAACTCTCCTCAATAGATATTACCTCTCCTCAGTAGATATTACCTCTCCTTAGTAGATATTACCTCTCCTCAATAGATATTACCTTTCCTTAGTAAATATTACATCTCCTCAATAGATATTACCTCTCCTTAGTAATTATTACATCTCCTCAATATATATTACATCTCCTCAGTAAATATTACATATCCTTAGTAAATATTACATCTCAGTAGATATTACATCTCCTCAGTAGATATTACATCTCCTCAATAGATATTACATCTCCTCGGTAAATATTACATCTCCTCTGTAGATATGACATATCCTCAGTAGATTTTACATCTCCTCAGTAGATATTACGTCTCCTCAGTAAATATTACATCTCCTCAGTAAATATTACGTCTTCTCAGTAAATATTACATCTCCTCAGTAAATATTATGTCTTCTCAGTAAATATTACGTCTTCTCAGTAAATATTACGTCTCCTCAGTAAATATTACATCTCCTCAGTAAATATTACATCTCCTCAGTAAATATTACATCTCCTCAGTAAATATTACGTCTTCTCAGTAAATATTACGTCTTCTCAGTACATATTACGTCTTCTCAGTACATATTACGTCTTCTCAATACCCTATCTTGCTTTTGATACTATTTATTTATTTATTTGAATCACTGTATGTGTCCCAGATTTGATCCTGTTCCCTAAGGGGTTCTGGTCCCTATGATTATGAAATAAGGCCAGAGGAGGTGTGATATATGGCCGATATACCAAGGCTTAAGGATGTTCTGAAACGAGACGCATGGCAGAGTGCCTTGACACAGCCCTTATCCGTAATATATTGGGCATATGTCACAACCTCAAGAGTTGCCTTATTGCTGTTATAAACTGGTTACCAACGTAATTAGAGCAGTAAAAATGTATGTTTTGTCATACCTGTGTATACTGTACAGTCTGATATACCATGGCTGTCAGCCAATCAGCATTCAGTGCTTGAACCACCCAGTTTATAATCTCATTTATACAACAGGAGTGGCCATTGATTAGCTGTACATGTATACTGTAGGATGTTCATTTGATCACCCTGTTGCATGAGAACTTTCCTGCACTACACAAAGGGATGGCGGGTCGCCTAGTGGTTAGAGTTTTGGGCTAGTAACCAAAAGGTTGCTAGATCAAATCTCTGAGCTGACAAGGTAAAAATATGTCATTCTGAACAAGGCAGTTAACTCTTCCCTGCTAGGCTATCAATGTACATTTAAATGTGTTTTTAGCTGACTTGCCTAGTTAAATAAAGTTTTTTTTAAACATTTGACGTTTAAAAAGGCTTCTGAAGTTTGTAATTTACATTTCAGACTTGATTGTCTGACATGAAAAATGTATCAACCCTTACAAAAATATCCATTAAATATAATCCACATAATAATTCCTATTACTGCATGATTCCTTTCCTGCTGTAGCAAACTGGCTCAAATTAAGATCCTACATCTGTAGGTTATGTGTCTTCTGTGATTTGAGGAGAGACAGATATGGAGAACAAAGACAGGGTTCTTACAGGGACTGTGTCTGAAATAGCACCCTATTCTCCTTATGGACTCTGGTCAAAAGTAGTGCACTATATAGTATATAGGGTACAATTTGGGACACAGGCAGAGACTGATGAATCAATGGCCACCATAGTAACATTCAGACTGAGGCCTTCCATTCCTCTACTGTGGTGACAGCTTCTTAGCCTTGGTCATAGTTCAGCCGAGCACAAACGTTTTGCAACCGAACACAAAAAATCTTAAGCTAAGGTAGTACCTCAACATTTCGAACATGATTTCACCATACTGAACACGACTTAGTTTTTCACATAGTGAGCTGCTCCAGATAATGTGTTAGCGTCAAAATACACTGATAATATCCATAAAGATGACAGGTTAGCCTCCTGAGAATGATTCAATTAAAAACGTTTATTCTTTCTTTTTTGTGGGTGGAGACCCCCTACCCTTCATATGGCTTCAAAATATCTAACGGTAATATTAATATCTTTAACTCTCCTGGGGTGGAGCCGCTTTCTATTCACAGCAGGAGCCCTTTCATATTGTATTGAAGACTTTTTCTTTGATCTCTCCTCTTCTCTTCGAGAGCTGAGTTAGCCAGCCACTGCAGAGCAGACAATGAAACTGGTCAATGTGCTGAGCTGAGTTAGCTAGCCCCTGCAGATCCCACAATGAAACGGGTCAATGTGCTGATCTGAGTTAGCCAGCCCCTGCAGAGCAGACAATGAAACTGGTCAATGTGCTGAGCTGAGTTAGCTAGCCCCTGCAGATCACACAATGAGGGTAGCCTAGTGGTTAGAGCATTGGGCTAGTAACTGAAAGGTTGCAAGTTCAAATCCCCGAGCTAACAAGGTACACATATCTGTCGTTCTGCCCCTGAACAGGCAGTTAACTCACTGTTCCTAGGCCGTCATTAAAAATACGAATTTGTTCTTAATTAACTGACTTGCCTAGTAAAATAAAGGTAAAATTAAAATTAAATTAAAATGAAACTGGTCAATGTGCCATGACACAACGTCCCAAGAACGTCCTAAAAAAATGGGAACTAGAAAAAGGTCCACCAGAGAGTGTTCACTTGGGACCATCACACAACGTCCTAAGGACGTCACGTAAAACGTTCCTCAGTGATGTCCTGGGGTTAGGGTTAGAAGGTCCACCTGAGAATGTCCCACATAGGTCCTGTCATGGTCCTCAGTGATGTCCTGGGGTTAGGGTTAGAAGGTCCACCTGAGAACGTCCTACAAAGGTCCTGTCATGGTCCTCAGTGATGTCCTGGGGTTAGGGTTAGAAGGTCCACCTGAGAACGTCCTACAAAGGTCCTGTCATGGTCCTCAGTGATGTCCTGGGGTTAGGGTTAGAAGGTCCACCTGGGAACATCCTACAAAGGTCCTGTCATGGTCCTCAGTGATGTCCTGGGGTTAGGGTTAGAAGGTCCACCTGAGAACGTCCTACAAAGGTCCTGTCATGGTCCTCAGTGATGTCCTGGGGTTAGGGTTAGAAGGTCCACCTGAGAACGTCCTACAAAGGTCCTGTCATGGTCCTCAGTGATATCCTGGGGTTAGGGTTAGAAGGTCCACCTGAGAACATCCTACAAAGGTCCTGTCATGGTCCTCAGTGATGTCCTGGGGTTAGGGTTAGAAGGTCCACCTGAGAACGTCCTACAAAGGTCCTGTCATGGTCCTCAGTGATGTCCTGGGGTTAGGGTTAGAAGGTCCACCTGAGAACGTCCTACAAAGGTCCTGTCATGGTCCTCAGTGATGTCCTGGGGTTAGGGTTAGAAGGTCCACCTGAGAACGTCCTACAAAGGTCCTTTCATGGTCCTCAGTGATGTCCTGGGGTTAGGGTTAGAAGGTCCATCTGAGAACGTTCTGCACGACTATCATTGAAGCTTAGCCACATCTTATCCTACACAATTAAATGTTCATTTATAATGACACACATTGTCAGTTTCTCAGCTATGGTGATTGACTAACTCAGTTGAATAGGATATGTGTGGAAGGCAGCCATAATATTATTGAATATTACAACCTTATAGTGAAATGCTTACTTACAAGCCCTTAACCAACAGTGTAGTTTTATGAAAATTCCCCACCAAAAAGTTGAAGATAAGAATAACAAATAATTAAAGAGCAGCAGTAAATAACAATGGTGGTGCTAAATACAGGGGCTGCCGGTACAGAGTCAACGGCCGGGCACCGGTGTCGAGGTAATTGAGGTAATATGTAAATGTAGGTAGAGTTATTAAAGTGCAAGTAGTCTGGGTAGCCATTTGATTAACTGTTCAGGAGGCTTATGGCTTGGGGGTAGAAGCTGTTTAGGAGTCTTATGGCTTGGGGGTAGAAGCTGTTTAGGAGTCTTATGGCTTGGGGGAAGAAGCTGTTTAGAAGCTTCTTGGACCTTGACTTGGCACTCCGTCGATGAGAATGCGGGCGTGCTCGGTCCTCCATTTCCTGTAGTCCACAATCATCTCCTTTGTCTTGATCACGTTGAGGGAGAGGTTGTTGTCCTGGCACCACACGGCCAGGTCTCTGACCTCCTACCTATAGGCTGTATCATCGTTGTTGGTGATCAGGCCTACCGCTGTTGTGTCATCGGCAAACTTAATGATGGTGTTGGAGTCGTGCCTGGCCATGCAGTCATGAGTGAACAGGGAGTACAGGAGGGGACTGAGAACGCACCCCTGAGGAAACCCTGTGTTGAGGAACAGCGTGGCGGATGTGTTTTTATCTACCCTTACTACCTGGGGACAGCTCATCAAGAAGTACAGGATCTAGTTGCAGAGGAAGGTGTTTAGTCCCAGGGTCCTTAGCTTAGTGATGAGCTTTGAGGGTACTATGGTGTTGAATGCTGAGCTGTAGTCGATGAATAGCATTCTCACATAGGTGTTCCTTTTGTCCAGATGGGAGAGGACAGTGTGGAGTGCAGTAGAGACTGCATCATCTGTGGATCTGTTGGTGCGGTATGCAAATTAGAGTGGGTCTAGGTTTTCTGGGATGATGGTGTTGATGTGAGCCATGACCAGCCTTTCAAAGCACTTCATGGCTACAGACGTGCGTGCAGCTTCCACGTTAGAGTCCCGTACCTTGAAAGCGGCAGCTTTAGCCTTTAGCTTAGTGTGGATGTTGTGGGAATGACTTCATCGATCCTCTTATTGATAAAGCCAGTGACTGATGTGCTGTACTCCTCAATGCCATCGGAAGAATCCCGGAACATATTCCAGTCTGTGATAGCAAAACAGTCATCTGATCACTTTTTTATAGACTGAGTTACAGGTGCTTCCTGCTTTAATCTTTGTTTGTAAGCAGGAATCATGAGGATAGAATTATGGTCAGATATGCCAAATGGAGGGAGAGCTTTGTATGCGTCTCTGTGTGTGAAGTAAAGGTGGTCGAGAATTTTTTTCCCCCTCTGGTTGCACATTTAACATGCTGATAGAAATGTGGTAAAACTAGATAGTGTGGTCTACAGCTTATCATGAGATCCTCTACCTCAGGTAATCAAAACCTTGAGACTTCCTTAGATATCATGCACCATCTGTTGTTTACAAAAATGCATAGGCCCCCTCCCCATGTCTTACCAGAGGCTGCTGTTCTGTCATGCCGATAGAGTGTATAAACCCGCCAGTCATTTGTTTTCAAATCCAGTGTGACAGAAACACAGTAGACAGGGAGGGGACTGTGTGCTACAGCAGCCTACATTTCATCTTCAGATGAAGAGTTTGAACCCTTGATCTTTCCTTAATATGTCTGAACTGCAGAATAAATACAATCCCACATGGCACCCTATTCCTTATTTAGTGCACTGGGTCCTGGTCAAAACTAGTGCTCTGCATAGGGCTGATATACATAAGAGGGCTGATATAAATACTATGCATGCCAGTCTCTCTTGGCTAAGAGTTGAGGAGAGACTGACTGCATCACTTCTTCTTTTTATAAGAAACATTCATGTGTTGAAAATCCCAAACTGTTTGCATAGTCAACTTACAAACAGTTCTGACACACACACTTCTTTTCACAGTCCCCAAATCCAGAAAGTGTACAGTATTATACAGAGCCATGATTGCATGGAACTCCCTTCTTATATACATCCCTTCTTCTTCCTTCCATCTCATATTGCTCAAATAAACAGCAAACCTGGTTTTAAAAAAACTGATAAAGCAACACCTCACGGCACAACGCCTCTCCCCCATTTGACCTAGATATGTTGTGTGTATCTATCGATAAGTAGGCAACATGTGCCTTCTTATAAATGCATGTTGTTCTGTCCTTGGGCTGTTCTTGTCTATTAATGTTCTGTATTATGTTTCATGTTTTGTGTTGGACACCAGGAAGAGTAGCTGCTGCTTTTGCAACAGCTAATGGGTATCCTAATAAAATACCAAAATATGGTTTAATTTGGGCCACTGACCCAGGCCTCACATCCCGGTACAGTATGTGGCTGTAAGGCATAATTACCCAACACTTTCCAGTAACATGGTAAACAGTACCGAGTGATGGCTGTTAGTATTAAAGAGCAAACTACAGCCTAAACCTGCCCTGAGTCTCACCTGTCATCAGGGTCATATTCATTAGAGCAAAATGTTTTACAACGGAACGTGAAAACAAGTGTTTCTTATTGGACACATCAGTGATCCCTCCCTGTTTTAGTCTGTTTTCTTCTGTTTGGTGCCTGGTGAAAAAACTGTGCCGTGAAAAAGAGTTTGACCCCTTTCTGATTTTCTCTGTTTGTGCATATTTTTTATATTTAATGTCAACAGATTTTCAACCAAAACCTAATATTAGATAAAGGTAACCTGAGTTTAAAAATATATATTTTATTTATTTTATGAACAAAGTTATGCAACACCCAATGCCCCTGTGTGAAAAAGTAATTGGTCCCTTAAACTCAATAACTAGTTGTGCCACCTTTAGCTGCAATGACTCCAACCAAACACTTCCTGTAGTTGTTGATCAGTATCTCACATCGCTGTGGAGGAATTCTGGCCCACTCTTCCATGCGGAACTGCTTTAACTCAGTGACATTTGTGGGTTTTCAAGCATGAACTGCTCGTTTCAGGTCCTGCCACAACATCTCTATTGGGATTAAGTCTAGACTTTGACAAGGCCATTCCAAAACTTCAAATGTGTTGCTTTTTAACCATTTTCATGTAGACTTGATTGTGTGTTTTGGATCATTGTCTTGCTGCATGACCCAGCAGGGCTTCAGCTCACAGACGGATGGGCCTGACATTCTCCTGTACAATTATCTGATACAGAGCAGAATTCATGGTTCCTTCTATTAAAGCTAGTCGTGCAGGTCCTGAGGCAGCAAAACATCCACAAACCATCACACTACCACCACTGTGCTTGACAAAACATCCCCAAACCATCACACTACCATCACTGTGCTTGACTGTTGGTATGAGGTTGTTAGTGTGAAATGCAGTGTTTGGTTTCTGCCCGTCATAATGGGACCTATGTTGTGTGTAATTGTGTTATTTGTAACATCAGGTTCCCTTTATCTAATATTAGGTTTTGGTTGAAGATGTGATAACATTCAGTATCAAAAATATACAAAAGTAGAGAAAATGACTTTTTCACAGCACTGTAACCCAGGTTTTGTGGAAATGTAACAAGCTGGTACCAGGCTTTGAAAAGGTAAGGCCGATGGTAGGTATTGCAATTGTCTTAAAATCTGAGAAATGTAAATGATGTTCTCTCTGCTTGGTAGAATAGCAATGAAAATCAGAATTCAGTTCATTTGCATCTTGATGTTTGACATGACTCTCAAAACATCATCACAACTTAATTTCCATGAGATGATGAGGCTTAGCCTGTTGTTATGTCTCATGTGAAGGCTGACCTTAGTAATGGTTAGCCTGTTGTTATGTCTCATGTGAAGGCTGACCTTAGTAATGGTTAGCCTGTTGTTATGTCTCATGTGAAGGCTGACCTTAGTAATGGTTAGCCTGTTGTTATGTCTCATGTGAAGGCTGACCTTAGTAATGGTTAGCCTGTTGTTATGTCTCATGTGAAGGCTGACCTTAGTAATGGTTAGCCTGTTGTTATGTCTCATGTGAAGGCTGACCTTAGTAATGGTTAGCCTGTTGTTATGTCTCATGTGAAGGCTGACCTTAGTAATGGTTAGCCTGTTGTTATGTCTCATGTGAAGGCTGACCTTAGTAATGGTTAGCCTGTTGTTATGTCTCACGTGAAGGCTGACCTTAGTAATGGTTAGCCTGTTGTTATGTCTCATGTGAAGGCTGACCTTAGTAATGGTTAGCCTGTTGTTATGTCTCATGTGAAGGCTGACCTTAGTAATGGTTGTTTACAATCCGCCTGTTGACAGATAGAACACAGACTCAAGTCTCTTCATACAAACAATCAACCTTTACAAGCAATTTACACGTTATGGTGGAAAAACCTGCTTCACTTGGATGGCAGAGTGCCACTGAATTGTAGACTAGGGGGCATCCCAAATGGCACACTCTTTACTAAATGGTGCACTACTTTTAACCAGAGCCCTGTGGAATAGCTTGCGATTTGGGACACACCTACACAGATTGGTGATTGCAGAATCGTAATGTGATTGGTCACTTGAGTAGAGGAGCCGTGTCTTGTGTCCTTATACATGATTTAATCGTAGCTTTATGTAGATACTATTAATCTACATATTGATTCAAATTTGTTTTCTTAAAATCCAAGCCCTCAAATGGTCAACCAACTAACAGTGATACAGTATTTATTGTATCAGGATGTAGATGTATTGTGTGTGTTTTCCATTCGGCCTGTGTATTGTATAGGAGTTCAACCATTCTGCTACTAGTGCTGGTCCTTCTAAGGAATGGAACAACATTGATGGTCCCTAACTGGGCCTTAACTGGACCCTAACTGGGCCTTAACTGGACCCTAACTGGGCCCTAACTGAGCCCTAACTGGACCCTAACTGGGCCCTAACTGGACCCTAACTGGGCCCTAACTGGGCCTTAACTGTAATACAGAACATTTAATATGAATTGGGATGTCTAAGAACCGGCCTTACACATCCCTATTCCCTGTATAGGAACCCTATTCCCTGTATAGGAACCCTATTCCCTGTGTATAGGCACCCTATTCCCCGGAACCCTATTATCTGTGTATAGGAACCCTATTCCCTGTATAGGAACCCTATTCCCTGTGTATAGGAACCCTATTCCCTGTGTATAGGAACCCTATTCCCTGTGTATAGGAACCCTATTCCCTCTGTATAGGAACCCTATTCCCTCTGTATAGGAACCCTATTCCCTGTATAGAAACCCTATTCCCTCTGTATAGGAACCCTATTCCCTCTGTATAGGAACCCTATTCCCTGTATAGGAACCCTATTCCCTGTATATGAACCCTATTCCCCGGAACCCTATTCCCTGCATAGGAACCCTATTCCCTGTGTATAGGAACCCTATTCCATGTGTATAGGAACCCTATTCCCTGTGTATAGGAACCCTATTCCCTGTGTATAGGAACCCTATTCCCTGTGTATAGGAACCCTATTCCCTCTGTATAGGAACCCTATTCCCTCTGTATAGGAACCCTATTCCCTGTATAGGAACCCTATTCCCTGTATAGGAACCCTATTCCCTGTGTATAGGAACCCTATTCCCTCTGTATAGGAACCTTATTCCCTCTGTATAGGAACCCTATTCCCTGTATAGAAACCCTATTCCCTCTGTATAGGAACCCTATTCCCTCTGTATAGGAACCCTATTCCCTGTATAGGAACCCTATTCCCTGTATATGAACCCTATTCCCCGGAACCCTATTCCCTGTATAGGAACCATATTTCCTGTGTATAGGAACCCTATTTCCTGTGTATAGGAACCCTATTCCCTGTGTATAGGAACCCTATTCCCTGTGTATAGGAACCCTATTCCCTGTGTATAGGAACCCTATTCCCTCTGTATAGGAACCCTATTCCCTCTGTATAGGAACCCTATTCCCTGTATAGGAACCCTATTCCCTCTATAGGAACCCTATTCCCTGTGTATAGGAACCCTATTTCCTGTGTATAGGAACCCTATTCCCTGTGTATAGGAACCCTATTCCCTGTGTATAGGAACCCTATTCTATGTGTATAGGAACCCTATTTCCTGTGTATAGGAACCCTATTTCCTGTGTATAGGAACCCTATTCCCTGTGTATAGGAACCCTATTCCCTGTGTATAGGAACCCTATTCCTTGTGTATAGGAACCCTATTCCCTGTGTATAGGAACCCTATTCCCCGTGTATAGGAACCCTATTCCATGTGTATAGGAACCATATTCCCCGGAACCCTATTATCTGTGTATAGGAACCCTATTCCCTGTATTAGAACACTATTCCCTCTGTATAGGAACCCTATTCCCTGGAACCCTATTATCTGTGTATAGGAACCCTATTATCTGTATAGGAACCCTATTCCCAGTATAGGAACCATATTCCATGTATAGGAACCCTATTCACTGTATAGGGTGTAATTTTGGACACACCCAAGGAAGCAGAGAGCCAATGGAATGATGTCTATAATAAGTATCAATTAATGTGTTGAATTGATCTCTGACCTGAGTCAACAGATCTTGTATATACTAACCAGGGGTGTGTCCTTAGAAAGTAACCAGGGGTGTGTCCTTAGAAAGTAACCAGGGGTGTGTCCTTAGAAAGTAACCAGGGGTGTGTCCTTAGATAGTAACTAGGGGTGTGTCCTTTGAAAGTAACCAGGGGTGTGTCCTTTGAAAGTAACCAGGGGTGTGTCCTTAGAAAGTAACCAGGGGTGTGTCCTTTGAAAGTAACCAGGGGTGTGTCCTTAGAAAGTAACCAGGGGTGTGTCCTTAGAAAGTAACCAGGGGTGTGTCCTTTGAAAGTAACCAGGGTTGTGTCCTTTGAAAGTAACTAGGGGTGTGTCCTTTGAAAGTAACTAGGGGTGTGTCCTTTGAAAGTAACTAGGGGTGTGTCCTTTGAAAGTAACCAGGGGTGTGTCCTTAGAAAGTAACCAGGGGTGTGTCCTTAGAAACTGTTGTAGCTAACGTGGTACTTTATTGATGACCCTGACCCTCAGTAGAACAGTGAACTGTGTTAGTTATTAAAGACACACAGACCGTCAGTATTACAGTAAACTGTATAACATTATAAATACCTGTAACTGTGTAGCATTGTAAATACCTGTAACTGTGTAGCATTATAAATACCTGTAACTGTGTAGCATTATAAATACCTGTAACTGTGTTGCATTATAAATACCTGTAACTGTGTTGCATTATAAATACCTGTAACTGTGTAGCATTATAAATACCTGTAACTGTGTAGCATTATAAATACCTGTAACTGTGTTGCATTATAAATACCTGTAACTGTGTATAATAGCATTATAAATACCTGTAAGTGTGTAGCATTATAAATACCTGTAACTGTGTAGCATTATAAATACCTGTAACTGGAGAATAGCATTGTAAATACCTGTAACTGTGTAGCATTATAAATACCTGTAACTGTGTAGCATTATAAATACCTGTAACTGTGGAGAATAGCATTATAAATACCTGTAACTCTGTAGCATTGTAAATACCTGTAAATGTGTAGCATTATAAATACCTGTAACTGTGTAGCATTATAAATACCTGTAACTGTGTAGCATTATAAATACCTGTAACTGTGGAGAATAGCATTATAAATACCTTTAACTGTGTAGCATTATAAATACCTTTAACTGTGTAGCATTATAAATACCTGTAACTGTGGAGAATAGCATTATGAATACCTGTAACTGTGGAGAATAGCATTATAAATACCTGTAACTGTGTAGCATTATAAATACCTGTAACTGTGTAGCATTATAAATACCTGTAACTGTGGAGAATAGCATTATAAATACCTGTAACTGTGTAGCATTATACATACCTGTAACTGTGTAGCATTATAAATACCTGTAACTGTGTAGCATTATAAATACCTGTAACTGTGTAGCATTATAAATACCTGTAACTGTGGAGAATAGCATTATAAATACCTGTAACTGTGTAGCATTATAAATACCTGTAACTGTGTAGCATTATAAATACCTGTAACTGTGGAGAATACCATTATAAATACCTTTAACTGTGTAGCATTATAAATACCTGTAACTGTGGAGAATAGCATTATAAATACCTTTAACTGTGTAGCATTATAAATACCTTTAACTGTGTAGCATTATAAATACCTGTAACTGTGGAGAATAGCATTATGAATACCTGTAACTGTGGAGAATAGCATTATAAATACCTGTAACTGTGTAGCATTATACATACCTGTAACTGTGTAGCATTATAAATACCTGTAACTGTGTAGCATTATAAATACCTGTAACTGTGGAGAATAGCATTATAAATACCTGTAACTGTGGAGAATAGCATTATAAATACCTGTAACTGTGTAGCATTATAAATACCTGTAACTGTGTAGCATTATAAATACCTGTAACTGTGTAGCATTATAAATACATGTAACTCTGGAGAATAGCATTATAAATACCTGTAACTGTGTAGCATTATAAATACCTGTAACTGTGGAGAATAGCATTACAAATACCTGTAACTGTGGAGAATAGCATTACAAATACCTGTAACTGTGGAGAATAGCATTGTAAATACCTGTAACTGTGGAGAATATCATTATAAATACCTGTAACTGTGGAGAATAGCATTGTAAATACCTGTAACTGTGTAGCATTATAAATACCTGTAACTGTGTAGCATTATAAATACCTGTAACTGTGGAGAATAGCATTATAAATACCTGTAACTGTGGAGAATAGCATTATAAATACCTGTAACTGTGTAGCATTATACATACCTGTAACTGTGTAGCATTATAAATACCTGTAACTGTCGAGAATAGCATTGTAAATACCTGTAACTGTGGAGAATAGCATTATAAATACCTGTAACTCTGTAGCATTATACATACCTGTAACTGTGTAGCATTATAAATACCTGTAACTGTGTAGCATTATAAATACCTGTAACTGTGGAGAATAGCATTGTAAATACCTGTAACTGTGGAGAATAGCATTATAAATACCTGTAACTGTGGAGAATAGCATTATAAATACCTGTAACTGTGTAGCATTATAAATACATGTAACTGTGTAGCATTATAAATACATGTAACTCTGGAGAATATCATTATAAATACCTGTAACTGTGGAGAATAGCATTATAAATACCTGTAACTGTGTAGCATTATAAATACCTGTAACTGTGTAGCATTATAAATACCTGTAAATGTGTAGCATTATAAATACCTGTAACTGTGGAGAATAGCATTACAAATACCTGTAACTGTGGAGAATAGCATTACAAATACCTGTAACTGTGGAGAATAGCATTGTAAATACCTGTAACTGTGGAGAATATCATTATAAATACCTGTAACTGTGGAGAATAGCATTGTAAATACCTGTAACTGTGTAGCATTATAAATACCTGTAACTGTGTAGCATTATAAATACCTGTAACTGTGTAGCATTATAAATACCTGTAACTGTGGAGAATAGCATTATAAATACCTGTTACTGTGTAGCATTATAAATACCTGTAACTGTGTAGCATTATAAATACCTGTAACTGTGTAGCATTATAAATACTTGTAACTGTGTAGCATTATAAATACCTGTAACTGTGGAGAATAGCATTATAAATACCTTTAACTGTGTAGCATTATAAATACCTGTAACTGTGTAGCATTATAAATACCTGTAACTGTGTAGCATTATAAATACCTGTAACTGTGGAGAATAGCATTATAAATACCTTTAACTGTGTAGCATTATAAATACCTGTAACTGTGTAGCATTATAAATACCTGTAACTGTGGAGAATAGCATTATAAATACCTTTAACTGTGTAGCATTATAAATACCTTTAACTGTGTAGCATTATAAATACCTGTAACTGTGGAGAATAGCATTATGAATACCTGTAACTGTGGAGAATAGCATTATAAATACCTGTAACTGTGTAGCATTATAAATACCTGTAACTGTGTAGCATTATAAATACTTGTAACTGTGGAGAATAGCATTATAAATACCTGTAACTGTGGAGAATAGCATTATAAATACCTGTAACTGTGTAGCATTATAAATACCTGTAACTGTGTAGCATTATAAATACCTGTAACTGTGTAGCATTATAAATACCTGTAACTGTGGAGAATAGCATTATAAATACCTGTAACTGTGAGCATTATAAATACCTGTAACTGTGGAGAATAGCATTATAAATACCTGTAACTGTGTAGCATTATAAATACCTGTAACTGTGTAGCATTATAAATACCTGTAACTGTGTAGCATTATAAATACCTGTAACTGTGTGGCATTATAAATACCTGTAACTGTGGAGAATAGCATTGTAAATACCTGTAACTGTGGAGAATAGCATTATAAATACCTGTAACTGTGTAGCATTATAAATACCTGTAACTGTGTAGCATTATAAATACCTGTAACTGTCGAGAATAGCATTGTAAATACCTGTAACTGTGGAGAATAGCATTATAAATACCTGTAACTCTGTAGCATTATAAATACCTGTAACTGTGGAGAATAGCATTGTAAATACCTGTAACTGTGGAGAATAGCATTATAAATACCTGTAACTGTGTAGCATTATAAATACCTGTAACTGTGTAGCATTATAAATACCTGTAACTGTGTAGCTTTATAAATACCTGTAACTGTGTAGCATTATAAATACCTGTAACTGTGTAGCATTATAAATACCTGTAACTGTGTAGCATTATAAATACCTGTAACTGTGGAGAATAGCATTACAAATACCTGTAACTGTGGAGAATAGCATTACAAATACCTGTAACTGTGGAGAATAGCATTGTAAATACCTGTAACTGTGGAGAATATCATTATAAATACCTGTAACTGTGGAGAATAGCATTGTAAATACCTGTAACTGTGTAGCATTATAAATACCTGTAACTGTGTAGCATTATAAATACCTGTAACTGTGTAGCATTATAAATACCTGTAACTGTGGAGAATAGCATTATAAATACCTGTTACTGTGTAGCATTATAAATACCTGTAACTGTGTAGCATTATAAATACTTGTAACTGTGTAGCATTATAAATACCTGTAACTGTGTAGCATTATAAATACCTGTAACTGTGGAGAATAGCATTATAAATACCTTTAACTGTGTAGCATTATAAATACCTGTAACTGTGTAGCATTATAAATACCTGTAACTGTGTAGCATTATAAATACCTGTAACTGTGGAGAATAGCATTATAAATACCTTTAACTGTGTAGCATTATAAATACCTGTAACTGTGTAGCATTATAAATACCTGTAACTGTGGAGAATAGCATTATAAATACCTTTAACTGTGTAGCATTATAAATACCTTTAACTGTGTAGCATTATAAATACCTGTAACTGTGGAGAATAGCATTATGAATACCTGTAACTGTGGAGAATAGCATTATAAATACCTGTAACTGTGTAGCATTATAAATACCTGTAACTGTGTAGCATTATAATACCTGTAACTGTGTAGCATTATAAATACCTGTAACTGTGTAGCATTATAAATACCTGTAACTGTGGAGAATAGCATTATAAATACCTGTAACTGTGTAGCATTATAAATACATGTAACTGTGGAGAATAGCATTATAAATACCTGTAACTGTGTAGCATTGTAAATACCTGTAACTGTGTAGCATTATAAATATCTGTAACTGTGGAGAATAACATTATAAATACCTGTAACTGTGTAGCATTATAAATACCTGTAACTGTGTAGCATTATAAATACCTGTAACTGTGTAGCATTATAAATACCTGTAACTGTGTGGCATTATAAATACCTGTAACTGTGGAGAATAGCATTGTAAATACCTGTAACTGTGGAGAATAGCATTATAAATACCTGTAACTGTGTAGCATTATAAATACCTGTAACTGTGTAGCATTATAAATACCTGTAACTGTGGAGAATAGCATTGTAAATACCTGTAACTGTGGAGAATAGCATTATAAATACCTGTAACTCTGTAGCATTATAAATACCTGTAACTGTGGAGAATAGCATTGTAAATACCTGTAACTGTGGAGAATAGCATTATAAATACCTGTAACTGTGTAGCATTATAAATACCTGTAACTGTGTAGCATTATAAATACCTGTAACTGTGTAGCTTTATAAATACCTGTAACTGTGTAGCATTATAAATACCTGTAACTGTGTAGCATTATAAATACCTGTAACTGTGTAGCATTATAAATACCTGTAACTGTGGAGAATAGCATTATAAATACCTGTAACTGTGTAGCATTATAAATACCTTTAACTGTGTAGCATTATAAATACCTTTAACTGTGTAGCATTATAAATACCTGTAACTGTGGAGAATAGCATTATGAATACCTGTAACTGTGGAGAATAGCATTATAAATACCTGTAACTGTGTAGCATTATACATACCTGTAACTGTGTAGCATTATAAATACCTGTAACTGTGTAGCATTATAAATACCTGTAACTGTGTAGCATTATAAATACCTGTAACTGTGGAGAATAGCATTATAAATACCTGTAACTGTGGAGAATAGCATTATAAATACCTGTAACTGTGTAGCATTATAAATACCTGTAACTGTGTAGCATTATAAATACCTGTAACTGTCGAGAATAGCATTGTAAATACCTGTAACTGTGGAGAATAGCATTATAAATACCTGTAACTCTGTAGCATTATACATACCTGTAACTGTGTAGCATTATAAATACCTGTAACTGTGTAGCATTATAAATACATGTAACTCTGGAGAATAGCATTATAAATACCTGTAACTGTGTAGCATTATTATTACCTGTAACTGTGTAGCATTATAAATACCTGTAACTGTGTAGCATTATAAATACCTGTAACTGTGGAGAATAGCATTACAAATACCTGTAACTGTGGAGAATAGCATTACAAATACCTGTAACTGTGGAGAATAGCATTGTAAATACCTGTAACTGTGGAGAATATCATTATAAATACCTGTAACTGTGGAGAATAGCATTGTAAATACCTGTAACTGTGTAGCATTATAAATACCTGTAACTGTGTAGCATTATAAATACCTGTAACTGTGTAGCATTATAAATACCTGTAACTGTGTAGCATTATAAATACCTGTAACTGTGTAGCATTATAAATACTTGTAACTGTGTAGCATTATAAATACCTGTAACTGTGTAGCATTATAAATACCTGTAACTGTGGATAATAGCATTATAAATACCTTTAACTGTGTAGCATTATAAAAACCTGTAACTGTGTAGCATTATAAATACCTGTAACTGTGGAGAATAGCATTATAAATACCTTTAACTGTGTAGCATTATAAATACCTGTAACTGTGTAGCATTATAAATACCTGTAACTGTGTAGCATTATAAATACCTGTAACTGTGGAGAATAGCATTATAAATACCTTTAACTGTGTAGCATTATAAATACCTGTAACTGTGTTGCATTATAAATACCTGTAACTGTGGAGAATAGCATTATAAATACCTTTAACTGTGTAGCATTATAAATACCTTTAACTGTGTAGCATTATAAATACCTGTAACTGTGGAAAATAGCATTATGAATACCTGTAACTGTGTAGCATTATAAATACCTGTAACTGTGTAGCATTATAAATACCTGTAACTGTGGAGAATAGCATTATAAATACCTGTAACTGTGTAGCATTGTAAATACCTGTAACTGTGTAGCATTATAAATACCTGTAACTGTGTAGCATTATAAATACCTGTAACTGTGTAGCATTATAAATACCTGTAACTGTGTAGCATTATAAATACCTGTAACTGTGTAGCATTATAAATACTTGTAACTGTGTAGCATTATAAATACCTGTAACTGTGTAGCATTATAAATACCTGTAACTGTGGAGAATAGCATTATAAATACCTTTAACTGTGTAGCATTATAAATACCTGTAACTGTGTAGCATTATAAATACCTGTAACTGTGGAGAATAGCATTATAAATACATTTAACTGTGTAGCATTATAAATACCTGTAACTGTGTAGCATTATAAATACCTGTAACTGTGTAGCATTATAAATACCTGTAACTGTGGAGAATAGCATTATAAATACCTTTAACTGTGTAGCATTATAAATACCTGTAACTGTGTTGCATTATAAATACCTGTAACTGTGGAGAATAGCATTATAAATACCTTTAACTGTGTAGCATTATAAATACCTTTAACTGTGTAGCATTATAAATACCTGTAACTGTGGAAAATAGCATTATGAATACCTGTAACTGTGTAGCATTATAAATACCTGTAACTGTGTAGCATTATAAATACCTGTAACTGTGTAGCATTATAAATACCTGTAACTGTGTAGCATTATAAATACCTGTAACTGTGGAGAATAGCATTATAAATACCTGTAACTGTGGAGAATAGCATTATAAATACCTGTAACTGTGGAGAATAGCATTATAAATACCTGTAACTGTGTAGCATTATAAATACCTGTAACTGTGTAGCATTATAAATACCTGTAACTGTGGAGAATAGCATTACAAATACCTGTAACTGTGGAGAATAGCATTATAAATACCTGTAATTGTGTAGCATTATAAATACCTGTAACTGTGTAGCATTATAAATACCTGTAACTGTGTAGCATTATAAATACCTGTAACTGTGGAGAATAGCATTACAAATACCTGTAACTATGGAGAATATCATTATAAATACCTGTAACTGTGGAGAATAGCATTGTAAATGCCTGTAACTGTGTAGCATTATAAATACCTATAACTGTGTAGCATTATAATACCTGTAACTGTGGAGAATAGCATTATAAATACCTGTAACTGTGTAGCAT
Source organism: Oncorhynchus kisutch (assembly GCF_002021735.2). NCBI lineage: Eukaryota > Metazoa > Chordata > Actinopteri > Salmoniformes > Salmonidae > Oncorhynchus > Oncorhynchus kisutch. The sequence continues at coordinate 94,107,066 of NC_034188.2, read as the reverse complement.
TATAAATACCTGCAACTGTGTAGCATTATAAATACATGTAACTGTGTAGCATTATAAATACCTGTAACTGTGTGGCATTATAAATACATGTAACTGTGTAGAATAGCATTGTAAATACCTGTAACTGTGGAGAATAGCATTGTAAATACATGTAACTGTGGAGAATAGCATTGTAAATACCTGTAAATGTGGAGAATAGCATTGTAAATACCTGTAAATGTGGAGAATAGCATTGTAAAAAACCTGTAACTGTGGAGAACAGTATTATAAATACCTGTAAGTGTGTAGAATAGCATTATAAATACCTGTTACTGTGTAGAATAGCATTGTAAATAACTGTAAATGTGTAGCATTATAAATACCTGTAACTGTGTAGCATTATAAATACCTGTAACTGTGGAGAATAGCATTATAAATACCTGTAACTGTGTAGCATTATAAATACCTGTAACTGTGTAGCATTATAAATACCTGTAACTGTGTAGCATTATAAATACCTGTAACTGTGTAGCATTATAAATACCTGTAACTGTGCAGCATTATAAATACCTGTAACTGTGGAGAATAGCATTGTAAATACCTGTAACTGTGTAGCATTATAAATACCTGTAACTGTGTAGCATTATAAATACCTGTAACTGTGGAGAATAGCATTATAAATACCTGTAACTGTGTAGCATTATAAATACCTGCAACTGTGTAGCATTATAAATACATGTAACTGTGTAGCATTATAAATACCTGTAACTGTGTGGCATTATAAATACCTGTAACTGTGGAGAATAGCATTATAAATACCTGTAACTCTGGAGAATAGCATTATAAATACATGTACTCTGGAGAATAGCATTATAAATACCTGTAACTGTGTAGCATTATTATTACCTGTAACTGTGTAGCATTATAATACCTGTAACTGTGTAGCATTATAAATACCTGTAACTGTGGAGAATAGCATTACAAATACCTGTAACTGTGGAGAATAGCATTACAAATACCTGTAACTGTGGAGAATAGCATTGTAAATACCTGTAACTGTGGAGAATATCATTATAAATACCTGTAACTGTGGAGAATAGCATTGTAAATACCTGTAACTGTGTAGCATTATAAATACCTGTAACTGTGTAGCATTATAAATACCATTAAAATAACTGTAACTGTGTAGCATTATAAATACCTGTAGACTGTGTAGCATTATAAATACCTGTAACTGTGTGAGCATTATAATAGCTGTACTGTTAGCCATTATAAATACCTGTAACTGTAGCATTATAAATACCTGTACTGTGGATTAATAGCATTATAAATACCTTAACGTGTAGCATTATAAAAACCTGTAAACTGTGTAGCATTATAAATACCTGTAACTGTGGAGAATAGCATTATAAAATACCTTTAACTGTGTAGCATTATAATACCTGTAACTTGTGTAGCATTATAAATACCTGTAACTGTGTAGCATTATAAATACCTGTAACTGTGGAGAATAGCAATTATAAATACCTTTAACTGTGTAGCATTATAATACCTGTAACTGTGTGCATTATAAATACCTGTAACTGTGGAGAATAGCATTATAAATACCTTTACTGTGGTAGCATTATAAATACCTTAACTGTGTAGCATTATAATACCTGTAACTGTGGAAAATAGCATTATGAATACCTGTAACTGTGTAGCATTATAAATACCTGTAACTGTGTAGCATTATAAATACCTGTAACTGTGGAGAATACATTATAAATACCTGTAACTGTGTAGCATGTGTAAATACCTGTAACTGTGTAGCATTATAAATACCTGTAACTGTGTAGCATTATAATACCTGTAACTGTTGTAGCATTATAATAACCTGTAACTGTGTAGCATTATAAATACCTGTAACTGTGTAGCATTATAAATACTTGTAACTGTGTAGCATATAAATACCTGTAACTGTGTAGCATTATAAATACCTGTCACTGTGGAGAATAGCATTATAAATACACTTAACTGTGTAGCATTATAAATACCTGTAACTGTGTAGCATTAGAAATACCTGTAACTGTGGAGAATAGCATTATAAATACATTTAACTGTGTAGCAGTATAAATACCTGTAACTGTGTAGCATTATAAATACCTGTAACTGTGTAGCATTATAAATACCTGTAAACTGTGGAGAATAGCATTATAAATACCTTTAACTGTGTAGCATTATAAATACCTTTAACTGTGGTAGCATTATAAATACCTGTAACTGTGGAAAATAGCATTATGAATACCTGTAACTGTGTAGCATTATAAATACCTGTAACTGTGTAGCATTATAAATACCTGTAACTGTGTAGCATTATAAATACCTGTAACTGTGTAGCATTATAAATACCTGTAACTGTGGAGAATAGCATTATAAATACCTGTAACTGTGGAGAATAGCATTATAAATACCTGTAACTGTGGAGAATAGCATTATAAATACCTGTAACTGTGTAGCATTATAAATACCTGTAACTGTGTAGCATTATAAATACCTGTAACTGTGGAGAATAGCATTACAAATACCTGTAACTGTGGAGAATAGCATTATAAATACCTGTAATTGTGTAGCATTATAAATACCTGTAACTGTGTAGCATTATAAATACCTGTAACTGTGTAGCATTATAAATACCTGTAACTGTGGAGAATAGCATTACAAATACCTGTAACTATGGAGAATATCATTATAAATACCTGTAACTGTGGAGAATAGCATTGTAAATGCCTGTAACTGTGTAGCATTATAAATACCTATAACTGTGTAGCATTATAAATACCTGTAACTGTGGAGAATAGCATTATAAATACCTGTAACTGTGTAGCATTATAAATACCTGCAACTGTGTAGCATTATAAATACATGTAACTGTGTAGCATTATAAATACCTGTAACTGTGTGGCATTATAAATACATGTAACTGTGTAGAATAGCATTGTAAATACCTGTAACTGTGGAGAATAGCATTGTAAATACATGTAACTGTGGAGAATAGCATTGTAAATACCTGTAAATGTGGAGAATAGCATTGTAAATACCTGTAAATGTGGAGAATAGCATTGTAAAAACCTGTAACTGTGGAGAACAGTATTATAAATACCTGTAAGTGTGTAGAATAGCATTATAAATACCTGTTACTGTGTAGAATAGCATTGTAAATAACTGTAAATGTGTAGCATTATAAATACCTGTAACTGTGTAGCATTATAAATACCTGTAACTGTGGAGAATAGCATTATAAATACCTGTAACTGTGTAGCATTATAAATACCTGTAACTGTGTAGCATTATAAATACCTGTAACTGTGTAGCATTATAAATACCTGTAACTGTGTAGCATTATAAATACCTGTAACTGTGCAGCATTATAAATACCTGTAACTGTGGAGAATAGCATTGTAAATACCTGTAACTGTGTAGCATTATAAATACCTGTAACTGTGTAGCATTATAAATACCTGTAACTGTGGAGAATAGCATTATAAATACCTGTAACTGTGTAGCATTATAAATACCTGCAACTGTGTAGCATTATAAATACATGTAACTGTGTAGCATTATAAATACCTGTAACTGTGTGGCATTATAAATACCTGTAACTGTGGAGAATAGCATTATAAATACCTGTAACTCTGGAGAATCGCATTATAAATACCTGTAACTGTGTAGCATTGTAAATACCTGTAACTGTGGAGAATAACATTATAAATACCTGTAACTGTGTAGCATTATAAATACCTGTAACTGTGGAGAATAGCATTACAAATACCTGTACCTGTGGAGAATAGCATTGTAAATACCTGTAACTGTGGAGAATAGCATTGTAAATACCTGTAACTGTGTAGCATTATAAATACCTATAACTGTGTAGCATTATAAATACCTTTAACTGTGTAGCATTATAAATACCTGTAACTGTGGAAAATAGCATTATGAATACCTGTAACTGTGGAGAATAGCATTATAAATACCTGTAACTGTGTAGCATTATAAATACCTGTAACTGTGGAGAATAGCATTATAAATACCTGTAACTGTGGAGAATAGCATTATAAATACCTGTAACTGTGGAGAATAGCATTATAAATACCTGTAACTGTGGAGAATAGCATTACAAATACCTGTAACTATGGAGAATATCATTATAAATACCTGTAACTGTGGAGAATAGCATTGTAAATACCTGTAACTGTGTAGCATTATAAATACCTGTAACTGTGTAGCATTGTAAATGCCTGTAACTGTGGAGAATAGCATTGTAAATACCTGTAACTGTGGAGAATAGCATTATAAATACCTGTAACTGTGTAGCATTATAAATACCTGTAACTGTGTAGCATTATAAATACCTGTAACTGTGTAGCATTATAAATACCTGTAACTGTGTAGCATTATAAATACCTGTAACTGTGGAGAATAGCATTGTAAATACCTGTAACTGTGTAGCATTATAAATACCTATAACTGTGTAGCATTATAAATACCTTTAACTGTGTAGCATTATAAATACCTGTAACTGTGGAAAATAGCATTATGAATACCTGTAACTGTGGAGAATAGCATTATAAATACCTGTAACTGTGTAGCATTATAAATACCTGTAACTGTGGAGAATAGCATTATAAATACCTGTAACTGTGGAGAATAGCATTATAAATACCTGTAACTGTGGAGAATAGCATTATAAATACCTGTAACTGTGGAGAATAGCATTACAAATACCTGTAACTATGGAGAATATCATTATAAATACCTGTAACTGTGGAGAATAGCATTGTAAATACCTGTAACTGTGTAGCATTATAAATACCTGTAACTGTGTAGCATTGTAAATGCCTGTAACTGTGGAGAATAGCATTGTAAATACCTGTAACTGTGGAGAATAGCATTATAAATACCTGTAACTGTGTAGCATTATAAATACCTGTAACTGTGTAGCATTATAAATACCTGTAACTGTGTAGCATTATAAATACCTGTAACTGTGTAGCATTATAAATACCTGTAACTGTGGAGAATAGCATTATAAATACCTGTAACTGTGTAGCATTATAAATACATGTAACTGTGGAGATTAGCATTGTAAATACCTGTAACTGTGGAGAATAGCATTATAAATACCTGTAACTGTGTAGCATTATAAATACCTGTAACTGTGTAGCATTATAAATGCCTGTAACTGTGGAGAATAGCATTACAAATACCTGTAACTGTGGAGAATAGCATTATAAATACCTGTAATTGTGTAGCATTATAAATACCTGTAACTGTGTAGCATTATAAATACCTGTAACTGTGTAGCATTATAAATACCTGTAACTGTGGAGAATAGCATTACAAATACCTGTAACTATGGAGAATAGCATTATAAATACCTGTAATTGTGTAGCATTATAAATACCTGTAACTGTGTAGCATTATAAATACCTGTAACTGTGTAGCATTATAAATACCTGTAACTGTGGAGAATAGCATTACAAATACCTGTAACTATGGAGAATATCATTATAAATACCTGTAACTGTGGAGAATAGCATTGTAAATGCCTGTAACTGTGTAGCATTATAAATACCTATAACTGTGTAGCATTATAAATACCTGTAACTGTGGAGAATAGCATTATAAATACCTGTAACTGTGTAGCATTATAAATACATGTAACTGTGTAGCATTATAAATACCTGTAACTGTGTAGCATTATAAATACCTGTAACTGTGGAGAATAGCATTGTAAATACCTGTAACTGTGGAGAATAGCATTATAAATACCTGTAACTGTGTAGCATTATAAATACCTGTAACTGTGTAGCATTATAAATACCTGTAACTGTGGAGAATAGCATTGTAAATACCTGTAAATGTGGAGAATAGCATTGTAAAAACCTGTAACTGTGGAGAACAGTATTATAAATACCTGTAAGTGTGTAGCATTATAAATACCTGTAACTGCGTAGCATTGTAAATACCTGTAACTGTGTAGCATTATAAATACCTGTAACTGTGTAGCATTATAAATACCTGTAACTGTGGAGAATAGCATTATAAATACCTGTAACTGTGGAGAATAGCATTATAAATACCTGTAACTGTGGAGAATAGCATTATAAATACCTGTAACTGTGTAGCATTATAAATACCTGCAACTGTGTAGCATTATAAATACATGTAACTGTGTAGCATTATAAATACCTGTAACTGTGTGGCATTATAAATACCTGTAACTGTGGAGAATAGCATTATAAATACCTGTAACTCTGGAGAATCGCATTATAAATACCTGTAACTGTGTAGCATTGTAAATACCTGTAACTGTGGAGAATAACATTATAAATACCTGTAACTGTGTAGCATTATAAATACCTGTAACTGTGGAGAATAGCATTACAAATACCTGTACCTGTGGAGAATAGCATTGTAAATACCTGTAACTGTGGAGAATAGCATTGTAAATACCTGTAACTGTGGAGAATAGCATTGTAAATACCTGTAACTGTGTAGCATTATAAATACCTGTAACTGTGTAGCATTATAAATACCTGTAACTGTGTAGCATTATAAATACCTGTATAACTGTGTAGCATTATAAATACCTGTAACTGTGTAGCATTATAAATACCTGTAACTGTGGAGAATAGCATTATAAATACCTGTAACTGTGGAGAATAGCATTATAAATACCTGTAACTGTGGAGAATAGCATTATAAATACCTGTAACTGTGTAGCATTATAAATACCTGTAACTGTGTAGCATTATAAATACCTGTAACTGTGGAGAATAGCATTATAAATACCTGTAACTCTGGAGAATCGCATTATAAATACCTGTAACTGTGTAGCATTGTAAATACCTGTAACTGTGGAGAATAACATTATAAATACCTGTAACTGTGTAGCATTATAAATACCTGTAACTGTGGAGAATAGCATTACAAATACCTGTACCTGTGGAGAATAGCATTGTAAATACCTGTAACTGTGGAGAATAGCATTGTAAATACCTGTAACTGTGGAGAATAGCATTGTAAATACCTGTAACTGTGTAGCATTCTAAATACCTGTAACTGTGTAGCATTATAAATACCTGTAACTGTGTAGCATTATAAATACCTGTAACTGTGGAGATTAGCATTGTAAATACCTGTAACTGTGGAGAATAGCATTGTAAATACCTGTAACTGTGGAGAATAGCATTATAAATACCTGTAACTGTGTAGCATTATAAATACCTGTAACTGTGTAGCATTATAAATACCTGTAACTGTGGAGAATAGCATTACAAATACCTGTAACTGTGGAGAATAGCATTATAAATATCTGTAATTGTGTAGCATTATAAATACCTGTAACTGTGTAGCATTATAAATACCTGTAACTGTGTAGCATTATAAATACCTGTAACTGTGTAGCATTATAAATACCTGTAACTGTGGAGAATAGCATTACAAATACCTGTAACTGTGGAGAATAGCATTGTAAATACCTGTAACTGTGGAGAATATCATTATAAATACCTGTAACTGTGTAGAATAGCATTGTAAATACCTGTAACTGTGTAGCATTATAAATACCTGTAACTGTGGAGAATAGCATTGTAAATACCTGTAACTGTGGAGAATAGCATTATAAATACCTGTAACTGTGTAGAATAGCATTGTAAATACCTGTAACTGTGTAGCATTATAAATACCTTTAACTGTGTAGCATTATAAATACCTGTAACTGTGGAGAATAGCATTATAAATACCTGTAACTGTGTAGCATTATAAATACCTGTAACTGTGTAGCATTATAAATACCTGTAACTGTGGAGAATACCATTATAAATACCTGTAACTGTGTAGCATTATAAATACCTGTAACTGTGTAGCATTATAAATACCTGTAACTGTGGAGAATAGCATTATAAATACCTGTAACTGTGTAGCATTATAAATACCTGTAACTGTGTAGCATTATAAATACCTGTAACTGTGTAGCATTATAAATACCGGTAACTGTGTAGCATTATAAATACCTGTAACTGTGGAGAATTGCATTATAAATACCTGTAACTGTTTAGAATAGCATTGCAAATACCTGTAACTGTGTAGCATTATAAATACCTGTAACTGTGTAGCATTATAAATACCTGTAACTGTGGAGAATAACATTATAAATACCTGTAACTGTGTAGCATTATAAATACCTGTAACTGTGGAGAATAGCATTACAAATACCTGTAACTGTGGAGAATAGCATTATAAATACCTGTAACTGTGTAGCATTATAAATACCTGTAACTGTGGAGAATAGCATTATAAATACCTGTAACTGTGGAGAATAGCATTATAAATACCTGTAACTCTGGAGAATCGCATTATAAATACCTGTAACTGTGTAGCATTATAAATACCTGTAACTGTGTAGCATTACAAATACCTGTAACTGTGTAGCATTATAAATACCTGTAACTGTGGAGAATAGCATTGTAAATACCTGTAACTGTGGAGAATAGCATTGTAAATACCTGTAACTGTGGAGAATAGCATTGTAAATACCTGTAACTGTGGAGAATAGCATTATAAATACCTGTAACTCTGGAGAATCGCATTATAAATACCTGTAACTGTGTAGCATTATAAATACCTGTAACTGTGTAGCATTACAAATACCTGTAACTGTGTAGCATTATAAATACCTGTAACTGTGGAGAATAGCATTGTAAATACCTGTAACTGTGGAGAATAGCATTGTAAATACCTGTAACTGTGGAGAATAGCATTGTAAATACCTGTAACTGTGTAGAATAACATTGTAAGTAACTGTGTACAAAGCAAATATTAATGCTGTTCATTTTGTTGTTTCCTGGTACAGATCTGGGATCCTTCAGTGGGAGGATGAGAGGAGGTGTGTCTGTAAGGGAAGGACAAGGAGTGGTGCTCATGTGTACCCCACCCCCTCATTCTCCAGGTAAGACACTTAACCCCTAACCCTCCTCATGTGTACCCCACCCCCTCATTCTCGAGGTAAGACCCTCAAACCCTAACCCTCCTCATGTGTACCTCTCCACCTCATTCTCCAGGTAACCCATCCCTGGGCCCAATACTTATTTTCCACCATAATTTGCAAATAAATAAATTAAAAATCCTACAATGTGATTTTGTGGATTTGTTTTCTCATTTTGTCTGTCATAGTTGAAGTGTACCTATGATGAAAATTACAGGCCTCTCTCATTTTTTAAGTGGGAGAACTTGCACAATTGGTCGCTGACTAAATACTTTTTTGCCCCTCTGTATATATACACTGCTCAAAAAAATAAAGGGAACACTAAAATAACACATCCTAGATCTGAATTAATTAAATATTCTTATTAAATACTTTTTTCGGGTTTGGAGTCACACTCAAAATTAAAGTGGAAAACCACACTACAGGCTGATCCAACTTTGATGTAATGTCCTTAAAACAAGTCAAAATGAGGCTCAGTAGTGTGTGTAGCCTCCACGTGCCTGTATGACCTCCCTACAATGCCTGGGCATGCTCCTGATGAGGTGGCGTATGGTCTCCTGAGGGATCTCCTCCCAGACCTGGACTAAAGCATCTGCCAACTCCTGGACAGTCTGTGGTGCAACGTGGCGTTGGTGGATGGAGCGATACATGATGTCCCAGATGTGCTCAATTGGATTCAGGTCTGGGGAACGGGCGGGCCAGTCCATAGCATCAATGCCTTCCCCTTGCAGGAACTGCTGACACACTCCAGCCACATGAGGTCTAGCATTGTCTTGCATTAGGAGGAACCCAGGGCGAACCGCATCAGCATATGATCTCACAAGGGGTCTGAGGATCTCATCTCAGTACCTAATGGCAGTCAGGCTACCTCTGGTGAGCACATGGAGGGCTGTGCGGCCCCCCAAAGAAATGCCACCCCACACCATGACTGACCCACCACCAAATCGGTCATGCTGGAGGATTGCAGGCAGCAGAACGTTCTCCACGGTGTCTCCAGACTGTCACGTCTGTCACATGTGCTCAGTGTGAACCTGCTTTCATCTGTGAAGAGCACAGGGCGCCAGTGGCGAATTTGCCAATCTTGGTGTTTTCTGGCAAATGCCAAACGTCCTGCACGGTGTTGGGCATACCACCCTCATGGAGTCTGTTTCTGACCATTTGAGCAGACACATGCACATTTGTGGCCTGCTGGAGTACATTTTGCAGGGCTCTGGCAGTGCTCCCCCTGCTCCTCCTTGCACAAAGGCGGAGGTAGTGGTCCTGCTGCTGGGTTGTTGCCCTCCTACGGCCTCCTCCACGTCTCCTGATGTACTGGCCTGTCTCCTGGTAACGCCTCCATGCTCTGGACACTACGCTGACAGACACAGCAAACCTTCTTGACACAGCTCGCATTGATGTACCATCCTGGATGAGCTGCATTACCTGAGCCACTTGTGTGGGTTGTAGACTCCGTCTCATGCTACCACTAGAGTGAAAGCACCGCCAGCATTCAAAAGTGACCAAAACATCAGCCAGGAAGCATAGGAACTGAGAAGTGGTCTGTGGTTATCACCTGCAGAACCCCTCCTTTATTGGGCATGTCTTGCTAATTGCCTATAATTTCCACCTGTTGTCTTCCATTTGCACAACAGCATGTGAAATTTATTGTCAATCAGTGTTGCTTCCTAAGTGGACAGTTTGATTTCACAGAAGTGTGATTGACTTGGAGTTACATTGTGTTGTTTAAGTGTTCCCTTAATGTTTTTGAGCAGTGTATATAGTGTAGCGACCCTGGGTTTATAAGGGTGGATATCGACCCTGGGTTTATAATCGTGGAAATCAACCCTGGGTTTATAAGGGTGGAAATCGACCCTGGGTTTATAAGGGTGGAAATTGACCTTGGGTTTATAAGGGTGGAAATCGACCCTGGGTTTATAAGGGTGGAAATCGACCCTGGGTTTATAAGGGTGGAAATCGACATTGGGTTTATAAGGGTGGAAATCGACCCTGGGTTGATAAGGGTGGAAATCGACCCTGGGATTATAAGGGTGGAAATCGACCCCGGGTTTACAAGGGTGGAAATCGACCCGGGTTTACAAGGGTGGAAATCGACTCCAGGTTTACAGGGTGAAAATCGACCCCGGGTTTACAAGGGTGGAAATCGACCCTGGGTTTATAAGGGTGGAAATCGACCCTGGGATTATAAGGGTGGAAATCGACCCCGGGTTTACAAGGGTGGAAATCGACCCGGGTTTACAAGGGTGAAAATCGACTCCAGGTTTACAAGGGTGGATATCGACTCCAGGTTTACAAGGGTGGAAATCGGCCCCGGGTTTACAAGGGTGGAAATCGACCCCGGGTTTACAAGGGTGGAAATCAACTCCAGGTTTACAAGGGTGGAAATCGACCCGGGTTTACAAGGGTGGAAATCGGCCCCGGTTTTACAAGGGTGGAAATCGACCCTGGGTTTACAAGGGTGGAAACTGACCCCGGGTTTACAAGCGTGGAAATCGACCCCGGGTTTATAAGCATGGAAATCGACCCCGGGTTTATAAGGGTGGAAATCGACCCTGGGATTATAAGGGTGGAAATCGACCCCGGGTTTACAAGGGTGGAAATCGACCCGGGTTTACAAGGGTGGAAATCGACTCCAGGTTTACAAGGGTGGATATCGACTCCAGGTTTACAAGGGTGGAAATCGACCCCGGGTTTACAAGGGTGGAAATCAACTCCAGGTTTACAAGGGTGGAAATCGACCCGGGTTTACAAGGGTGGAAATCGACTCCAGGTTTACAAGGGTGGAAATCGACTCCAGGTTTACAAGGGTGGAAATCGGCCCCGGGTTTACAAGGGTGGAAATCGACCCTGGGTTTACAAGGGTGGAAACTGACCCCGGGTTTACAAGCGTGGAAATCGACCCCGGGTTTATAAGCATGGAAATCGACCCCGGGTTTATAAGCACGCCGGACCTCGGGTCGAAGGTTGAGGGTTCGAGACCTTCTCCCTGCTGTTTCATTACAGTATATACAGTAACTAGGTAGCCACAGCAGTCAATTACAGTATATACAGTAACTAGGTAGTGCTCCCTGCTGTGTGTGTGTGTGTGTGTGTGTGTGTGTGTGTGTGTGTGTGTGTGTGTGTGTGTGTGTGTGTGTGTATATATATATATATATATATATATATATATATGCGTTTATATACATACTGAAATGAAGATGAAACATTGCATTTGGCCATACTGCTTTTAGCCCATAGAAACACATTGAATAATAGATAGTCCTTACTGCTATTAGCCCATAGAAACACATTGAATAACAGATAGTCCTTACTGCTATTAGCCCATAGAAACACATTGAATAACAGACAGTCCTTACTGCTATTAGCCCATAGAAACACATTGAATAACAGATAGTCCTTACTGATATTAGCCAATAGAAACACGTAGAATAACAGATAGTCCTTACTGATATTAGCCAATAGAAACACGTAGAATAACAGATAGTCCTTACTGCTATTAGCCCATAGAAACACATTGAATAACAGACAGTCCTTACTGCTATTAGCTCATAGAAACACATTGAATAACAGATAGTCCTTACTGCTATTAGCCCATAGAAACACATTGAATAACAGATAGTCCTTACTGATATTAGCCCATAGAAACACATTGAATAACAGATAGTCCTTACTGATATTAGCCCATAGAAACACATTGAATAACAGATAGTCCTTACTGCTATTAGCCCATAGAAACACATTGAATAACAGATAGTCCTTACTGCTATTAGCCCATAGAAACACATTGAATAACAGATAGTCCTTACTGATATTAGCCAATAGTTTGTGTCAAGAACTGCAACGCTGCTGGGTTTTTCACACTCAACAGTTTCCCATGTGTATCAAGAATGGTCCACCACCCAAAGGACATCCAGCTAACTTGACCCAACTGTTGGAAGCTTTGGAGTCAACATGGGCCAACGTCCCTGTGGAACACTTTCGACACCTTGTAGAGTCCATCCCCCGATGAATTGAGGATGTTCTGAAGGCGAAATGGGTGTGAGGGGGGTTGAAATTCAAAATTAGTAAGATGTTCTTAATGTTTTGTAAACTCAGTGGATACTTCCATTCATTTTTTTTATCTGCTACCGGGTTACCGTCAGAGTCTTCTGCGGTTTGTGGGAGTCGCAAACGTCCACACGCCTTTGGGACACTACAGACAGAAGTTGACACATCAGTAATACAGACTTTATCTCTAGCTTAAACATTTTAAATTCAGTTTAAACTTTAAATAGCTTAAATCTGAAATATCTAGCTTAAACAGATGGATTTTGTTGGGGATTGTTTTGTTATGCTAAAATGCTACACCCATTTTGTTACATTTTAATTAATGAACCCATTGATTTATGTATAATGTAACAGCGACAGTAGTTCAACCTTTTTTCCCCATATGAACTCAAAATATCCGCTTTTTTTACTACAATGTTTGTAAAACATGTAATTGTAAACAAACACAATATAGCATGGTTAAAACTATAATGTTGATATCATGGATGGTCAGTCTTTGCATCCATACCTCTGTCTATTAATTTAAGAGTCGTTACATTTCTCCAGGCCCTCAGCTGTTTACTGTTTCTCCAGGCCCTCAGCTGTTTACTGTTTCTCCATGCCCTCAGCTGTTTACTGTTTCTCCAGGCCCTCAGCTGTTTACTGTTTCTCCAGGCCCTCAGCTGTTTACTGTTTCTCCAGGCTGTTTACTGTTTCTCCAGGCCCTCAGCTGTTTACTGTTTCTCCAGGCTGTTTACTGTTTCTCCAGGCCCTCAGCTGTTTACTGTTTCTCCAGGCTGTTTACTGTTTCTCCAGGCCCTCAGCTGTTTACTGTTTCTCCAGGCTGTCAAATGTTTCTCCAGGCCCTCAGCTGTTTACTGTTTCTCCAGGCCCTCAGCTGTTTACTGTTTCTCCAGGCCCTCAACTGTTTACTGTTTCTCCAGGCCCTCAGCTGTTTACTGTTTCTCCAGGCCCTCAGCTGTTTACTGTTTCTCCAGGCTGTTTACTGTTTCTCCAGGCCCTCAGCTGTTTACTGTTTCTCCAGGCCCTCAACTGTTTACTGTTTCTCCAGGCCCTCAGCTGTTTACTGTTTCTCCAGGCCCTCAAATGTTTACTGTTTCTCCAGGCTGTTTACTGTTTCTCCAGGCCCTCAGCTGTTTACTGTTTCTCCAGGCTGTTTACTGTTTCTCCAGGCCCTCAGCTGTTTACTGTTTCTCCAGGCTGTTTACTGTTTCTCCAGGCCCTCAGCTGTTTACTGTTTCTCCAGGCCCATCGCTCAGCTGTTTACCATAACAGTTTTTTTTTTACTACAGATTGCTACTTTAAAAACCATGGCTCTATTGTTCTTCAATTTGATAAAATCAAGGTTTACATGAATTGGATTTAGTTTCAGGGGCCTAAAATGCTCATACATCCCAGGTCAAAAGTTGTGCACTATATAGGGAATAGCGTGCTATTTGGGACCAAGCTAGTGTTTAGTTCACTTTCTATATGCTTGGCAAGATGAGGATAAACAACAGGAGGATGATTTCTTCTGAGCTCAGCCCTCTGCAGCACGGACCAAACAACAGGCGGATGATTTATGCTGTGCTCAGCCCTCTGCAGTGAAGACCAAACAACAGGAGGATGATTTCTGCTGAGCTCAGCCCTCTGCAGCACGGACCAAACAACAGGCGGATGATTTATGCTGTGCTCAGCCCTCTGCAGTGAAGACCAAACAACAGGAGGATGATTTCTGCTGAGCTCAGCCCTCTGCAGCACGGACCAAACAACAGGCGGATGATTTATGCTGTGCTCAGCCCTCTGCAGTGAAGACCAAACAACACGAGGATGATTTCTGCTGAGCTCAGCCCTCTGCAGCACGGACCAAACAACAGGCGGATGATTTATGCTGTGCTCAGCCCTCTGCAGTGAAGACCAAACAACAGGAGGGTGATTTCTGCTGAGCTCAGCCCTCTGCAGCACGGACCAAACGACAGGCGGATGATTTATGCTGTGCTCAGCCCTCTGCAGTGAAGACCAAACAACAGGAGGATGATTTCTGCTGAGCTCAGCCCTCTGCAGCACGGACCAAACAACAGGCGGATGATTTCTGCTGAGCTCAGCCCTCTGCAGTGAAGACCAAACAACAGGAGGATGATTTCTGCTGACCTCAGCCCTCTGCAGCACGGACCAAACAACAGGCGGATGATTTATGCTGTGCTCAGCCCTCTGCAGTGAAGACCAAACAACAGGAGGATGATTTCTGCTGAGCTCAGTCCTCTGCAGCACGGACCAAACAACAGGCGGATGATTTATGCTGTGCTCAGCCCTCTGCAGTGAAGACCAAACAACACGAGGATGATTTCTGCTGAGCTCAGCCCTCTGCAGCACGGACCAAACAACAGGCGGATGATTTATGCTGTGCTCAGCCCTCTGCAGTGAAGACCAAACAACAGGAGGGTGATTTCTGCTGAGCTCAGCCCTCTGCAGCACGGACCAAACGACAGGCGGATGATTTATGCTGTGCTCAGCCCTCTGCAGTGAAGACCAAACAACAGGAGGATGATTTCTGCTGAGCTCAGCCCTCTGCAGCACGGACCAAACAACAGGCGGATGATTTCTGCTGAGCTCAGCCCTCTGCAGTGAAGACCAAACAACAGGAGGATGATTTCTGCTGACCTCAGCCCTCTGCAGCACGGACCAAACAACAGGAGGATGATTTCTGCTGACCTCAGCCCTCTGCAGCACGGACCAAACAACAGGAGGATGATTTCTGCTGAGCTCAGCCCTCTGCAGCACGGACCAAACAACAGGAGGATGATTTCTGCTGAGCGCAGCCCTCTGCAGCACGGACCAAACAACAGGAGGATGATTTCTGCTGAGCTCCGCCCTCTGCAGCACGGACCAAACAACAGGAGGATGATTTCTGCTGAGCTCAGCCCTCTGCAGCACGGACCAAACAACAGGAGGATGATTTCTGCTGAGCTCAGCCCTCTGCAGTGAAGAACAAACAACAGGAGGATGATTTCTGCTGACCTCAGCCCTCTGCAGCACGGACCAAACAACAGGAGGATGATTTCTGCTGAGCTCAGCCCTCTGCAGTGAAGAACAAACAACAGGAGGATGATTTCTGCTGAGCTCAGCCCTCTGCAGCACGGACCAAACAACAGGAGGATGATTTCTGCTGAGCTCAGCCCTCTGCAGCACGGACCAAACAACAGGAGGATGATTTCTGCTGAGCTCAGCCCTCTGCAGCACGGACCAAACAACAGGAGGATGATTTCTGCTGAGCTCAGCCCTCTGCAGCACGGACCAAACAACAGGAGGATGATTTCTGCTGAGCTCAGCCCTCTGCAGCACGGACCAAACAACAGGCGGATGATTTCTGCTGAGCTCAGCCCTCTGCAGCACGGACCAAACAACAGGAGGATGATTTCTGCTGAGCTCAGCCCTCTGCAGTGAAGACCAGAGCTGGGCCTGCACTCTATATGTTTTATTTATTTAACCGTTATTCTTATTTACAATGACGGCCTACCGGGGAACAGTGGGTTAACTGCCTTGTTCAGGGGAACAGTGGGTTAACTGCCTTGTTCAGGGGAACAGTGGGTTAACTGCCTTATTCAGGGGAACAGTGGGTTAACTGCCTTGTTCAGGGGAACAGTGGGTTAACTGCCTTATTCAGGGGAACAGTGGGTTAACTGCCTTGTTCAGGGGAACAGTGGGTTAACTGCCTTGTTCAGGGGAACAGTGGGTTAACTGCCTTGTTCAGGGGAACAGTGGGTTAACTGCCTTGTTCAGGGGAACAGTGGGTTAACTGCCTTGTTCAGGGGAACAGTGGGTTAACTGCCTTGTTCAGGGGAACAGTGGGTTAACTGCCTTGCTCAGGGGAACAGTGGGTTAACTGCCTTGTTCAGGGGAACAGTGGGTTAACTGCCTTGTTCAGGGGAACAGTGGGTTAACTGCCTTGTTCAGGGGAACAGTGGGTTAACTGCCTTGTTCAGGGGAACAGTGGGTTAACTGCCTTGCTCAGGGGAACAGTGGGTTAACTGCCTTGCTCAGGGGAACAGTGGGTTAACTGCCTTGCTCAGGGGAACAGTGGGTTAACTGCCTTGCTCAGGGGAACAGTGGGTTAACTGCCTTGTTCAGGGGAACAGTGGGTTAACTGCCTTGTTCAGGGGAACAGTGGGTTAACTGCCTTATTCAGGGGAACAGTGGGGGAACTGCCTTGTTCAGGGGAACAGTGGGTTAACTGCCTTGTTCAGGGGAACAGTGGGTTAACTGCCTTGCTCAGGGGAACAGTGGGTTAACTGCCTTGCTCAGGGGAACAGTGGGTTAACTGCCTTGCTCAGGGGAACAGTGGGTTAACTGCCTTGTTCAGGGGAACAGTGGATTAACTGCCTTGTTCAGGGGAACAGTGGGTTAACTGCCTTGTTCAGGGGAACAGTGGGTTAACTGCCTTGCTCAGGGGAACAGTGGGTTAACTGCCTTGCTCAGGGGAACAGTGGGTTAACTGCCTTGTTCAGGGGAACAGTGGGTTAACTGCCTTGTTCAGGGGAACAGTGGGTTAACTGCCTTGTTCAGGGGAACAGTGGGTGAACTGCCTTGTTCAGGGGAACAGTGGGTTAACTGCCTTGCTCAGGGGGACAGTGGGTTAACTGCCTTGTTCAGGGGAACAGTGGGTTAACTGCCTTGTTCAGGGGAACAGTGGGTTAACTGCCTTGTTCAGGGGAACAGTGGGTTAACTGCCTTGTTCAGGGGAACAGTGGGTTAACTGCCTTGCTCAGGGGAACAGTGGGTTAACTGCCTTGTTCAGGGGAACAGTGGGTTAACTGCCTTGTTCAGGGGAACAGTGGGTTAACTGCCTTGCTCAGGGGAACAGTGGGTTAACTGCCTTGTTCAGGGGAACAGTGGGTTAACTGCCTTGTTCAGGGGAACAGTGGGTTAACTGCCTTGTTCAGCGGAACAGTGGGTTAACTGCCTTGTTCAGGGAACAGTGGGTTAACTGCCTTGCTCAGGGGAACAGTGGGTTAACTGCCTTGCTCAGGGGAACAGTGGGTTAACTGCCTTGCTCAGGGGAACAGTGGGTTAACTGCCTTGCTCAGGGGAACAGTGGGTTAACTGCCTTGCTCAGGGGAACAGTGGGTTAACTGCCTTGCTCAGGGGAACAGTGGGTTAACTGCCTTGTTCAGGGGAACAGTGGGTTAACTGCCTTGTTCAGGGGAACAGTGGGTTAACTGCCTTGTTCAGGGGAACAGTGGGTTAACTGCCTTGTTCAGGGGAACAGTGGGTTAACTGCCTTGTTCAGGGGAACAGTGGGTTAACTGCCTTGCTCAGGGGAACAGTGGGTTAACTGCCTTGCTCAGGGGAACAGTGGGTTAACTGCCTTGCTCAGGGGAACAGTGGGTTAACTGCCTGCTCAGGGGAACAGTGGATTAACTGCCTTGTTCAGGGGAACAGTGGGTTAACTGCCTTGTTCAGGGGAACAGTGGGTTAACTGCCTTGCTCAGGGAACAGTGGGTTAACTGCCTTGCTCAGGGGAACAGTGGGTTAACTGCCTTGTTCAGGGGAACAGTGGGTTAACTGCCTTGTTCAGGGGAACAGTGGGTTAACTGCCTTGTTCAGGGGAACAGTGGGTTACTGCCTTGTTCAGGGGAACAGTGGGTTAACTGCCTTGTTCAGGGGAACAGTGGGTTAACTGCCTTGCTCAGGGGAACAGTGGGTTAACTGCCTTGCTCAGGGGAACAGTGGGTTAACTGCCTTGCTCAGGGGAACAGTGGGTTAACTGCCTTGTTCAGGGGAACAGTGGATTAACTGCCTTGTTCAGGGGAACAGTGGGTTAACTGCCTTGTTCAGGGGAACAGTGGGTTAACTGCCTTGCTCAGGGGAACAGTGGGTTAACTGCCTTGTTCAGGGGAACAGTGGGTTAACTGCCTTGCTCAGGGGAACAGTGGGTTAACTGCCTTGTTCAGGGGAACAGTGGATTAACTGCCTTGTTCAGGGGAACAGTGGGTTAACTGCCTTGTTCAGGGGAACAGTGGGTTAACTGCCTCGTTCAGGGGAACAGTGGGTTAACTGCCTTGTTCAGGGGAACAGTGGGTTAACTGCCTTGTTCAGGGGAACAGTGGGTTAACTGCCTTGCTCAGGGGGACAGTGGGTTAACTGCCTTGTTCAGGGGAACAGTGGGTTAACTGCCTTGCTCAGGTGGACAGTGGGTTAACTGCCTTGTTCAGTGGCAGAACAATGACGGCCTACCGGGGAACAGTGGGTTAACTGCCTTGCTCAGGGGAACAGTGGGTTAACTGCCTTGTTCAGGGGAACAGTGGGTTAACTGCCTTGTTCAGGGGAACAGTGGGTTAACTGCCTTGTTCAGGGGAACAGTGGGTTAACTGCCTTGTTCAGGGGAACAGTGGGTTTACTGCCTTGTTCAGGGGAACAGTGGGTTAACTGCCTTGCTCAGGGGGACAGTGGGTTAACTGCCTTGTTCAGGGGAACAGTGGGTTAACTGCCTTGCTCAGGTGGACAGTGGGTTAACTGCCTTGCTCAGGTGGACAGTGGGTTAACTGCCTTGTTCAGTGGCAGAACAATGACGGCCTACCGGGGAACAGTGGGTTAACTGCCTTGCTCAGGGGAACAGTGGGTTAACTGCCTTGTTCAGGGGAACAGTGGGTTAACTGCCTTGCTCAGGGGGACAGTGGGTTAACTGCCTTGTTCAGTGGCAGAACAATGACGGCCTACCGGGGAACAGTGGGTTAACTGCCTTGCTCAGGGGAACAGTGGGTTAACTGCCTTGTTCAGGGGAACAGTGGGTTAACTGCCTTGTTCAGGGGAACAGTGGGTTAACTGCCTTGTTCAGGGGAACAGTGGGTTAACTGCCTTGTTCAGGGGAACAGTGGGTTAACTGCCTTGTTCAGGGGAACAGTGGGTTAACTGCCTTGTTCAGGGGAACAGTGGGTTAACTGCATTGTTCAGGGGAACAGTGGGTTAACTGCCTTGCTCAGGGGAACAGTGGGTTAACTGCCTTGTTCAGGGGAACAGTGGGTTAACTGCCTTGTTCAGGGGAACAGTGGGTTAACTGCCTTGTTCAGGGGAACAGTGGGTTAACTGCCTTGTTCAGGGGAACAGTGGGTTAACTGCATTGTTCATGGGAACAGTGGGTTAACTGCCTTGCTCAGGGGAACAGTGGGTTAACTGCATTGTTCAGTGGCAGAATGACAGATTTGTACCTTGTCAGCTCAGGGATTCAGTCCTGCAACCTTTCAGTTACTGGGCCAACGCTCTAACCACTAGGCTACCTGCCTCCTCTAACCACTAGGCTACCTGCCTCCTCTAACCACTAGGCTACCTGCCTCCTCTAACCACTAGACTACCTGGCTCCTCTAACCACTAGGCTACCTGCCTCCTCTAACCACTAGGCTACCTGCCTCCTCTAACCACTAGGCTACCTGTCTCCTCTAACCACTAGGCTACCTGCCTCCTCTAACCACTAGACTACCTGGCTCCTCTAACCACTAGGCTACCTGCCTCCTCTAACCACTAGGCTACCTGCCTCCTCTAACCACTAGGCTACCTGCCTCCTCTAACCACGAGGCTACCTGCCTCCTCTAACCACGAGGCTACCTGTCTCCTCTAACCACTAAGGCTACCTGCCTCCTCTTACCACTAGGCTACCTGCCGCCTCTATAAAGGGAATTGAGTGACATTTAGGACACAGGACATGTCACCTTGTACCTATCATTTATCATGTTAGCCTAGCTATCATTTGTCATGTTACCCTACCTATCATTTATCATGTTAGCCTAGCTCTCATTTATCATGTTAGCCTAGCTATCATTTGTCATGTTAGCCTAGCTCTCATTTGTCATGTTAGTCTAGCTATCATTCTACAACTGTGATTTTTTTCACAGCGGACGCTCAATTTGACCCAAGAGCTCAAATTGACCGGGTAATTTACCGGGTCATTAGACATTTAAATCCATTATTTTTTCACGCAGACACAGCGGTAGTGTGTGTGGGAGGTGACAACCTTTAATGACATATCTCACATCTCACTGCAGTTGTCCTCTAATGTACGCTCTGCTTTGAGTTGATCTGATCTCCTTGGTCATGAATCATCTAGGTTTTTGCACGCATCCCAAATGTCACCCTATTGCCTATAAAGTGCACTACTTTTGCCCAGAGCCTTATGGGCGCTGGTCAAAAGTAGTGCACTAAATATGAAATAGGATGACATTTGGGGATGTACACTTTCTGTTTAGCTCAGCTCTCTTCCAGGATTCCACTGTTCAACGGCTGGAGTGGCCCCTCGGGAAGGCTTGCCAAGAGCCTGTCAGCCTCAGATACCTCTCCTCTCCTCTCCTCTCCTCTCCTCTCCTCTCCTCTCCTCTCCTCTCCTCTCCTCTCCTCTCCTCTCCTCTCCTCTCCTCTCCTCTCCTCTCCTCTCCCCTCCTTTCCTCTCCTCTCCTCTCCTCTCCACTCTTGTCCTCCCCTCTCTTGTCCTCTCCTCTCCTCTCCTCTCCTCTCCTCTCCTCTCCTCTCCTCTCCTCTCCTCTCCTCTCCTCTCCTCTCCTCTCCTCTCCTCTCCTCCTCTCCTCTCCTCTCCTCTCCTCTCCTCTCCTCTCTCCTCTGTTCTCCTCTCTCCTCTGTTCTCCTCTCCTCTCTTGTCCTCTCCTCCTCTGTTCTCCTCTCCTCTCTTGTCCTCTCCTCTCCTCTCCCCTCATTTCCTCTCCTCTCCTCTCCTCTCCTCTCCTCTCCTCTCCTCTCCTCTCCTCTCCTCTCCTCTCCTCTCCTCTCCTCTCCTCTCCTCTCCTCTCCTCTCCTCTCCTCTCCTCTCCTCTCCTCTCTACTCTCCTCTCCTCTCTACTCTTGTCCTCTCCTCTCCTCTTCTCCTCCCTTCATGCCTCCATGCCAGATTACATTTCATGGTGGGACTGGGGAGAGGGTAGAAATCAGCCACAGATGTTCACTGACAGAAACATTTTTAAGATTGAAAACAGTTCACAACACAGTATTCCCCTGATGAATAAGTCCCCGTCTAGTCCTATAGAGCTAAAGACCTTGATGACTCTGACTGTTCCACTTGTGCAATAGATTTTCCATTTGCTCTGTTGCTTTCTGTCGCTCTGCGTCTAATAGCCGTGGTGTCTTCATTTCTGACTCAGTGTTTGTATATACATTTTTACTTCACTTTTTCCCCGCAGCGCTAGCTAGCCAATGTTCTGTGTGAAGGAACATCGACCAATCGGTCTGATTGAAATTAAATGAACATCACACCTTGGCCTGCCAGGTTGTGAAATAAGATCAGTTGTGATTGACATGGGTTAGGGTTAGGTTAGGGTTAGGTTAGGGTTAGGTTAGGGTTAGCCTAATGGGTTAGGTTAGGGTTAGGTTAGGTTAGGGTTAGCCTAATGGGTTAGGTTAGGGTTAGGTTAGGGTTAGGTTAGGGTTAGCCTAATGGGTTAGGGTTAGCCTAATGGGTTAGGTTTGGGTTAGGTTAGGGTTAGGGTTAGGTTAGGGTTAGCCTAATGGGTTAGGTTAGGGTTAGGTTAGGGTTAGGGTAAGGTTAGGGTTAGCCTAATGGGTTAGGTTAGGGTTAGGTTAGGGTTAGCCTAATGGGTTAGGTTAGGGTTAGGTTAGGGTTAGCCTAATGGGTTAGGTTAGGGTTAGGGTTAGCCTAATGGGTTAGGTTAGGGTTAGGTTAGGGTTAGGTTAGGGTTAGGTTAGGTTAGGTTAGGGTTAGGGTTAGGTTAGGTTAGGGTTAGGTTAGGTTTGGGTTAGGTTAGGGTTAGGGTTAGGTTAGGGTTAGCCTAATGGGTTAGGTTAGGGTTAGGTTAGGGTTAGGGTTAGGTTAGGGTTAGCCTAATGGGTTAGGTTAGGGTTAGGTTAGGGTTAGCCTAATGGGTTAGGTTAGGGTTAGCCTAATGGGTTAGGTTAGGGTTAGGTTAGGGTTAGCCTAATGGGTTAGGTTAGGGTTAGGGTTAGCCTAATGGGTTAGGTTAGGGTTAGGTTAGGGTTAGCCTAATGGGTTAGGTTAGGTTAGGGTTAGGTTAGGGTTAGCCTAATGGGTTAGGTTAGGGTTAGGGTTAGGTTAGGTTAGGGTTAGTCAAATGGGTTAGTTTAGGTTAGGGTTAGCCTAATGGGTTAGGTTAGGGTTAGCCTAATGGGTTAGGGTTAGGTTAGGGTTAGGTCAGGGTTAGGTTAGGGTTAGCCTAATGGGTTAGGGTTAGGGTTAAAATCAAAATCAAATCAAATCAAATTTATTTGTCACATACACATGGTTAGCAGATGTTAATGCGAGTGTAGCGAAATGCTTGTGCTTCTAGTTCCAACAATGCAGTAATAACGAACAAGTAATCTAACTAACAATTCCAAAAAAAACTACTGTCTTATACACAGTGTAAGGGGATAAAGAATATGTACATAAGGATATATGAATGAGTGATGGTACAGAGCAGCATAGGCAAGATACAGTAGATGATATCGAGTACAGTATATACATATGAGATGAGTATGTAAACCAAGTGGCATAGTTAAAGTGGCTAGTGATACATTGATTACATAATGATGCAGTCGATGATATAGAGTACAGTATCTACGTATGCATATGAGATGAATAATGTAGGGTAAGTAACATTATATAAGGTAGCATTGTTTAAAGTGGCTAGTGATATATTTACATCATTTCCCATCAATTCCCATGATTAAAGTGGCTGGAGTAGAGTCAGTGGCATTGACAGTGTGTTGGCAGTAGCCACTCAATGTTAGTGGTGGCTGTTTAACAGTCTGATGGCCTTGAGATAGAAGCTGTTTTTCAGTCTCTCGGTCCCAGCTTTGATGCACCTGTACTGACCTCGCCTTCTGGATGACAGCGGGGTGAACAGGCAGGTTAGGTTAGGATTAGCCTAATGGGTTAGGGTTAGGTTAGGGTTAGGTTAGGGTTAAGGTTAGGTTAGGGTTAGGGCCTAATGCCAATACTGATTTCTAATGGGTTAGGGTTAGGTTAGGGTTAGGGTTAGGGTTAGGGTTAGGGTTAGGGTTAGGGTTAGGGTTAGCGTTAGGTTAGGGTTAGGTTAGGGTTAGGGTTAGGGTTAGGGTTAGGTTAGGGTTAGGTTAGGTTAGGTTAGGGTTAGGGTTAGGGTTAGCGTTAGGTTAGGGTTAGGGTTAGGGTTAGGGTTAGGGTTAGGGTTAGGTTAGGGTTAGGGTTAGGGTTAGGGTTAGGGTTAGGGTTAGCGTTAGGTTAGGGTTAGGGTTAGGGTTAGGTTAGGTTAGGTTAGGGTTAGGGTTAGGGTTAGCGTTAGGTTAGGTTAGGGTTAGGGTTAGGGTTAGGGTTAGGTTAGGGTTAGGTTAGGTTAGGGTTAGGGTTAGGGTTAGCGTTAGGTTAGGGTTAGGGTTAGGGTTAGGGTTAGGGTTAGGGTTAGGGCCTAATGCCAATACTGATTTATATTATGTGAAGGGTTAGGGTTAGGGTTAGGTTAGGTTAGGTTAGGTTAGGGTTAGGGTTAGGGTTAGGGTTAGGGTTAGCGTTAGGTTAGGGTTAGGGTTAGGGTTAGGGTTAGGGTTAGGTTAGGGTTAGGTTAGGTTAGGTTAGGGTTAGGGTTAGGGTTAGCGTTAGGTTAGGGTTAGGGTTAGGGTTAGGGTTAGGGCCTAATGCCAATACTGATTTATATTATGTGAAGGGTTAGGGTTAGGTTAGGGTTAGGGTTAGGGTTAGGGTTAGGGTTAGGGTTAGGGTTAGGGTTAGGGCCTAATGCCAATACTGATTTATATTATGTGAAGGGTTAGGGTTAGGGTTAGGTTAGGTTAGGTTAGGTTAGGTTAGGGTTAGGGTTAGGTTAGGGTTAGGTTAGGGTTAAGGTTAGGTTAGGGTTAGGGCCTAATGCCAATACTGATTTCTAGTAGGTTAGGGTTAGGTTAGGGTTAGGTTAGGGTTAGGGCCTAATGCCAATACTGATTTCTATTGTGTGAAGGGTTAGGGTTAGGGTTAGGTTAGGGTTAGGGCCTAATGCCAATACTGATTTCTATTATGTGAAGGGTTAGGGTTAGGTTAGGGTTAGGGCCTAATGCCAATACTGATTTCTATTATGTGAAGGGTTAGGGTTAGGGTTAGGTTAGGGTTAGGGTTAGGGTTAGGGTTAGCGTTAGGTTAGGGTTAGGGTTAGGGTTAGGGTTAGGTTAGGGTTAGGGTTAGGGTTAGGTTAGGGTAGGGTTAGGGTTAAGGTTAGGTTAGGGTTAGGGCCTAATGCAAATACTGATTTCTATTATGTAGGGTTAGGGTTAGGGTTAGGGTTAGGGTTAGGGTTAGGGTTAGGGTTAGGGTTAGGTTAGGGTTAGCCTAATGGGTTAGGTTAGGGTTAGGTTAGGGTTAGGGTAAGGTTAGGGTTAGCCTAATGGGTTAGGTTAGGGTTAGGTTAGGGTTAGCCTAATGGGTTAGGTTAGGGTTAGGTTAGGGTTAGCCTAATGGGTTAGGTTAGGGTTAGGGTTAGCCTAATGGGTTAGGTTAGGGTTAGGTTAGGGTTAGGTTAGGTTAGGTTAGGGTTAGGGTTAGGTTAGGTTAGGGTTAGGTTAGGTTTGGGTTAGGTTAGGGTTAGGGTTAGGTTAGGGTTAGCCTAATGGGTTAGGTTAGGGTTAGGTTAGGGTTAGGGTTAGGTTAGGGTTAGCCTAATGGGTTAGGTTAGGGTTAGGTTAGGGTTAGCCTAATGGGTTAGGTTAGGGTTAGCCTAATGGGTTAGGTTAGGGTTAGGTTAGGGTTAGCCTAATGGGTTAGGTTAGGGTTAGGGTTAGCCTAATGGGTTAGGTTAGGGTTAGGTTAGGGTTAGCCTAATGGGTTAGGTTAGGTTAGGGTTAGGTTAGGGTTAGCCTAATGGGTTAGGTTAGGGTTAGGGTTAGGTTAGGTTAGGGTTAGTCAAATGGGTTAGTTTAGGTTAGGGTTAGCCTAATGGGTTAGGTTAGGGTTAGCCTAATGGGTTAGGGTTAGGTTAGGGTTAGGTCAGGGTTAGGTTAGGGTTAGCCTAATGGGTTAGGGTTAGGGTTAAAATCAAAATCAAATCAAATCAAATTTATTTGTCACATACACATGGTTAGCAGATGTTAATGCGAGTGTAGCGAAATGCTTGTGCTTCTAGTTCCAACAATGCAGTAATAACGAACAAGTAATCTAACTAACAATTCCAAAAAAAACTACTGTCTTATACACAGTGTAAGGGGATAAAGAATATGTACATAAGGATATATGAATGAGTGATGGTACAGAGCAGCATAGGCAAGATACAGTAGATGATATCGAGTACAGTATATACATATGAGATGAGTATGTAAACCAAGTGGCATAGTTAAAGTGGCTAGTGATACATTGATTACATAATGATGCAGTCGATGATATAGAGTACAGTATCTACGTATGCATATGAGATGAATAATGTAGGGTAAGTAACATTATATAAGGTAGCATTGTTTAAAGTGGCTAGTGATATATTTACATCATTTCCCATCAATTCCCATGATTAAAGTGGCTGGAGTAGAGTCAGTGGCATTGACAGTGTGTTGGCAGTAGCCACTCAATGTTAGTGGTGGCTGTTTAACAGTCTGATGGCCTTGAGATAGAAGCTGTTTTTCAGTCTCTCGGTCCCAGCTTTGATGCACCTGTACTGACCTCGCCTTCTGGATGACAGCGGGGTGAACAGGCAGGTTAGGTTAGGATTAGCCTAATGGGTTAGGGTTAGGTTAGGGTTAGGTTAGGGTTAAGGTTAGGTTAGGGTTAGGGCCTAATGCCAATACTGATTTCTAATGGGTTAGGGTTAGGTTAGGGTTAGGGTTAGGGTTAGGGTTAGGGTTAGGGTTAGGGTTAGCGTTAGGTTAGGGTTAGGTTAGGGTTAGGGTTAGGGTTAGGGTTAGGTTAGGGTTAGGTTAGGTTAGGTTAGGGTTAGGGTTAGGGTTAGCGTTAGGTTAGGGTTAGGGTTAGGGTTAGGGTTAGGGTTAGGGTTAGGGTTAGGGTTAGGGTTAGGGTTAGGGCCTAATGCCAATACTGATTTATATTATGTGAAGGGTTAGGGTTAGGGTTAGGTTAGGTTAGGGTTAGGTTAGGTTAGGTTAGGTTAGGGTTAGGGTTAGGTTAGGGTTAGGTTAGGTTAGGTTAGGGTTAGGGTTAGGGTTAGCGTTAGGTTAGGGTTAGGGTTAGGGTTAGGGTTAGGGCCTAATGCCAATACTGATTTATATTATGTGAAGGGTTAGGGTTAGGGTTAGGTTAGGTTAGGGTTAGGTTAGGTTAGGTTAGGTTAGGGTTAGGGTTAGGTTAGGGTTAGGTTAGGGTTAAGGTTAGGTTAGGGTTAGGGCCTAATGCCAATACTGATTTCTAGTAGGTTAGGGTTAGGTTAGGGTTAGGTTAGGGTTAGGGCCTAATGCCAATACTGATTTCTATTGTGTGAAGGGTTAGGGTTAGGGTTAGGTTAGGGTTAGGGCCTAATGCCAATACTGATTTCTATTATGTGAAGGGTTAGGGTTAGGTTAGGGTTAGGGCCTAATGCCAATACTGATTTCTATTATGTGAAGGGTTAGGGTTAGGGTTAGGTTAGGGTTAGGGTTAGGGTTAGGGTTAGCGTTAGGTTAGGGTTAGGGTTAGGGTTAGGGTTAGGTTAGGGTTAGGGTTAGGGTTAGGTTAGGGTTAGGGTTAGGGTTAAGGTTAGGTTAGGGTTAGGGCCTAATGCAAATACTGATTTCTATTATGTGAAGTCCGTTAGAAAACTCCTTCAGAACAGGACTGTGTTTTAAATGGAACCCTTGATAGTGCATTACTTTTGACCAGGGCCCATAGGGTAGTGCATTACTTTTGACCAGGGCCCATAGGGTAGTGCACTACTTTTGACCAGGGCCCATAGGGTAGTGCACTACTTTTGACCAGGGCCCATAGGGTAGTGCACTACTTTTGACCAGGGCCCATAGGGTAGTGCACTACTTTTGACCAGGGCCCATAGGGTAGTGCACTACTTTTGACCAGGGCCCATAGGGTAGTGCACTACTTTTGACCAGGGCCCATAGGGTAGTGCACTACTTTTGACCAGGGCCCATAGGGTAGTGCACTACTTTTGACCAGGGCCCATAGGGTAGTGCACTACTTTTGACCAGGGCCCATAGGGTAGTGCACTACTTTTGACAAGGGCCCATAGGGTAGTGCACTACTTTTGACCAGGGCCCATAGGGTAGTGCACTACTTTTGACCAGGGCCCATAGGGTAGTGCACTACTTTTGACAAGGGCTCATAGGCAATATATAGGGAATAATGTTATATTTGGGACACAGACAGCAGTATAGAAATTGAGCAGGATTGTGGGAAGGGCAAAAAGGAGTGAGTGCCTTGTGTTGCAGAGGCTGTAGCAGGAGTGTTTTGATTGTCTGTTCTAGAGGCTGTAGCAGGAGTGTTTTGATTGTCTGTTCTAGAGGCTGTAGCAGGAGTGTTTTGATTGTCTGTTCTAGAGGCTGTAGCAGGAGTGTTTTGATTGTCTGTTCTAGAGGCTGTAGCAGGAGTGTTTTGATTGTCTGTTCTAGAGGCTGTAGCAGGAGTGTTTTGATTGTCTGTTCTAGAGGCTGTAGCAGGAGTGTTTTGATTGTCTGTTCTAGAGGCTGTAGCAGGAGTGTTTTGAATGTCTGTTCTAGAGGCTGTAGCAGGAGTGTTTTGATTGTCTGTTCTAGAGACTGTAGCAGGAGTGTTTTGATTGTCTGTTCTAGAGGCTGTAGCAGGAGTGTTTTGATTGTCTGTTCTAGAGGCTGTAGCAGGAGTGTTTTGATTGTCTGTTCTAGAGGCTGTAGCAGGAGTGTTTTGATTGTCTGTTCTAGAGACTGTAGCAGGAGTGTTTTGATTGTCTGTTCTAGAGGCTGTAGCAGGAGTGTTTTGATTGTCTGTTCTAGAGGCTGTAGCAGGAGTGTTTTGATTGTCTGCTCTAGAGGCTGTAGCAGGAGTGTTTTGATTGTCTGCTCTAGAGGCTGTAGCAGGAGTGTTTTGATTGTCTGTTCTAGAGGATGTAGCAGGAGTGTTTTGATTGAGTGAATTAATATTTAGAATTTAATGTGAAGGTTAAGGTGACTACAGAACAATGAGATGTCATGTCAACTAATGAACTTGCAGTTTTGATCCTGTTTAAACAATTAAGCCTTGTGAAGGTTGTGGATCAACGTAGTCATGAATAGTGGCAATGTGTGATTAATACACCAATGTTTCCACCCCCATGCTTCACAGTAGGTATGGTGTTCTTTGGATGCAACTCAGCATTCTTTGTCCTCCTAACACGACGACTTGAGTTTTTACCAAAAAGTTATATTTTGGTTTCATCTGACCAAATGACATTCTCCCAATCTTCTTCTGGATCATCCAAATGCTCTCTAGCAAACGTCAGATGGGCCTGGACATGTACTGGTTTAAGCAGGGGGACACGTCTGGCACTGCAGGATTTGAGTCCCTGGCGGCGTAGTGTGTTACTGATGGTAGGCTTTGTTACTTTGGTCCCAGCTCTCTGCAGGTCGTTCACTAGGTCCCCCCATGTGGTTCTGGGATTTTTGCTCACCGTTCTTGTGATCATTTTGACCCCACCGGGTGAGATATTGCGTGGAGCCCCAGATCGAGAGAGATTATCAGTGGTCTTGTATGTCTTCCAATTCCTAATAATTGCTCCCACAGTTGATTACTTCAAACCAAGCTGCTTACCTATTGCAGATTCAGTCTTCCCAGCCTGGTGCAGGTCTACAATTTTGTTTCTGGTGTCCTTTGACAGCTCTTTGGTCTTGGCCATAGTGGAGTTTGGAGTGTCACTGTTTGAGGTTGTGGACAGGTATCTTTTATACTGATAACAAGTTCAAACAGGTGCCATTAATACAGGTAATGAGTGGAGGACAGAGGAGCCTCTTAAAGAAGAAGTTACAGGTTTGTGAGAGCCAGAAATCTTGCTTGTTTGTAGGTGACCAAATACTTATTTTCCAACATAATTTGCAAATAAATTCATTAAAAATCCTACAATGTGATTTTCTGGATTTTTTTTCCCTCATCTTGTCTGTCATAGTTGAAGTGTACCTATGATGAAAATTACAGGCCTCTCTCTCTTTTTAAGTGGGAGAACTTGCACAATTGGTGGCTGACTAACTACTTTTTTGCCCCACTGTATATAGATCATTTTCTATATATTTAATTTATATGCACATCTGTGCTGCCGAGTCTGCCATCCAGAAAAAGTGAGTTCTACCCCAATCTGTTTATCATAAATCAAATTCAACACAAGCAACTTGTGATGTTAACATCCAACTTTTCTTTTGATTAAAATATAAAGTTGGAGGAGACTTGGCTGTTTGCTTTTTACTTACGGCGTCTGGCTCTATTATAAAGCATAGAAGATTAAGGCTGCGTCCCAAATGAAGCCTTATTTCCCTATGTAGTGCACTACTTTAGACCAGAGGGCCCTGGTAGAAGTAGTGCACTACTTTAGACCAGAGGGCCCTGGTAGTAGTAGTGCACTACATAGGGAATAGGGTGCTATTTGAACCGTTGATATGAGGAGTTTAAGAATTTATTTCCCAAATGCCAAATCAACACTTTTTTTCATCAGAAATGTGTGCTTATGGGTACCTTCGTGTGTGTGTAAAATATTAATGTCCTCAGATGTCTTATTCGTCGATATATCCATAGTTTAGCTGGAATGGATTATTCGCATTCTATATATTTGACTGTGATATGTGGTTGTCTCACCTAGCTATCTAAGATGAATGCATCTAACAGTGCGTAACAGCAGCAGCAGTCTTACACTGGTGTCCTCTATCAGGTAGACTACAGTAATGTGGTGTCCTCTCTCAGGTAGACTACAATAATGTGGTGTCCTCTCTCAGGTAGACTACAGTAATGTGGTGTCCTCTCTCAGGTAGACTACAGTAATGTGGTGTCCTCTATCAGGTAGACTACAGTAATGTGGTGTCCTCTCTCAGGTAGACTACAGTAATGTGGTGTCCTCTCAGGTAGACTACAGTAATGTGGTGTCCTCTCTCAGGTAGACTACAGTAATGTGGTGTCCTCTCAGGTAGACTACAGAAATGTGGTGTCCTCTCTCAGGTAGACTACAGTAATGTGGTGTCCTCTCAGGTAGACTACAGTAATGCGGTGTCCTCTCTCAGGTAGACTACAGTAATGTGTTGTCCTCTCTCAGGTAGACTACAGTAATGTGGTGTCCTCTCTCAGGTAGACAACAGTAATGTGGTGTCCTCTCAGGTAGACTACAATAATGTGGTGTCCTCTCAGGTAGACTACTATAATGTGGTGTCCTCTCAGGTAGACTACAGTAATGTGGTGTCCTCTCTCAGGTAGACTACAGTAATGTGGTGTCCTCTCAGGTAGACTACAGTAATGTGGTGTCCTCTCTCAGGTAGACTACAGTAATGTGGTGTCCTCTCAGGTAGACTACAGTAATGTGGTGTCCTCTCTCAGGTTGACTACAGCAATGCGGTGTCCTCTCTCAGGTAGACTACAGTAATGTGGTGTCCTCTCTCAGGTAGACTACAGTAATGTGGTGTCCTCTCAGGTAGACTACAGTAATGTGGTGTCCTCTCAGGTAGACTACAGTAATGTGGTGTCCTCTCTCAGGTAGACTACAGTAATGTGTTGTCCTCTCTCAGGTAGACTACAGTAATGTGGTGTCCTCTCTCAGGTAGACTACAGTAATGTGGTGTCCTCTCTCAGGTAGACTACAATAATGTGGTGTCCTCTCAGGTAGACTACAATAATGTGGTGTCCTCTCAGGTAGACTACAGTAATGTGGTGTCCTCTCTCAGGTAGACTACAGTAATGTGGTGTCCTCTCAGGTAGACTACAGTAATGTGGTGTCCTCTCTCAGGTAGACTACAGTAATGTGGTGTCCTCTCTCAGGTAGACTACAATAATGTGGTGTCCTCTCAGGTAGACTACAGTAATGTGGTGTCCTCTCTCAGGTTGACTACAGTAATGTGGTGTCCTCTCTCAGGTAGACTACAGTAATGCGGTGTCCTCTCAGGTTGACTACAGTAATGTGGTGTCCTCTCTCAGGTAGACTACAGTAATGCGGTGTCCTCTCAGGTTGACTACAGTAATGTGGTGTCCTCTCTCAGGTAGACTACAGTAATGTGGTGTCCTCTCTCAGGTAGACTACAGTAATGTGGTGTCCTCTCTCATGTAGACTACAGTAATGCGGTGTCCTCTCAGGTAGACTACATTAATGTGGTGTCCTCTCTCAGGTAGACTACAGTAATGTGGTGTCCTCGCTCAGGTTGACTACGGTAATGTGGTGTCCTCTCTCAGGTAGACTACAGTAATGTGGTGTCCTCTCTCAGGTAGACTACAATAATGTGGTGTCCTCTCAGGTAGACTACAGTAATGTGGTGTCCTCTCTCAGCTAGACTACAGTAATGTGGTGTCCTCTCAGGTAGACTACAGTAATGTGGTGTCCTCTCTCAGGTAGACTACAGTAATGCGGTGTCCTCTCTCAGGTAGACTACAATAATGTGGTGTCCTCTCAGGTAGACTACAGTAATGTGGTGTCCTCTCTCAGGTTGACTACAGTAATCTGGTGTCCTCTCTCAGGTAGACTACAGTAATGCGGTGTCCTCTCTCAGGTTGACTACAGTAATGTGGTGTCCTCTCTCAGGTTGACTACAGTAATGTGGTGTCCTCTCTCAGGTAGACTACAGTAATGTGGTGCCCTCTCTCAGGTTGACTATAGCAATGTGGTGTCCTCTCTCAGGTAGACTACAGTAATGCGGTGTCCTCTCTCAGGTTGACTACAGTAATGTCGTGTCCTCTCTCAGGTAGACTACAGTAATGTGGTGTCCTCTCTCAGGTTGACTACAGCAATGTGGTGTCCTCTCTCAGGTTGACTACAGTAATGTGGTGTCCTCTCTCAGGTAGACTACAGTAATGTGGTGTCCTCTCAGGTAGACTACAGTAATGTGGTGTCCTCTCTCAGGTAGACTACAGTAATGTGGTGTCCTCTCTCAGGTTGACTACAGCAATGTGGTGTCCTCTCTCAGGTAGACTACAGTAATGTGGTGTCCTCTCTCAGGTAGACTACAGTAATGTGGTGTCCTCTCAGGTAGACTACAGTAATGTGGTGTCCTCTCAGGTAGACTACAGTAATGTGGTGTCCTCTCAGGTAGACTACAGTAATGTGGTGTCCTCTCTCAGGTAGACTACAGTAATGTGGTGTCCTCTCAGGTAGACTACAGTAATGTGGTGTCCTCTCAGGTAGACTACAGTAATGTGGTGTCCTCTCAGGTAGACTACAGTAATGTGGTGTCCTCTCTCAGGTAGACTACAGTAATGTGGTGTCCTCTCTCAGGTAGACTACAGTAATGTGGTGTCCTCTCAGGTAGACTACAGTAATGTGGTGTCCTCTCTCAGGTTGACTACAGCAATGTGGTGTCCTCTCTCAGGTAGACTACAGTAATGTGGTGTCCTCTCTCAGGTAGACTACAGTAATGTGGTGTTCTCTATCAGGTAGACTACAGTAATGTGGTGTCCTCTCAGGTAGACTACAGTAATGTGGTGTCCTCTCTCAGGTAGACTACAGTAATGTGGTGTCCTCTCAGGTAGACTACAGTAATGTGGTGTCCTCTCTCAGGTAGACTACAGTAATGTGGTGTCCTCTCTCAGGTAGACTACAGTAATGTGGTGTCCTCTCTCAGGTTGACTACAGTAATGTGGTGTCCTCTCTCAGGTAGACTACAGTAATGTGGTGTCCTCTCTCAGGTAGACTACAGTAGTCTCATACGTATACTAATTTATGTTTGTTTTGCGTGCCCCTCCGCGTCTCCTCTCTTCTCCTCCTCCTCTCCTCTCCTCCTCCTCTCTGTGTCTCCTCTCCTCTCCGTGTCTCCTCCTCCTCTCCTCCTCCTCTCCGTGTCTCCTCTCCGTGTCTCCTCCTCCTGTGCTCTTCTCCTCTACTCTCCTCTCCTCCTCCTCTCCAGAGATCATGTACAGCTGGGTATTCAACGAGTTCCCATTGTTTGTGGCCGAGGATAGCCGGCGATTCATCTCCCAGGTAACGGGCAACCTGTACGTGTCCAAGGTGCAGCCTAGCGACGTGGGCAGCTACATCTGTCTGGTGAAGAACACAGTGACCAACGCCAGGGTCCTCAGCCCGCCCACGCCACTGACACTCAGAACAGATGGTGAGAGGCCCCTGACACACTCCTTCACCCTTCTACACACTCCCCTGACACACCCCTTCATCCCTCTACACACGCCCCTGACACACCCCTTCATCCCTCTACACACGCCTCTGACACACCCCTTCATCCCTCTACACATGCCCCTGACACACCCCTTCATCCCTCTACACATGCCCCTGACACACCCCTTCATCCCTCTACACATGCCCCTGACACACCCCTTCATCCCTCTACACACGCCTCTGACACACCCCTTCATCCCTGTACACATGCCCCCAACACACCCCTTCATCCCTCTACACACACCACTGACAGCCTCCTCATACCTCACAATCTGTACCCTCCTCATCCAGGTGGAAACCTAATGGCAGATTTAGGTACTGTAATACATGAGCACTCAGGCACGCCACCCGGAAGTGGTCTAATATTTCACTTCCTGTAATGTGTTTATATAAGCATACATCAGATATTCATTTGAAAGGTGTTTTCCCCTTGGTGGCCAAGGGCCTCAGCTCTGCTGACAGTGTCAAGAATAGATGGTCAGGAAGCTTTATCATTTGTAGCTTTCTCTAATCACGCACAATGTGCCCTGGCCAAACCAGCCATCAGGGAAATCATCACTCCCGCATAAAATTAACTGAATCAATGGTTGTCATTGGTGAATGGGATGCTAGGTCTTTTTATACTGTTAGCCTCTCAGGGGTCTAGGCTCGGACGGCGGTGCTGGAAAAAGGAGAGGAGAGGTGTTGGATTCAGGTGTGTCTCCCTCTCTTTCTCTCTCTTCTCTAACCTGAGGAGTGTTTTGATACATCTGGCTACACAGAGAATCGCTCATCATCACCTAGGGCAGCATCGCTCATCATCACCTAGGGCAGCATCGCTCATCATCACCTAGGGCAGCATCGCTCATCATCACCTAGTGCAGCATCGCTCATCATCACCTAGTGCAGCATCGCTCATCATCACCTAGTGCAGCATCGCTCATCATCACCTAGTGCAGCGTCGCTCATCATCACCTAGTGCAGTGCCGCTCATCATCACCTAGTGCAGCGCCGCTCATCATCACCTAGTGCAGCATCGCTCATCATCACCTAGTGCAGCGCCGCTCATCATCACCGAGTGCAGCATCGTTCATCATCACCTAGTGCAGCGCTGCTCATCACCACCTAGTGCAGCATCGCTCATCACCACCTAGTGCAGCATCGCTCATCATCACCTAGTGCAGCGCCGCTCATCATCACCTAGTGCAGCGCCGCTCATCATCACCTAGTGCAGCATCGCTCATCATCACCTAGTGCAGCATCGCTCATCATCACCTAGTGCAGCGCCGCTCATCATCACCTAGTGCAGCGCCGCTCATCATCACCTAGTGCAGCATCGCTCATCATCACCTAGTGCAGCGCCGCTCATCATCACCAACCTTGACAATGACAAACAGCAGCGCTGCACTAGGTGGTGATGAGCAGCGCTGCACTAGGTGATGATGAGCAGCGCTGCTCATCACCACCTAGTGCAGCGCTGCTGTTTGTCATTGTCAAGGTTTCAGAGGGTCATTGAAAATGTGCTCCAAGGTTCCCAAAGCGTTTAAATGAAAAGGACTTTCATGTCCCGGGAAAACAGGTATCGGTTGGCAATGCAGATGATGTGGCAGCAGGTATTTAGCATTTTACCTCGCTGTGAGGTACGATGTCCTCTCCAGCTCATCTCTGTCTGTCTGCATTTGAATAAACTTGTTGTTGTGAAGCACTCCTTGGAGACATACATAACGCTAAGCTCATTACCATTGTAAATCAGATTGTTCCTCTCATTTACAAAGATGGAATATGAGGAGAGGAAGTGGTCCCCGTGATCTGGATGTCAGACCTATGTTCAGACGTCATTAAAACACTGATTCACACCAGAACACAAGGAGAGGAGACATTCTGCTAGGACATATTAGACAGAGGCATTCTCCTTCTAGTAACAGGCTGCTTACCTCAGCTGGTGGAAAATAAGAATTGTTGTATTATCCATATTTGTGGCCAATGAATGGTGTGGTGAGGTTATCGGGGAGAGGTATTTAATTAAATGGTTATCGGGGAGGGGTATTTAATTAAATGGTGTGGTGAGGTTATCGGGGAGGGGTATTTAATTAAATGGTTATCGGGGAGGGGTATTTAATTAAATGGTGCGGTGAGGTTATCGGGGAGGGGTATTTAATTAAATGGTGCGGTGAGGTTATCAGGGAGGGGTATTTAATTAAATGGTTTGGTGAGGTTATCGGGGAGGGGTATTTAATTAAATGGTTTGGGGAGGTTATCGGGGAGGGGTATTTAATTAAATGCTTTGGGGAGGGGTATTTCATTAAATGGTTTGGGGAGGTTATCGGGGAAGGGTATTTAATTAAATGGTGTGGTGAGGTTGTCGGGGAAGGGTATTTAAAAACCAAGATACTCTCTAATAGGGTAGTCTCTCTCAGAGGGTAGGTTCTCTCAGAGGGTAGGTTCTCTCAGAGGGTAGGTTCTCTCAGAGGGTAGGTTCTCTCAGAGGGTAGTCTCTCTCAGAGGGTAGGTTCTCTCAGAGGGTAGGTTCTCTCAGAGGGTAGTCTCTCTCAGAGGGTAGTCTCTCTCAGAGGGTGGTCTCTCTCAGAGGGTAGTCTCTCTCTGAGGGTAGTCTCTCTGAGGGTAGTCTCTCTTAGAAGGTAGGCTCTCTCAGAAGGTAGTCTCTCTCAGAGGGTAGACTCTCTCAGAAGGTAGTCTCTCTCAGAAGGTAGTCTCTCTCAGAAGGTAGTCTCTCTACGAGGGTAGTCTCTCTGAGGGTAGTCTCTGAGGGTTGTCTCTCTCAGAAGGTAGTCTCTCTCAGAAGGTAGTCTCTCTCAGAAAGTAGGCTCTCTCAGAAGGTAGTCTCTCTAAGAAGGTAGGCTCTCTCAGAAGGTAGTCTCTCTCAGAAGGTAGGCTCTCTCAGAAGGTAGTCTCTCTCAGAAGGTAGTCTCTCTCAGAAGGTAGGCTCTCTCAGAAGGTAGGCTCTCTCAGAAGGTAGGCTCTCTCAGAAGGTAGTCTCTCTCAGAAGGTAGTCTCTCTCAGAAGGTAGGCTCCACAACATAAAGGTGTCTAATACGATGCTCCATTCAGCCGTACAGCCCATTACACCAAACACTTTCTTGGCAGACGCCTCTCGCATATTCAGCCCGTACCGAGAATTTGGGTCTAAAAGGATGAAAATTATATTGGCACACCTCGCTGCTGAACCCTTCGGCTCTTGCAAGCTGTGTCTTCCCCCAGATGCTGGAGTCTGACCAATCAGAGGGTTCAATCTATGCCTCTGTCCAGTGAGATGCTGGCATCTGTGCCCCAGTGAAAGTGGATGGTAATTACCTTGGAGGTTTAGAAGCTCAAGCTGGATCTGTGTGTTGCCTCACCTCTGTCCTGCCCTGGTTCTAACACTCTTAATCAAACCTGCCTCACTGCATCGTGGCTCTGTTACACCCCTGTGGTAAAGTCATGGGTCTTCCCTTCACAACGCAACGGGAGGAGATGAGAACGTTGTCAAACACCTGAAATAAGCGTTTTCTACAGCCTGTATGTTCATACCTCCTGAGCTGTTTTAAAGAAACACAATAGGCTTCTCTGTAGAAATCTGGGTAAAATATTGAAAGGAATGTCAGTTTTATTCAGTACATTCAGTAATACATTTTTGCTTGTTTTTCTAAAGTCGAACAGCCTTGGTAGTAGGCAGATAAGATAGTTATAAACAAGCTACTATAACTTTACTGATAGTTTGAAATGGCTTACAGAGAAACCAAACGCTTTAGTTGTATTTATTCATCAAGAACGAATCAATAGGCTACTTAGCTTGATCAAATTAATTTACAAACATACATCCTGCAAGTCCTGCCCATCACCGGCAGCTAAATTCAAATCAAATGCTGTGTGTTGCTCTGCACTCTCTCTCCTCGTTCACTGACGATACTGTCTGCACGCACTAGACTGTCGAGCTGCTAGATTCTAGCGGCCTGCCAAGCATAGCTTTGCTCCGTGTTTCACCTTGGAAATAACCCCTTACTAGGTAGAGTGACAGGGGGGAGGGTACTCTTTTCCAGGTCCAGTCAGAGTGACAGGGGGTAGGGTACTCTTTTCCTGGTCCAGTCAGAGTGACAGGGGGGAGGGTACTCTTTTCCAGGTCCAGTCAGAGTGACAGGGGGTAGGGTACTCTTTTCCTGGTCCAGTCAGAGTGACAGGGGGGAGGGTACTCTTTTCCAGGTCCAGTCAGAGTGACAGGGGGGAGGGTACTCTTTTCCTGGTCCAGTCAGAGTGACAGGGGGGAGGGTACTCTTTTCCTGGTCCAGTCAGAGTGACAGGGGGGAGGGTACTCTTTTCCTGGTCCAGTCAGCAACAAAATTCCTCTGACGCGCAAATGCCCTTGTGCCCCTATGGGCATGACACCTCTGACCCATACGATGACGTATTTGGACACATTAATATATAGTGTGCCCTATGGGAGCCTGACTTTGTCTGAAAGTGGGGGGTAACAAATAAATAGATAGAAGTCCTCCAATTATACAATGTTGCTTCACAGAAGGATCCATATTTATAAACAGAACGCAACCATTTTTCTTAGGCTGTGACACAATACAATGATTTTGAACTTGTGTTCAAATAAATCAAATAGAAATATATCTGTAGAACACAAGGTCAGAAAGAAACATTTATCTAGTATATGCCAACAGTGAGCAATAACGCATCATTTATCATAACCAATAAATTGAACAAACCCTAATTTCTAAATTGCCCCATATTCACTGAGTGTAAAAAACATTAAGGACACCTGCTCTTTCCATGACTAACCAGGTGAATCCAGGTGAAAGATATATTCCCTTATTGATGTCACTTGTTAAATCCACTTCTATCAGTGTAGATGACTGGTTAAAGAAGGATTTTTAAGCCTTGAGACCATAGAGGCATGGATTGTGTCTGTGTGTCGTTCAGAGGATGAACGGGCAAGACAAAATATATTTAAGAGCCTTTGAACGGGGTATGGTAGTAGGCGCACCGGTTTGTGTCAAGAACTGCAACGCTGCTGGGTTTTTCACACTCAACAGTTTCCCGTGTGTATCAAGAATGGTCCACCACCCAAAGGATATGCAGACAACTTGACACAACTATGGGATGTATTGGAGTCAACATGGGCCAGCATCCCTGTGGAACACTTTCCACACCTTGTAGAGTGTGTGCCCCGGCAAATTGAGGCTGTTCTGAGGGCCAAAAAAAGAGGTGCAACTTAATATTAGGAAGGTGTTCCTAATATTTTGTACACTCGGTGTATATGTAGTCAATAAAACAACAAGTGCCATGTTATATTGATTTATTGATGCATAATAACGACTGGTTATATTATATATCTGTTGGAAGACAGTCTCAAAAGGCAGTAACCTCAGAAGTGGCACTTGCTTGTAGAAGCATATGGCATAGCCTTGATTTGTTAATTTAGCAGACAACATATTCTTATTTCCTGAGCCCTTATCACATTCAAGACACAAATATTTTATAGTAAAAAAAAAACACCATGATGTGAAATAACAGAATAAAATAGAACAGAATGTTTTTCCCAATGAAAACAGTTGCCAGTGTGAAGTGATGCCTCTGGAACGGTTATTCTCGAAGATCATTTGAAACGGGGCTCAATTTGATGAGTTGAAAGTTAAAAAATATTGCACGGTTACAGACCTAAATGTATCTTATTTTCGATAGACAGACATTCCATTTAGTTTATTCTGCCTCTCTTTGGGATGGACAATTATACAGTGAACAATGTATGGGGATGATTTACGGCCACATGGCGAGACACAGGCGAGTCTCAGATGCAGACACAGGAGGCAGATGGTTGGAGTCTTACAATGTTTATTAATCCAAAAGGAGTAGGCAAGAGAATGGTCGTGGACAGCCAAAAAATCTAAACCAGATCAGAGTTCAGGAGGTACAGAGTAGCAGAATGGCTCGTAGTCATAGCAGGCAGGTACAGAGTAGCAGAATGGCTCGTAGTCATAGCAGGCAGGTACAGAGTAGCAGAATGGCTCGTAGACATAGCAGGCAGGTACAGAATAGCAGAATGGCTCGTAGACATAGCAGGCAGGTACAGAATAGCAGAATGGCTCGTAGTCATAGCAGGCAGGTACAGAGTAGCAGAATGGCTCGTAGACATAGCAGGCAGGTACAGAGTAGCAGAATGGCTCGTAGTCATAGCAGGCAGGTACAGAGTAGCAGAATGGCTCGTAGACATAGCAGGCAGGTACAGAATAGCAGAATGGCTCGTAGTCATAGCAGGCAGGTACAGAGTAGCAGAATGGCTCGTAGACATAGCAGGCAGGTACAGAGTAGCAGAATGGCTCGTAGTCAAAACAGGCAGGTACAGAGTAGCAGAATGGCTCGTAGTCAAAGCAGCCAGGTACAGAATAGCAGAATGGCTCGTAGTCATAGCAGGCAGGTACAGAGTAGCAGAATGGCTCGTAGTCAAGGCAGGCAGGCGGGTACAGAGTCCAGAACAGGCAAGGGTCAAAACCGGGAGGACTAGATAAAGAGAATTGCAAAGGCAGGAGTATGGGGAAAATGTTGGTTTACTTGGAACATACAAGACGAACTGGCACAGAGAGACAGGAAACACAGGGATAAATACACTGGAACAGAGAGACAGGAAACACAGGGATAAATACACTGGTACAGAGAGACAGGAAACACAGGGATGAATACACTGGAACAGAGACACAGGAAACACAGGGATAAATACACTGGTACAGACAGACAGGAAACACAGGGATAATACACTGGTACAGAGAGACATGATACACAGGGATAAATACACTGGTACAGAGAGACAGGAAACACAGGGATAAATACACTGGAACAGAGAGACAGGAAACACAGGGATAAATACACTGGTACAGAGAGACAGGAAATACAGGGATAAATACACTGGTACAGAGAGACAGGAAACACAGGGATAAATACACTGGTACAAAGAGACAGGAAATACAGGGATAAATACACTGATACAGAGAGACAGGAAACACAGGGATAAATACACTGGTACAAAGAGACAGGAAACACAGGGATAAATA
This sequence comes from Oncorhynchus kisutch, assembly GCF_002021735.2. Taxonomy (NCBI): domain Eukaryota; kingdom Metazoa; phylum Chordata; class Actinopteri; order Salmoniformes; family Salmonidae; genus Oncorhynchus; species Oncorhynchus kisutch. The sequence continues at coordinate 94,065,802 of NC_034188.2, read as the reverse complement.
CACTGGTACAGAGACACAGGAAACACAGGGATAAATACACTGGTACAGAGAGACAGGAAACACAGGGATACATACACTGGTACAGAGAGACAGGAAACACAGGGATAAATACACTGGTACAGAGAGACAGGAAACACAGGGATAAATACACTGGCATAGAGAGACAGGAAACACAGGGATAAATACACTGGTACAAAGAGACAGGAAACACAGGGATAAATACACTGGTACAGAGACACAGGAAACACAGGGATAAATACACTGGTACAGAGAGACAGGAAACACAGGGATACATACACTGGTACAGAGAGACAGGAAACACAGGGATAAATACTGTTGTGTCTCCACTATCATTAACTGAAGACTCATAGTTTTTATCAAAGATTCTCTGTAATTAACATTTCGTGATTAACTAATCAGCCAAATGTAATTAACTAGGAAGTCGGGGAACCAAGGAAAATATTCAGATTACAAAGTTATAATTTTCCTCATACAACTTTTCAGATATATTTTAATATCTAATCAATTAGTCATCTTAATTAATGAATTATTTATTTTACCTCACGTTAGTCTCATTCCAAACATTGTAAATTCTTGATCTGCACAAACCCAGTCTTTACGATGAGTCATCCATACATCAATTGTCTTAAATAATTTGTTTACTAACTTAGTGATTCAAAGACATGCATAAACAAACAGTAGATAGTTACAAGGAAATGATAACGGAGTTTCCCTAGTGGGATAAACCGGTATCGCGGCTTGATGGACACAAAGGGAAGTGGGGGTCAACTGAGATGAGACACGACAAAGATGATAATTATAACAATTGAAATACTAATCCTTTGCACTTGAACGCTCACTCATTCGGGAATAATTGCAATCAATATATATATTTACGCTCAGTTTGTCGTTGGGATCTCTGTTGAAAAGTTTGTTTCTGTTGGAGAGTTTGTCCGCCCTCTCTCTGTCGTGGCTAGGATGGATAGTTCAGAGTGACATTCATTCATGTCGTTATAGAATAGATGTTTCGGCGGTTGTCGGTCTTCGCGTTCGATGATACCGAATTCCTAGCTGCAGACTAGTAATTAATATCAAATACTTGTTCTTATTCTGTCAGTATCAATAGTCTAAGAGTTTAACCATGTGGTATGGTTAAAAGATTCAGCCATCTACTCAAACCTTGTTCCTCTTGTTATTGAGGTAAACTGGTCTCAACCTTAGTCCTCTCGTAATTGAGAGAAACATGGTCTGTTGAGAAATTCTCAAGGTGGGGGTTTTATTCGGAAGAGCAGAAAAAGGCTGTCTCATGACACCAGGTCCTATCTACTCATGGGCGGTCCTCTGATTTAGTTAAACTCCAAAGGGAATTGGAGTTTCCTTCAATAAACAGTCCAAAATCACATTACACAATTTCACAAACAGTATCATCCTCACTCATTCATCTTATACTTATAATTAGATGTAAACCTCATATCTGAGGATATTATATAAACAGTGTTATGGTAATGTTGCCATATTGTCTCCCATGAGTTTCACGTAATTGTACCAAACGGACCAGTTCGTAGCTGGATTCTTCACCCAACTTTTTTACCTTCTCCAGAACATAAATGTTGTTCGGACCTCAAATTCTGTGAGGTGGAAGAAATTCCTTTGTTCTCTCTATGAAAACTCACTCTCTCTCTATACTGTGGCCATGAGGAGATAATCTCCTCCAGGAAATTACAACCTGAGGTTGGAGCAGCCTGAGTGTAGGAGACAGAAAGAGGGGGATGGTGCTCGCTGTACCCAAAGAGGGCAACGTCATGACAATACACTGGTACAGAGAGATAGGAAAAACAGGGATAAATACACTGACACAGAGAGACAGGAAACACAGGGATAAATACACTGACACAGAGAGACAGGAAACACAGGGATAAATACACTGACACAGAGAGACAGGAAACACAGGGATAAATACACTGACACAGAGAGACAGGAAACACAGGGATAAATACACTGACACAGAGAGACAGGAAACACAGGGATAAATACACTGACACAGAGAGACAGGAAACACAGGGATAAATACACTGACACAGAGAGACAGGAAACACAGGGATAAATACACTGACACAGAGAGACAGGAAACACAGGGATAAATACACTGACACAGAGAGACAGGAAACACAGGGATAAATACACTGACACAGAGAGACAGGAAACACATGGATAAATACACTGACACAGAGAGACAGGAAACACAGGGATAAATACACTGACACAGAGAGACAGGAAACACAGGGATAAATACACTGACACAGAGAGACAGGAAACACAGGGATAAATACACTGGTACAGAGAGACAGGAAACACAGGGATAAATACACTGACACAGAGAGACAGGAAACACAGGGATAAATACACTGACACAGAGAGACAGGAAACACAGGGATAAATACACTGGTACAGAGAGACAGGAAACACAGGGATAAATACACTGGCACAGAGAGACAGGAAACACAGGGATAAATACACTGGCACAGATAGACAGGAAACACAGGGATAAATACACTGGCACAGAGAGACAGGAAACACAGGGATAAATACACTGGCACAGAGAGACAGGAAACACATGGATAAATACACTGGTACACAGAGACAGGAAACACAGGGATAAATACACTGGGGAAAACAAGCGACACCTGGAGGGGGTGGAGAAAATAACGAGTACATGTGAGACAGATCAGGGTGTGACAACAACATCTGTTTGGTGAGTAGTGCTAAGCTTAATGATTCTGATGAAAATACTCTCTTTGTCTTTATCAAACTAATGTTTTTGCATATTTTCATTGTGGAACCTGTCTATGTTTAGGTTATAGACTTGCCGTTGGCAAACCAATTCTAAATGGCAGGTCGCAGTGGAAAATAGAACGGATGCAAATATTCCAAAACTGCAGCTCGATGTTGGAACATATACTTCAATCAAACAGACTGTTGTGAATTTGTGATAAATCTGTGGTCATTTGTCAGGGAATGTAGCTGAAATGATACCATTTTCTTGTGGTACACGCAGCTCAAATGATATGTAACAAACACCCTGAGTACATCAGATAGGAAACAACCAATACAAATTTAACGGCGCAACAAAATAGATCAACTATTTTCTTTACCTTTTCATTGTACAGCAGCAATGTAACTAGTTCTACCTGCATTGAATCAACAAAGTGGCGTTGAGAGGGAAGCATAACTCTCCAGTGGGTAGACCCCCCCCCCCCCCTCTGGAGATTTGGTCAACTCCAGATTCGTCTAAAATCCCAAATGAATCAGGAATGAGCAGGGACAGCTCTAAAGACACCTTATTCATGTTCTCATTACATGTAGTGCAACAAGGCCACTCACGCTCTGGAAAGATCTCTACTGATGGATTTGCTGTGCTAGATGTTGTGTTATGTTCTAAATCTAGAAAAACTATATCTGAAATGCTGATGAATTTATCCCTGGAGCATTTATATAGCGCTATAAAACTAAACAAAAATAAGTTTGGAGATGTGTATGACATATTTGAATAATAGAATAGAACAATCAAAGCCCTTAAACACTTGTTGGACAATAATTGTACAAATGAAATACTTGTTGTGGTGTCTGACATGATTGACAGGAATCCATTTAGTTACATTTCATGGTGTCTGACATGATTGACAGGAATCCATTTAGTTACATTTCATGGTGTCTGACATGATTGACAGGAATCCATTTAGTTACATTTCATGGTGTCTGACATGATTGACAGGAATCCATTTAGTTACATTTCATGGTGTCTGTCATGATTGACAGGAATCCATTTAGTTACATTTCATGGTGTCTGACATGATTGACAGGAATTCATTTAGTTACATTTTATGGTGTCTGACATGATTGACAGGAATCCATTTAGTTACATTTCATGGTGTCTGATATGATTGACAGGTATCCATTTAGTTACATTTCATGGTGTCTGACATGATTGACAGGAATCCATTTAGTTACATTTCATGGTGTCTGATATGATTGACAGGAATCCATTTAGTTGCATTTTATGGTGTCTGACATGATTGACAGGAATCCATTTAGTTACATTTCATGGTGTCTGACATGATTGACAGGAATCCATTTAGTTACATTTCATGGTGTCTGACATGATTGACAGGAATCCATTTAGTTACATTTCATGGTGTCTGACATGATTGACAGGAATCCATTTAGTTACATTTCATGGTGTCTGACATGATTGACAGGAATCCATTTAGTTACATTTCATGGTGTCTGACATGATTGGCAGGAATCCATTTAGTTGCATTTCATGGTGTCTGACATGATTGACAGGAATCCATTTAGTTACATTTCATGGTGTCTGACATGATTGACAGGAATCTTGTTAATTGCATTTACAGCCATTAGCCACATCTCAACATGTACAGCCGTTAGCCCACACCTCAACATGTATAGCCATTAGCCACATCTCAACATGTACAGCCATTAGCCCACATCTCAACATGTATAGCCATTAGCCACATCTCAACATGTACAGCCGTTAGCCCACATCTCAACATGTACAGCCATTAGCCACATCTCAACATGTACAGCCATTAGCCCACATCTCAACATGTATAGCCATTAGCCACACCTCAACATGTACAGCCATTAGCCCACATCTCAACATGTACAGCCATTAGCCCACATCTCAACATGTACAGCCATTAGCCCACATCTCAACATGTACAGCCATTAGCCACATCTCAACATGTACAGCCGTTAGCCCACATCTCAACATGTACAGCCATGTACTGTTTGTGTTTGTGTGTACTGTTTGTCTAGCTGGGTATAAAGTCATGAAAGGATCTACAGATGAAGACATTTTGAAGCTTAGCAGCTCAACTTGTGTAATCTTGTTGTAGTGTTCAAAAACGCCCGTAGTACCACACACACACACACACACACACACACACACACACACACACACACACACACACACACACACACACACACACACACACACACTTACACTCATGCAAAATTAATTTAATTAAAGGGATAATGGTAAACAGACCCTGAGTGTTTTTGCCAATGTGCTGGATGCCATCTGACATGTCTTTGGTGTCCTAATGGATTTGGAGGTGTGATGGGTCAAACACTGGGGTGGGATGCCTGGCGCACACAGCAGAAGGTGGTACAAATGGATGCTAGCAGCAGAATGTGTTACAAATGGATGCTAGGTGTTAGTAATGGATGCTAGGTGTTAGTAATGGATGCTAGGTGTTAGTAATGGATGCTAGCAGCAGAATGTGTTACAAATGGATGCTAGGTGTTAGTAATGGATGCTAGGTGTTAGTAATGGATGCTAGCAGCAGAATGTGTTACAAATGGATGCTAGGTGTTAGTAATGGATGCTAGGTGTTAGTAATGGATGCTAGGTGTTAGTAATGGATGCTAGGTGTTAGTAATGGATGCTAGGTGTTAGTAATGGATGCTAGGTGTTAGTAATGGATACTAGCAGCAGAATGTGTTAGTAATGGATGCTAGCAGCAGAATGTGTTAGTAATGGATGCTAGGTGTTAGTAATGGATACTAGCAGCAGAATGTGTTAGTAATGGATGCTAGCAGCAGAATGTGTTACAAATGGATGCTAGGTGTTAGTAATGGATGCTAGGTGTTAGTAATGGATACTAGCAGCAGAATGTGTTAGTAATGGATGCTAGCAGCAGAATGTGTTAGTCATGGATGCTAGGTGTTAGTAATGGATGCTAGGTGTTAGTAATGGATGCTAGGTGTTAGTAATGGATGCTAGGTGTTAGTAATGGATGCTAGCAGCAGAATGTGTTAGTAATGGATGCTAGGTGTTAGTAATGGATGCTAGCAGCAGAATGTGTTAGTAATGGATGCTAATGGGGTGGCAGGGTAGTCTAGTGGTTAGAGCGTGGTCTAGTAACCGGAAGGTTGCAAGTTCAAATCTCCGAGCTGACAAGGTACAAATCTGTCGTTCTGCCCCTGAAAAGGCAGTTAACCCACTGTTCCTAGGCCATCATTGAAAATAAGAATTTGTTCTTAACTGACTTGACTAGTTAAATAAAAAATAAAATAAAAAATGGATGCTAGCAGCAGAAGCTGTTACTAATGGATGATAGGTGTAAGTAATGGATGCTATGTGTTAGTAATGGATGCATTGAATCTAGGTGTTAGTAATGGATGCTAACAGCAGAAGCTGTTACTATTGGATGCTAGCAGCAGAAGGTGTTAGTAATGGATGCTAGGTGTTAGTAATGGATGCTAGGTGTTAGTAATGATGCTAGCAGCAGAAGGTGTTAGTGATGGATGCCAGGTGTTAGTAATGGATGCTAGGTGTTAGTAATGGATGCTAAAAGCAGAGGGTGTTAGTAATGGATGCTAGGTGTTAGTAATGGATGCTAGGTGTTAGTAATGGATGCTAGGTGTTAGTAATGGATGTTAGGTGTTAGTAATGGATGCTAATGGATGCTAGGTGTTAGTAATGGATGCTAGCAGCAGAAGGTGTTAGTAATGGATGCTAATAGCAGAAGGTGTTAGTAATGGATGCTAGGTGTTAGTAATGGATGCTAGGTGTTAGTAATGGATACTAGGTGTTAGTAATGGATACTAGGTGTTAGTAATGGATACTAGGTGTTAGTAATGGATGCTAGGTGTTAGTAATTGATGCTAGGTGTTCGTAATGGATACTAGGTGTTAGTAATTGACGCTAGGTGTTAGTAATGGACGCTAGGTGTTAGTAATGGATTCGAGCAGCAGAAGGTGTTAGTAATGGATGCTAACAACAGAAGGTCTGTTAAATGACATGGCTGGGGAATGTCTGTTAAATGACATGGTTGGATATGGCTGGGAAATGTCTGTTAAATGACATGGCTGGGGAATGTCTGTTGAATGACATGGCTGGACATGGCTGGGGAATGTCTGTTGAATGACATGGTTGGACATGGCTGGGGAATGTCTGTTGAATGACTTGGCTGGGGAATGTCTGTTAAATGACATGGTTGGATATGGCTGGGGAATGTCTGTTGAATGACATGATTGGGGAATGTCTGTTGAATGACATGGCTGGGGAATGTCTGTTGAATGACATGGCTGGGGAATGTCTGTTGAATGACATGGCTGGGGAATGTCTGTTGAATGACATGGCTGGGGAATGTCTGTTGAATGACATGGTTGGGGAATGTCTGTTGATTGACATGGTTGGGGAATGTCTGTTGAATGACATGGCGGGACATGGCTGGGGAATGTCTGTTGTTTTATAGCTCTCTTTCCTGTGTTACCGTGTTTTACAGGTCTAATGGGAGAATATGAGCCTAAAATCGAGGTGCATTTCCCCCTGTCTGTCCCGGCTGCCAGAGGAGTCACCGTGAGGCTGGAGTGTTTCGCCCTGGGGAAGTAAGTACAGAAACATGCGAGCTGTATTATACCCCTGAACATGTCCTTTATGGTGAAACGTAGGGCTACAATTCCTAGAATTACTATAGTCCTGATTCCTGGAATTGGGAAGGAATAAATAGGAAATTTAGGAATTCATCAACCAGGATTTCTGGAAAACCTGGGAATTTGGGACATGTACCAGAACTTTGCCACCCTGAGCATAAACCATCAGTTGATCCACTTACACTGAACAAAAAATACAACGATCCCAGACATGTTCCATACGTGTAAAAGGCTTCCATCCCTGTTAGTGAACATTTCTCCTTTGAAGATAATCCATCAACCTGACAGGTGTGGCGTATTAAGAAGCTGATTAAACAGCTTGGTCATGAAACACTCTAAAATGTGCAGTTTTGTCACAAAACACAATGCCACATATGTCTAAACATTGGCATGCTGACTGCAGGAATGTCTCAGTGAATCTCATCTGCGTGCTCATCGTCCTCACCAGGGTCTTGACCTGACTGCAGTTTGTCATTGTAACTGTGAAAGATGGATCCGGCCAAGGTTATGGCTGTGAAAGATGGATCCGGCCAAGGTTAGGGCTGTGAAAGATGGAGCCGGCCAAGGTTATGGCTGTGAAAGATGGATCCGGCCAAGGTTAGGGCTGTGAAAGATGGAGCCGGCCAAGGTTATGGCAGTGAAAGATGGAGCCGGCCAAGGTTAGGGCTGTGAAAGATGGAGCCGGCCAAGGTTAGGGCTGTGAAAGATGGAGCCGGCCAAGGTTACGGCTGTGAAAGATGGATCCGGCCAAGGTTACGGCTGTGAAAGATGGAAACAATTGTGTACGCTGCTAAAATGAGTGCCAGGCAGCCGCCGGTGGCAGGTTTCAGACAGACGCAGACAGACAAATGGTCATGACAACATGTTAGTTGGTTGAAGATGTTTTTCACCCTCTTGTTGACTTCTTAATGCAAAGCTTTAAGGGATGTTTAGCATAACAAGATACGTTTTAGTTTATAACCATAATCCTGTATCATCCCTACTTCATATTTTGGTTTAGAATTATTATTTGTATTGAATAATGTATGATGGAGTTCTATCTAGAGACAGCTTCTAATCTGACGCTAACACTAAAGGAACCTGGTAATTATTTACATTGCTTTCAAGGGGCTGCAATCTGAGTCAGTCATTTACAGTTAATTAACCACTTTAGAATAAGTCGTTACCAAAACCTATAGACATTGCGCTGACTGCATGCTTACTCTCCCATCTCCTCTGACTACATCCTTACTCTCCCATCTCCTCCTGACTACATCCTTACTCTCCCATCTCCTCTGACTTTATCCTTACTCTCCCATCTCCTCTGACTGCATCCTTACTCTCCCATCTCCTCCTCTGACTACATCCTTACTCTCCCATCTCCTCTGACTACATCCTTACTCTCCCATGTCCTCTGACTACATCCTTACTCTCCCATGTCCTCTGACTACATCCTTACTCTCCCATCTCCTCTGACTGCGTCCTTACTCTCCCATCTCCTCTGACTGCATGCTTACTCTCCCATCTCCTCTGACTGCGTGCTTACTCTCCCATCTCCTCTGACTACATCCTTACTCTCCCATCTCCTCTGACTACATCCTTACTCTCCCATCTCCTCTGACTGCGTGCTTACTCTCCCATCTCCTCTGACTACATCCTTATTCTCCCATCTCCTCTGACTACATCCTTACTCTCCCATCTCCTCTGACTACATCCTTACTCTCCCATCTCCTCTGACTGCATCCTTACTCTCCCATCTCCTCTGACTACATCCTTACTCTCCCATCTCCTCTGTCTACATTCTTACTCTCCCATCTCCTCTGACTGCATCCTTACTCTCCCATCTCCTCTGACTGCGTCCTTACTCTCCCATCTCCTCTGACTGCGTGCTTACTCTCCCATCTCCTCTGACTGCGTGCTTACTCTCCCATCTCCTCTGACTGCGTGCTTACTCTCCCATCTCCTCTGACTACATCCTTATTCTCCCATCTCCTCTGACTACATCCTTACTCTCCCATCTCCTCTGACTACATCCTTACTCTCCCATCTCCTCTGACTGCATCCTTACTCTCCCATCTCCTCTGACTACATCCTTACTCTCCCATCTCCTCTGTCTACATCCTTACTCTCCCATCTCCTCTGACTGCATCCTTACTCTCCCATCTCCTCTGACTACATCCTTAGTCTCCCATCTCCTCTGACTACATCCTTACTCTCCCATCTCCTCCTCTGACTGCATCCTTACTCTCCCATCTCCTCTGACTACATCCTTACTCTCCCATCTCCTCCTCTGACTACATCCTTACTCTCCCATCTCCTCCTCTGACTACATCCTTACTCTCCCATCTCCTCCTCTGACTACATCCTTACTCTCCCATCTCCTCCTCTGACTACATCCTTACTCTCCCATCTCCTCCTGGCTACATCCTTACTCTCCCATCTCCTCTGACTACATCCTTACTCTCCCATCTCCCCCTCTGACTGCATCCTTACTCTCCCATCTCCTCCTCTGACTCCATCCTTACTCTCCCATCTCCTCTGACTCCATCCTTACTCTCCCATCTCCTCTGACTACATCCTTACTCTCCCATCTCCTCTGACTACATCCTTACTCTCCCATCTCCTCCTCTGACTGCATCCTTGCTCTCCCATCTCCTCTGACTACATCCTTACTCTCCCATCTCCTCTGACTACATCCTTACTCTCCCATCTCCTCTGACTACATCCTTACTCTCCCATCTCCTCTGACTACATCCTTGCTCTCCCATCTCCTCTGACTACATCCTTACTCTCCCATCTCCTCTGACTACATCCATACTCTCCCATCTCCTCCTCTGACTACATCCTTACGCTCCCACCTCTCCTTACAACATCCTTACGCTCCCACCTCTCCTTACAACATCCTTACTCTCCCATCCCTCTGGCTACATCCTTACTCTCCCTTCCCTCTGACTACATCCTTACTCTCCCATCTCCTCCTGACTACATCCTTACTCTCCCATCTCCTCTGACTACATCCTTACTCTCCCATCTCCTCCTCTGACTACATCCTTACTCTCCCATCTCCTCCTCTGACTGCATCCTTGCTCTCCCATCTCCTCTGACTACATCCATACTCTCCCATCTCCTCCTCTGACTACATCCTTACGCTCCCACCTCTCCTTACAACATCCTTAAGCTCCCACCTCTCCTTAAAACATCCTTACTCTCCCATCCCTCTGGCTACATCCTTACTCTCCCTTCCCTCTGACTACATCCTTACTCTCCCATCTCCTCCTGACTACATCCTTACTCTCCCAACTCCTCCTGACTACATCCATACTCTCCCATCTCCTCCTCTGACTACATCCTTACTCTCCCAACTCCTCCTCTGACTACATACTTACTCTCCCATCTCCTCTGACTACATCCTTACTCTCCCATCTCCTCTGACTACATCCTTACTCTCCCATCTCCTCTGACTACATCCTTACTCTCCCATCTCCTCTGACTACATCCTTACTCTCCCATCTCCTCCTCTGACTGCATCCTTGCTCTCCCATCTCCTCTGACTACATCCATACTCTCCCATCTCCTCCTCTGACTACATCCTTACTCTCCCAACTCCTCCTGACTACATCCTTACTCTCCCAACTCCTCTGACTACATCCTTACGCTCCCACCTCTCCTTACAACATCCTTACTCTCCCATCCCTCTGGCTACATCCTTACTCTCCCTTCCCTCTGACTGCATCCTTACTCTCCCATCTCCTCCTCTGACTGCATCCTTACTCTCCCATCTCCTCCTCTGACTACATCCTTACTCTCCCATCTCCTCCTCTGACTACATCCTTACTCTCCCATCTCCTCCTCTGACTACATCCTTACTCTCCCATCTCCTCCTGGCTACATCCTTACTCTCCCATCTCCTCTGACTACATCCTTACTCTCCCATCTCCCCCTCTGACTGCATCCTTACTCTCCCATCTCCTCCTCTGACTGCATCCTTACTCTCCCATCTCCTCCTGACTACATCCTTACTCTCCCATCTCCTCTGACTACATCCTTACTCTCCCATCTCCTCCTCTGACTACATCCTTACTCTCCCATCTCCTCCTCTGACTGCATCCTTGCTCTCCCATCTCCTCTGACTACATCCATACTCTCCCATCTCCTCCTCTGACTACATCCTTACTCTCCCAACTCCTCCTGACTACATCTTTACTCTCCCATCTCCTCTGACTACATCCTTACTCTCCCATCTCCTCCTCTGACTACATCCTTACTCTCCCATCTCCTCCTCTGACTACATCCTTACTCTCCCATCTCCTCCTCTGACTACATCCTTACTCTCCCATCTCCTCCTCTGACTACATCCTTACTCTCCCATCTCCTCCTGGCTACATCCTTACTCTCCCATCTCCTCTGACTGCATCCTTACTCTCCCATCTCCTCCTCTGACTACATCCTTACTCTCCCATCTCCTCCTCTGACTACATCCTTACTCTCCCATCTCTTCTGACTACATCCTTACTCTCCCATCTCCTCTGACTACATCCTTACTCTCCCATCTCCTCTGACTACATCCTTACTCTCCCATCTCCTCTTACTACATCCTTACTCTCCCATCTCCTCCTCTGACTACATCCTTACTCTCCCATCTCCTCTGACTACATCCTTACTCTCCCATCTCCTCCTCTGACTACATCCTTACTCTCCCATCTCCTCCTCTGACTACATCCTTACTATCCCATCCCTCTGGCTACATCCTTACTCTCCCTTCCCTCTGACTACATCCTTACTCTCCCATCTCCTCCTGACTACATCCTTACTCTCCCAACTCCTCCTGACTACATCCTTACTCTCCCAACTCCTCCTGACTACATCCTTACTCTCCCAACTCCTCCTGTCTACATCCTTACTCTCCCATGTCCTCTGACTACATCCTTACTCTCCCACCTCCTCTTACTACATCCTTACTCTCCCATCTCCTCCTCTGACTACATCCTTACTCTCCCATGTCCTCTGACTACATCCTTACTCTCCCATCTCCTCCCATGACTGCGTGCTTACTCTCCCATCTCGTCCCATGACTGCGTTCTTACTCAAACATTATGATTGTACCACTAAGGGAGGTCAATGTCAGTGTGCTCAAGGGGACAACATGAGATTGGATTATAGAATTGAAACAGCTTGGAACAAGTCCTTATTTCTAATGTAATATCTCCAGTATCAATACGTCTAGCTTCCAGCACTAGAACATTCTCTGAACATACCTTGGTGTATGGACATGTAGAGTAGAAATGTCTGTACCCCTTATGTCATGTTTGTAAACATTATGTAATGCCTGCACCTCTTTTTAATGTATGTAACCCTTATGTCATGTCTGCACCTATTTTTTAATGTCTGTAACCCTTATGTCATGTCTATACGCCATTTTTAATGTATGTAACCCTTATGTCATGTCTGTAACCCTTATGTCATGTCTGGAAGCTAGACGTATTGATACTGGAGATATTACATCAGAAATAAGGACTTGTTCCAAGCTGTTTCAATTCTATAATCCAATCTCTTGTTGTCCCCTTGAGCACACTGACATTGACCTCCCTTAGTGGTATAATCATAATGTTTCACAACCACTACACACTGTAAGGGTTACAGACATCACAGACAATATTCAGACATCCCTTCACTCCATTAGAGCAGACAGTAATCAGACATCCCTTCACTCTATTAGAGCAGACAGTAATCAGACATCCCTTCACTCTATTAGAGCAGACAGTAATCAGACATCCCTTCACTCCATTAGAGCAGACAGTAATCAGACATCCCTTCACTCCATTAGAGCAGACAGTAATCAGACATCCCTTCACTCTATTAGAGCAGACAGTAATCAGACATCCCTTCACTCTATTAGAGCAGACAGTAATCAGACATCCCTTCACTCTATTAGAGCAGACAGTAATCAGACATCCCTTCACTCCATTAGAGCAGACAGTAATCAGACATCACTACACTCCATTAGAGCAGACAATATTCAGACATCCCTTCACTCCATTAGAGCAGACAGTAATCAGACATCCCTTCACTCTATTAGAGCAGACAGTAATCAGACATCACTACACTCCATTATAGCAGACCGTGGTCAGACATCCCTTCACTCCACGTATAAAAATGTCCTTGTGAATTTTGAACAGATGAACATTCTACAAGTTATGTAACATCTGGGACGAGTGATGGATGATAGCTGATGGAATGGCCGAGTTATGGATGATGGATGGGCCGCGTGATGGATGATGGATATGCCGAGTGATGGATTATAGATGATGAATAGGCCGAGTGATGGATTATAGATGATGAATAGGCCGAGTGATGGATGATGGATGGGCCGAGTGATGGATGATAGCTGATGGAATGGCCGAGTTATGGATGATGGATGGGCCGAGTGATGGATGATAGCTGATGGAATGGCCGAGTTATGGATGATGGATGGGAGCACTGGCGGTATCCCTGGCTGTCACAGTGCCATCTTTCTGAGAGCTGTCAAATGAAGCTGTCATACACAGCTTCATATAGTAATATAGTATAGTATGACGTTCTCCTGCTACATGTTCAACCCGTCTATCATGGAGCGAACAGAGCAGTCACAAGGGCATAGACGAGCATCACCAGACGGATGATGAACAGCCACACACACACACACTAATCATAGAAATCATGATGATTAGTTGGGCTGGTAACCTGATCTGAATACATCATGTAGCCACAGACATGGTTCTCAGCTGGAGGTCGTTTGGGTAGAGAAAGACTCTGGACTATAACATCTCAGTTCCCCCTGGACTATGACATCTCAGTTCCCCCTGGACTATAACATCTCAGTTCCCCCTGGACTATAACATCTCAGTTCACCCTGGACTATAACATCTCAGTTCACCCTGGACTATGACATCTCAGTTCACCCTGGACTATGACATCTCAGTTCACCCTGGACTATGACATCTCAGTTTCCCCTGGACTATAACATCTCAGTTCCCCCTGGACTATAACATCTCAGTTCACCCTGGACTATAACATCTCAGTTCACCCTGGACTATAACATCTCAGTTCACCCTGGACTATAACATCTCAGTTCACCCTGGACTATAACATCTCAGTTCCCCCTGGACTATGACATCTCAGTTCCCCCTGGACTATAACATCTCAGTTCACCCTGGACTATAACATCTCAGTTCACCCTGGACTATACATATCATAGATACCCTGGACTATAACATCTCAGTTCCCCCTGGGCTATAGCATCTCAATTCCCCATGGACTATAACATCTCAGTTCCCCCTGGACTATAACATCTCAGTTCCCCCTGGACTATAACATGTCAGTTCCCCCTGGACTATAACATCTCAGTTCCCCCTGGACTATACATATCATAGATACCCTGGACTATAACATCTCAGTTCACCCTGGACTATAACATCTCAGTTCACCCTGGACTATGATATCTCAGTTCACCCTGGACTATAACATCTCAGTTCACCCTGGACTATAACATCTCAGTTCACCCTGAACTATAACATCTCAGTTCACCCTGGACTATAACATCTCAGTTCCCCCTGGACTATAACATCTCAGTTCCCCTGGACTATAACATCTCAGTTCCCCCTGGACTATAACATCTCAGTTCCCCCTGGACTATACATATCATAGATACCCTGAACTATAACATCTCAGTTCACCCTGGACTATAATATCTCAGTTCACCCTGGACTATAACATCTCAGTTCACCCTGGACTATAACATCTCAGTTCACCCTGGACTAGAACATCTCAGTTCACCCTGGACTATAACATCTCAGTTCACCCTGGACTATAACATCTCAGTTCACCCTGGACTAGAACATCTCAGTTCACCCTGGACTATACATATCATAGATAACCTGGACTATAACATCTCAGTTCCCCCTGGACTATAACATCTCAGTTCCCCCTGGACTATAACATCTCAGTTCACCCTGGACTATAACATCTCAGTTCACCCTGGACTATAACATCTCAGTTCACCCTGGACTATAACATCTCAGTTCCCCCTGGAGTATAACATCTCAGTTCCCCCTGGACTATAACATCTCAGTTCACCCTGGACTATACATATCATAGATAACCTGGACTATAACATCTCAGTACACCCTGGACTATAACATCTCAGTTCACCCTGGACTATAACATCTCAGTTCACCCTGGACTATAACATCTCAGTTCACCCTGGACTATAACATCTCAGTTCCCCCTGGACTATAACATCTCAGTTCCCCCTGGACTATAACATCTCAGTTCCCCCTGGACTATAACATCTCAGTTCCCCCTGGACTATACATATCATAGATACCCTGGACTATAACATCTCAGTTCACCCTGGACTATAACATCTCAGTTCACCCTGGACTATGATATCTCAGTTCACCCTGGACTATAACATCTCAGTTCACCCTGGACTATAACATCTCAGTTCACCCTGAACTATAACATCTCAGTTCACCCTGGACTATAATATCTCAGTTCACCCTGGACTATAACATCTCAGTTCACCCTGGACTATAACATCTCAGTTCACCCTGGACTATAACATCTCAGTTCCCCCTGGAGTATAACATCTCAGTTCCCCCTGGACTATAACATCTCAGTTCACCCTGGACTATACATATCATAGATAACCTGGACTATAACATCTCAGTACACCCTGGACTATAACATCTCAGTTCACCCTGGACTATAACATCTCAGTTCACCCTGGACTATAACATCTCAGTTCACCCTGGACTATAACATCTCAGTTCCCCCTGGACTATAACATCTCAGTTCCCCCTGGACTATAACATCTCAGTTCCCCCTGGACTATAACATCTCAGTTCCCCCTGGACTATACATATCATAGATACCCTGAACTATAACATCTCAGTTCACCCTGGACTATAATATCTCAGTTCACCCTGGACTATAACATCTCAGTTCACCCTGGACTATAACATCTCAGTTCACCCTGGACTAGAACATCTCAGTTCACCCTGGACTATAACATCTCAGTTCACCCTGGACTATAACATCTCAGTTCACCCTGGACTAGAACATCTCAGTTCACCCTGGACTATACATATCATAGATAACCTGGACTATAACATCTCAGTTCCCCCTGGACTATAACATCTCAGTTCCCCCTGGACTATAACATCTCAGTTCACCCTGGACTATAACATCTCAGTTCACCCTGGACTATAACATCTCAGTTCACCCTGGACTATAACATCTCAGTTCACCCTGGACTATAACATCTCAGTTCCCCCTGGAGTATAACATCTCAGTTCCCCCTGGACTATAACATCTCAGTTCACCCTGGACTATACATATCATAGATAACCTGGACTATAACATCTCAGTACACCCTGGACTATAACATCTCAGTTCACCCTGGACTATAACATCTCAGTTCACCCTGGACTATAATATCTCAGTTCACCCTGGACTATAACATCTCAGTTCACCCTGAACTATAACATCTCAGTTCACCCTGGACTATAATATCTCAGTTCACCCTGGACTATAACATCTCAGTTCACCCTGGACTATAACATCTCAGTTCACCCTGGACTAGAACATCTCAGTTCACCCTGGACTATACATATCATAGATAACCTGGACTATAACATCTCAGTTCACCCTGGACTATAACATCTCAGTTCCCCCTGGAGTATAACATCTCAGTACACCCTGGACTATAACATCTCAGTACACCCTGGACTATAACATCTCAGTTCCCCCTGGACTATAACATCTCAGTTCCCCCTGGACTATGACATCTCAGTTCCCCCTGGACTATAACATCTCAGTTCACCCTGGACTATAACATCTCAGTACACCCTGGACTATAACATCTCAGTTCCCCCTGGACTATAACATCTCAGTTCCCCCTGGACTATGACATCTCAGTTCACCCTGGACTATAACATCTCAGTACACCCTGGACTATAACATCTCAGTTCCCCCTGGACTATAACATATCAGTTCCCCCTGGACTATAACATCTCAGTTCCCCCTGGACTATAACATCGCAGTTCCCCCTGGAGTATAACATCTCAGTTCACCCTGGACTATAACATCTCAGTTCTCCCTGGACTATAACATCTCAGTTCACCCTGGACTATACATATCATAGATAACCTGGACTATAACATCTCAGTACACCCTGGACTATAACATCTCAGTTCCCCCTGGACTATAACATCTCAGTTCCCCCTGGACTATGACATCTCAGTTCACCCTGGACTATAACATCTCAGTTCACCCTGGACTATAACATCTCAGTTCACCCTGGACTATAACATCTCAGTTCCCCCTGGACTATAACATCTCAGTACACCCTGGACTATAACATCTCAGTTCCCCCTGGACTATAACATCTCAGTTCCCCCTGGACTATGACATCTCAGTTCCCCCTGGACTATAACATCTCAGTTCACCCTGGACTATAACATCTCAGTACACCCTGGACTATAACATCTCAGTTCCCCCTGGACTATAACATCTCAGTTCCCCCTGGACTATGACATCTCAGTTCACCCTGGACTATAACATCTCAGTACACCCTGGACTATAACATCTCAGTTCCCCCTGGACTATAACATATCAGTTCCCCCTGGACTATAACATCTCAGTTCCCCCTGGACTATAACATCTCATTTCACCCTGGAGTATAACATCTCAGTTCACCCTGGACTATAACATCTCAGTTCCCCCTGGAGTATAACATCTCAGTTCACCCTGGACTATAACATCTCAGTTCCCCCTGGGCTATAACATCTCAGTTCCCCCTGGACTATGACATCTCAGTTCCCCCTGGACTATAACATCTCAGTTCCCCCTGGACTATGACATCTCAGTTCCCCCTGGACTATAACATCTCAGTTCCCCCTGGACTATAACATCTCAGTTCACCCTGGACTATAACATCTCAGTTCCCCCTGGACTATAACATCTCAGTTCCCCCTGGACAATAACATCTCAGTTCCCCCTGGACTATAACATCTCAGTTCCCCCTGGACTATAACATCTCAGTTCCCCCTGGACTATAACATCTCAGTTCCCCCTGGACTATGACATCTCAGTTCCCCCTGGACTATAACATCTCAGTTCACCCTGGACTATAACATCTCAGTACACCCTGGACTATAACATCTCAGTTCCCCCTGGACTATAACATCTCAGTTCCCCCTGGACTATGACATCTCAGTTCACCCTGGACTATAACATCTCAGTACACCCTGGACTATAACATCTCAGTTCCCCCTGGACTATAACATATCAGTTCCCCCTGGACTATAACATCTCAGTTCCCCCTGGACTATAACATCTCATTTCACCCTGGAGTATAACATCTCAGTTCACCCTGGACTATAACATCTCAGTTCCCCCTGGAGTATAACATCTCAGTTCACCCTGGACTATAACATCTCAGTTCCCCCTGGGCTATAACATCTCAGTTCCCCCTGGACTATGACATCTCAGTTCCCCCTGGACTATAACATCTCAGTTCCCCCTGGACTATGACATCTCAGTTCCCCCTGGACTATAACATCTCAGTTCCCCCTGGACTATGACATCTCAGTTCCCCCTGGACTATGACATCTCAGTTCCCCCTGGACTATAACATCTCAGTTCACCCTGGACTATGACATCTCAGTTCCCCCTGGACTATACATATCATAGATAACCTGGACTATAACATCTCAGTTCCCCCTGGGCTATAACATCTCAGTTCCCCCTGGATTTTGACATCTCATTTCCCCCTGGACTATGACATCTCAGTTCCCCCTGGACTATAACATCTCAGTTCCCCCTGGACTATAACATCTCAGTTCCCCCTGGACTATAACATCTCAGTTCACCCTGGACTATAACATCTCAGTTCCCCCTGGACTATAACATCTCAGTTCCCCCTGGACTATAACATCTCAGTTCACCCTGGGCTATAACATCTCAGTACACCCTGGACTATACATATCAGTACACCCTGGCCTATTACATCTCAGTCATAGTCATGGCGTTTTCAAGTGTTTTTTTTACAATAATACTTAGTGACAAGATGAATATGGAAAGGGGAATAGAATATTGGGAAAGAAGAAATATTGATAATAAAGATCACATTAAAATAACATATTGATTTAAGATGAATATGAGCCTGTTTGGTTTTCTTCTATTGGATAGCAGATAGTTGACAGCTTCAAACCCATTGTCTCTTTTCTTTGAAGGCAACACCATAGTATTCACACTGGGAAGTATGTACACCACAAGGTGTTAGTGTATGGATGCACACTGGGAAGTATGTACACCACAAGGTGTTAGTGTATGGATGCACACTGGGAAGTATGTACACCACAAGGTGTTAGTGTATGGATGCAAAACACACATGTATTATGTATCAGTTTATATTGTAAGGATGCAATTTAACCTGCTATCCAGTATGCTACCTAACACATATCCACTCTCCATTCTCTTATATAATCCTGTCAACTATCCACTATCCAGTATGCTACCTAACACATATCCACTCTCCATTCTCTTATATAATCCTGTCAACTATCCTCTATCCAGTATGCTACCTGACACATATCCACTCTCCATTCTCCTATGTAATCATGTCAACTATCCTCTATCCAGTATGCTACCTAACACATATCCACTCTCCATTCTCTTATATAATCCTGTCAACTATCCACTATCCAGTATGCTACCTGACACATATCCACTCTCCATTCTCTTATATAATCCGGTCATCTATCCACTCTCCAGTCTCCTATGTAATCCTGTCAACTATCCTCTATCCAGTATGCTACCTAACACATATCCACTCTCCATTCTCTTATATAATCCGGTCATCTATCCACTCTCCAGTCTCCTATGTAATCCTGTCAACTATCCTCTATCCAGTATGCTACCTAACACATATCCACTCTCCATTCTCTTATATAATCCTGTCAACTATCCTCTATCCAGTATGCTACCTAACACATATCCACTCTCCATTCTCTTATATAATCCGGTCATCTATCCACTCTCCAGTCTCCTATGTAATCATGTCAACTATCCTCTATCCAGTATGCTACCTAACACATATCCACTCTCCATTCTCTTTTATAATCCGGTCATCTATCCACTCTCCAGTCTCCTATGTAATCCTGTCAACTATCCTCTATCCAGTATGCTACCTAACACATATCCACTCTCCATTCTCTTATATAATCCTGTCAACTATCCTCTATCCAGTATGCTACCTAACACATATCCACTCTCCATTCTCTTATATAATCCTGTCAACTATCCTCTATCCAGTATGCTACCT
Organism: Oncorhynchus kisutch; assembly: GCF_002021735.2. Lineage (NCBI taxonomy): Eukaryota > Metazoa > Chordata > Actinopteri > Salmoniformes > Salmonidae > Oncorhynchus > Oncorhynchus kisutch. The sequence continues at coordinate 94,044,996 of NC_034188.2, read as the reverse complement.
AACACATATCCACTCTCCATTCTCTTATATAATCCGGTCATCTATCCACTCTCCAGTCTCCTATGTAATCATGTCAACTATCCTCTATCCAGTATGCTACCTAACACATATCCACTCTCCATTCTCTTATATAATCCGGTCATCTATCCACTCTCCAGTCTCCTATGTAATCCTGTCAACTATCCTCTATCCAGTATGCTACCTAACACATATCCACTCTCCATTCTCTTATATAATCCGGTCATCTATCCACTCTCCAGTCTCCTATGTAATCCTGTCAACTATCCTCTATCCAGTATGCTACCTAACACATATCCACTCTCCATTCTCTTATATAATCCGGTCATCTATCCACTCTCCAGTCTCCTATGTAATCCTGTCAACTATCCTCTATCCAGTATGCTACCTAACACATATCCACTCTCCATTCTCTTATATAATCCGGTCATCTATCCACTCTCCAGTCTCCTATGTAATCCTGTCAACTATCCTCTATCCAGTATGCTACCTAACACATATCCACTCTCCATTCTCTTATATAATCCCGTCATCTATCCACTCTCCAGTCTCCTATGTAATCCTGTCAACTATCCTCTATCCAGTATGCTACCTAACACATATCCACTCTCCATTCTCTTATATAATCCCGTCATCTATCCACTCTCCAGTCTCCTATGTAATCCTGTCAACTATCCTCTATCCAGTATGCTACCTAACACATATCCACTCTCCATTCTCTTATATAATCCGGTCATCTATCCACTCTCCAGTCTCCTATGTAATCATGTCATCTATCCAATCTCCATTCTCTTATATAATCCCGTCATCTATCCACTCTCCAGTCTCCTATGTAATCATGTCAACTATCCTCTATCCAGTCTCCTATATTATCATGTACACTATCCTCTATCCAGTATGCTACCTAACACATATCCACTCTCCATTCTCTTATATAATCCGGTCATCTATCCACTCTCCATTCTCCTATGTAATCATGTCAACTATCCTCTATCCAGTCTCCTATGTAATCATGTCAACTATCCTCTATCCAGTATGCTACCTAACACATATCCACTCTCCATTCTCTTATATAATCCGGTCATCTATCCACTCTCCATTCTCCTATGTAATCATGTCAACTATCCTCTATCCAGTCTCCTATGTAATCCTGTCAACTATCCTCTATCCAGTATGCTACCTAACACATATCCACTCTCCATTCTCTTATATAATCCTGTCAACTATCCACTCTCCAGTCTCCTATGTAATCATGTCAACTATCCTCTATCCAGTATGCTACCTAACACATATCCACTCTCCATTCTCTTATATAATCCTGTCAACTATCCTCTATCCAGTCTCCTATGTAATCATGTCAACTATCCTCTATCCAGTATGCTACCTAACACATATCCACTCTCCATTCTCTTATATAATCCCGTCATCTATCCACTCTCCAGTCTCCTATGTAATCATGTCAACTATCCTCTATCCAGTATGCTACCTAACACATATCCACTCTCCAGTCTCCTATATAATCCGGTCATCTATCCACTCTCCAGTCTCCTATGTAATCATGTACACTATCCTCTATCCAGTCTCCTATGTAATCATGTCATCTATCCACTCTCCAGTCTCCTATGTAATCATGTCAACTATCCTCTATCCAGTCTCCTATGTAATCCGGTCATCTATCCACTCTCCAGTCTCCTATGTAATCATGTCAACTATCCTCTATCCAGTCTCCTATGTAATCATGTCAACTATCCTCTATCCAGTCTCCTATGTAATCATGTCAACTATCCTCTATCCAGTCTCCTATTTAATCATGTACACTATCCTCTATCCAGTCTCCTATATAACCCTGTCAACTATCCTCTATCCAGTCTCCTATCCTGTACACTATCCACTCTCCAGTCTCCTATCCTGTCCACTATCCACTGTACAGTCCTACTATCCACAATTTCTTTCAACTCTTATTATTCTGACTATTAATTGTACAGATGTATTAGGATGTAACCCTCTCCTCTCCTGCTAGTCCTGTCACCTAGGATATTAACCCTCTCCTCTCCTGCTAGTTCAGTCACCTAGGATATTAACCCTCTCCTCTCCTGCTAGTCCTTTCACCTAGGATATTAACCCTCTCCTCTCCTGCTAGTCCTGTCACCTAGGATATTAACCCTCTCCTCTCCTGCTAGTCCAGTCACCTAGGATATTAACCCTCTCCTCTCCTGCTAGTCCTGTCACCTAGGATATTAACCCTCTCCTCTCCTGCTGGTCCTGTCACCTAGGATATTAACCCTCTCCTCTCCTGCTAGTCCTGTCACCTAGGATATTAACCCTCTCCTCTCCTGCTAGTCCTGTCACCTAGGATATTAACCCTCTCCTCTCCTGCTAGTCCTGTCACCTAGGATATTAACCCTCTCCTCTCCTGCTAGTCCTGTCACCTAGGATATTAACCATCTCCTCTCCTGCTAGTCCTTTCACCTAGGATATTAACCCTCTCCTCTCCTGCTAGTCCTTTCACCTTGGATTTGAACCCTCTCCTCTCCTGCTAGTCCTGTCACCTAGGATATTAACCCTCTCCTCTCCTGCTAGTCCTTTCACCTTGGATTTGAACCCTCTCCTCTCCTGCTAGTCCTGTCACCTAGGATATTAACCCTCTCCTCTCCTGCTAGTCCTTTCACCTTGGATTTTAACCCTCTCCTCTCCTGCTAGTCCTGTCACCTAGGATATTAACCCTCTCCTCTCCTGCTAGTCCTGTCACCTAGGATATTAACCCTCTCCTGTCCTGCTAGTCCAGTCACCTAGGATATTAACCCTCTCCTCTCCTGCTAGTCCCGTCCCAACCATAACGTGGAGGAAGATGAATGGTAACATCCCTAAGAAGGCTCGTCTGAGGAAGTCCCAGGCTGTTCTGGAGATCCCTAATGTACAGCTGGAAGACTCAGGGACCTACGAATGCAAAGCAGAGAACCCCAGAGGAGGAACAGCCTTTAAGGGACACATCCAGGTCTACAGTAAGTGATGTGATGGTTGGACTGGGATCACATTGTGCTGGTGTTAATATGGTATTGGTAAAGACTGCTGTGCTTTTGTTTCATTGTTTTATTGGACTTGACTGATACTACTAGGATTCTAGTGTGTTTGGCTGATACTACTAGGATTCTAGTGTGTTTGGCTGATACTACTAGGATTCTAGTGTGTTTGGCTGATACTACTAGGATTCTAGTGTGTTTGGCTGATACTACTAGGATTCTAGTGTGTTTGGCTGATACTACTAGGATTCTAGTGTGTTTGGCTGATACTACTAGGATTCTAGTGTGTTTGGCTGATACTACTAGGATTCTAGTGTGTTTGGCTGATACTACTAGGATTCTAGTGTGTTTGGCTGATACTACTAGGATTCTAGTGTGTTTGGCTGATACTACTAGGATTCTAGTGTGTTTGGCGGTTATGAAGACTAATTATTGTTGTGCCCATTCTCTAAACCAGTCTAAACCAGTCTGTTCACAAATGCTCTCCATCCAACCTCACTGAGCTCGAGCTGTTTTGCAAGGAGGAATGGGAAAAAATGTCAGTCTCTCGATGTGCAAAACTGATAGAGACATACCCCAAGCGACTTACAGCTGTAATCGCAGCAAAAGGTGGCGCTAAAAAGTATTAACTTAAGGGGGCTGAATAATTTTGCACGCCCAATTTTTCAGTTTTTGACTTGTTAAAAAAGTTTTAAATATCCAATAAATGTCGTTCCACTTCATGATTGTGTCCCACTTGTTGTTGAATCTTCACAAAAAAATACAGTTTTATATCTTTATGTTTGAAGCCTGAAATGTGGCAAAAGGTCGCAAAGTTCAAGGGGGCCGAATACTTTCGCAAGGCACTGTATCTATCAACCCAGTCCTGTGTTCTCCCTGATACCTACTGTAGAATATCTATCAACCCAGACCTGTGTTCTCCCTGATACCTACTGTAGAATATCTATCAACCCAGACCTGTGTTCTCCCTGATACCTACTGTAGAATATCTATCAACCCAGACCTGTGTTCTCCCTGATACCTACTGTAGAATATCTATCAACCCAGTCCTTTGTTCTCCCTGATACCTCTGTAGAATATCTATCAACCCAGTCCTGTGTTCTCCCTGATACCTACTGTGGAATATCTATCAACCCAGTCCTGTGTTCTCCCTGATACCTACTGTAGAATATCTATCAACCCAGTCCTGTGTTCTCCTTGATACCTACTGTAGAATATCTATCAACCCAGTCCAGTCTGCTCCCTGACACCTACTGTAGAATATCTATCAACCCAGTCCTGTCTGCTCTTATCTGGAGGAGAATGTCACTGACTGAGATGAAGTGGGCATTATGTCATCAATGGAAGAAATACCCATAGTCTGCGACATGTTTTACAGTGATTAGGTTTGGCAGAGGAAGTCGAATGGATTATCATCCGTTATGTAGTCTTACTGAATAGTGTCAACTTCCTGTTCTTCTCTCCCTGTTCAGTTTTTGTTGCTGTTTATGTTTACGTCATAAATAACTCATTGTTCAAAGATGATTTGTTTCAGTTTATTACTATGCAGATGCACATAGAGGTACATTTGTAGTTTTTCATATTATTTAGCCACTTGTATAATGGCTAGGTAATACTGTCGACCAAACATGCACCTAATGGAATGAAGACAAGACCAAACACCCACCTGATGGAATGAAGACAAGACCAAACACCCACCTGATTGAATGAAGACAAGACCAAACACCCACCTGATGGAATGAAGACAAGACCAAACACCCACCTGATGGAATGAAGACAAGACCAAACACCCACCTGATGGAATGAAGACAAGACCAAACACCCACCTGATTGAATGAAGACAAGACCAAACACCCACCTGATGGAATGAAGACAAGACCAAACACCCACCTGATTGAATGAAGACAAGACCAAACACCCACCTGATGGATTGAAGACAAGACCAAACACCCACCTGATTGAATGAAGACAAGACCAAACACCTACCTGATGGAATGAAGACAAGACCAAACACCTACCTGATTGAATAAAGACAAGACCAAACACCCACCTGATGGATTGAAGACAAGACCAAACACCCACCTGATGGAATGAAGACAAGACCAAACACCCACCTGATGATTTGAAGACAAGACCAAACACCCACCTGATGGATTGAAGACAAGACCAAACACCCACCTGATTGAATAAAGACAAGACCAAACACCCCACCTGATTGAATGAAGACAAGACCAAACACCCACCTGATTTAATGAAGACAGGACCAAACACCCACCTGATCATTTAAAGACAAGACCAAACACCTACCTGATGGTATGAAGACAAGACCAAACACCCACCTGATTGAATAAAGACAAGACCAAACACCCACCTGATGGAATGAAGACAAGACCAAACACCCACCTGATTGAATAAAGACAAGACCAAACACCCACCTGATGATTTGAAGACAAGACCAAACACCCACCTGATTGATTGAAGACGAGACCAAACACCCACCTGATGATTTGAAGACAAGACCAAACACCCACCTGATTGAATGAAGACAAGACCAAACACCCACCTGATGGAATGAAGACAAGACCAAACACCCACCTGATGGAATGAAGACGAGACCAAACACCTACCTGATGATTTGAAGACAAGACCAAACACCCACCTGATGGAATGAAGACAAGACCAAACACCCACCTGATTGAATGAAGACAAGACCAAACACCCACCTGATGGAATGAAGACAAGACCAAACACCCACCTGATGGAATGAAGACAAGACCAAACACCCACCTGATGGAATGAAGACAAGACCAAACACCCACCTGATTGAATGAAGACAAGACCAAACACCCACCTGATGGAATGAAGACAAGACCAAACACCCACCTGATTGAATGAAGACAAGACCAAACACCCACCTGATGGATTGAAGACAAGACCAAACACCCACCTGATTGAATGAAGACAAGACCAAACACCTACCTGATGGAATGAAGACAAGACCAAACACCTACCTGATTGAATAAAGACAAGACCAAACACCCACCTGATGGATTGAAGACAAGACCAAACACCCACCTGATGGAATGAAGACAAGACCAAACACCCACCTGATGATTTGAAGACAAGACCAAACACCCACCTGATGGATTGAAGACAAGACCAAACACCCACCTGATTGAATAAAGACAAGACCAAACACCCACCTGATTGAATGAAGACAAGACCAAACACCCACCTGATTTAATGAAGACAGGACCAAACACCCACCTGATCATTTAAAGACAAGACCAAACACCTACCTGATGGTATGAAGACAAGACCAAACACCCACCTGATTGAATAAAGACAAGACCAAACACCCACCTGATGGAATGAAGACAAGACCAAACACCCACCTGATTGAATAAAGACAAGACCAAACACCCACCTGATGATTTGAAGACAAGACCAAACACCCACCTGATTGATTGAAGACGAGACCAAACACCCACCTGATGATTTGAAGACAAGACCAAACACCCACCTGATTGAATGAAGACAAGACCAAACACCCACCTGATGGAATGAAGACAAGACCAAACACCCACCTGATGGAATGAAGACGAGACCAAACACCTACCTGATGATTTGAAGACAAGACCAAACACCCACCTGATTGAATGAAGACGAGACCAAACACCCACCTGATGGAATGAAGACAAGACCAAACACCCACCTGATTCAATGAAGACGAGACCAAACAACCTCCTGATTCAATGAAGACGAGACCAAACACCCACCTGATGATTTGAAGACGAGACCAAACACCCACCTGATGGATTGAAGACAAGACCAAACACCCACCTGATGGATTGAAGACAAGACCAAACACCCACCTGATGGAATGAAGACAAGACCAAACACCCACCTGATGATTTGAAGACGAGACCAAACACCCACCTGATGGATTGAAGACAAGACCAAACACCCACCTGATGGATTGAAGACAAGACCAAACACCCACCTGATGGAATGAAGACAAGACCAAACACCCACCTGATGATTTGAAGACAAGACCAAACACCCACCTGATGGATTGAAGACAAGACCAAACACCCACCTGATTGAATAAAGACAAGACCAAACACCCACCTGATGGAATGAAGACAAGACCAAACACCCACCTGATGGAATGAAGACAAGACCAAACACCCACCTGATGGAATGAAGACGAGACCAAACACCTACCTGATGATTTGAAGACAAGACCAAACACCCACCTGATTGAATGAAGACGAGACCAAACACCCACCTGATGGAATAAAGACAAGACCAAACACCCACCTGATGGAATGAAGACAAGACCAAACACCCACCTGATGGAATGAAGACAAGACCAAACACCCACCTGATTGAATGAAGACAAGACCAAACACCCACCTGATTGAATGAAGACAAGACCAAACACCCACCTGATTGAATAAAGACAAGGCCAAACACCCACCTGATGATTTGAAGACAAGACCAAACACCCACCTGATTGATTGAAGACGAGACCAAACACCCACCTGATGATTTGAAGACAAGACCAAACAACAACCTGATTGAATAAAGACAAGACCAAACACCCACCTGATGATTTGAAGACAAGACCAAACACCCACCTGATTGATTGAAGACGAGACCAAACACCCACCTGATGGAATGAAGACAAGACCAAACACCCACCTGATTTAATGAAGACAGGACCAAACACCCACCTGATCATTTAAAGACAAGACCAAACACCTACCTGATGGTATGAAGACAAGACCAAACACCCACCTGATTGAATAAAGACAAGACCAAACACCCACCTGATGGAATGAAGACAAGACCAAACACCCACCTGATTGATTGAAGACGAGACCAAACACCCACCTGATGATTTGAAGACAAGACCAAACACCCACCTGATTGAATAAAGACAAGACCAAACACCCACCTGATGATTTGAAGACAAGACCAAACACCCACCTGATTGATTGAAGACGAGACCAAATACCCACCTGATGATTTGAAGACAAGACCAAACCCCCACCTGATTGAATGAAGACAAGACCAAACACCCACCTGATGGAATGAAGACAAGACCAAACACCCACCTGATGGAATGAAGACGAGACCAAACACCTACCTGATGATTTGAAGACAAGACCAAACACCCACCTGATTGAATGAAGACGAGACCAAACACCCACCTGATGGAATGAAGACAAGACCAAACACCCACCTGATTCAATGAAGACGAGACCAAACACCCACCTGATTCAATGAAGACGAGACCAAACACCCACCTGATGATTTGAAGACGAGACCAAACACCCACCTGATGGATTGAAGACAAGACCAAACACCCACCTGATGGATTGAAGACAAGACCAAACACCCACCTGATGGAATGAAGACAAGACCAAACACCCACCTGATGATTTGAAGACGAGACCACACACCCACCTGATGGATTGAAGACAAGACCAAACACCCACCTGATGGATTGAAGACAAGACCAAACACCCACCTGATGGAATGAAGACAAGACCAAACACCCACCTGATGATTTGAAGACAAGACCAAACACCCACCTGATGGATTGAAGACAAGACCAAACACCCACCTGATTGAATAAAGACAAGACCAAACACCCACCTGATTGAATGAAGACAAGACCAAACACCCACCTGATGGAATGAAGACAAGACCAAACACCCACCTGATGGAATGAAGACGAGACCAAACACCTACCTGATGATTTGAAGACAAGACCAAACACCCACCTGATTGAATGAAGACGAGACCAAACACCCACCTGATGGAATAAAGACAAGACCAAACACCCACCTGATGGAATGAAGACAAGACCAAACACCCACCTGATTGAATGAAGACAAGACCAAACACCCACCTGATGGATTGAAGACAAGACCAAACACCTACCTGATGGAATGAAGACAAGACCAAACACCCACCTGATTGAATGAAGACAAGACCAAACACCCACCTGATTGAATGAAGACAGGACCAAACACCCACCTGATCATTTGAAGACAAGACCAAACACCTACCTGATGGAATGAAGACAAGACCAAACACCCACCTGATTGAATAAAGACAAGACCAAACACCCAACTGATGGAATGAAGACAAGACCAAACACCCACCTGATGATTTGAAGACAAGACCAAACACCCACCTGATTGATTGAAGACGAGACCAAACACCCACTTGATGATTTGAAGACAAGACCAAACACCAACCTGATTGAATAAAGACAAGACCAAACACCCACCTGATGATTTGAAGACAAGACCAAACACCCACCTGATTGATTGAAGACGAGACCAAACACCCACCTGATGATTTGAAGACAAGACCAAACACCCACCTGATTGAATGAAGACAAGACCAAACACCCACCTGATGGAATGAAGACAAGACCAAACACCCACCTGATGGAATGAAGACGAGACCAAACACCTACCTGATGATTTGAAGACAAGACCAAACACCAACCTGATTGAATAAAGACAAGACCAAACACCCACCTGATGATTTGAAGACAAGACCAAACACCCACCTGATTGATTGAAGATGAGACCAAACACCCACCTGATTCAATGAAGACGAGACCAAACACCCACCTGATGATTTGAAGACGAGACCAAACACCCACCTGATGGATTGAAGACAAGACCAAACACCCACCTGATGGATTGAAGACAAGACCAAACACCCACCTGATGGAATGAAGACAAGACCAAACACCCACCTGATGATTTGAAGACGAGACCAAACACCCACCTGATGGATTGAAGACAAGACCAAACACCCACCTGATGGATTGAAGACAAGACCAAACACCCACCTGATGGAATGAAGACAAGACCAAACACCCACCTGATGATTTGAAGACAAGACCAAACACCCACCTGATGGATTGAAGACAAGACCAAACACCCACCTGATTGAATAAAGACAAGACCAAACACCCACCTGATTGAATGAAGACAAGACCAAACACCCACCTGATGGAATGAAGACAAGACCAAACACCCACCTGATAGAATGAAGACGAGACCAAACACCTACCTGATGATTTGAAGACAAGACCAAACACCCACCTGATTGAATGAAGACGAGACCAAACACCCACCTGATGGAATAAAGACAAGACCAAACACCCACCTGATGGAAGAAGACAAGACCAAACACCCACCTGATTGAATGAAGACAAGACCAAACACCTACCTGATGGATTGAAGACAAGACCAAACACCTACCTGATGGAATGAAGACAAGACCAAACACCCACCTGATTGAATGAAGACAAGACCAAACACCCACCTGATTGAATGAAGACAGGACCAAACACCCACCTGATCATTTGAAGACAAGACCAAACACCTACCTGATGGAATGAAAACAAGACCAAACACCCACCTGATTGAATAAAGACAAGACCAAACACCCACCTGATGGAATGAAGACAAGACCAAACACCCACCTGATGGAATGAAGACAAGACCAAACACCCACCTGATTGAATGAAGACAAGACCAAACAGCTACCTGATGGAATGAAGACAAGACCAAACACCCACCTGATTGAATGAAGACAAGTCCAAACACCCACCTGATTGAATAAAGACAAGACCAAACACCCACCTGATGATTTGAAGACAAGACCAAACACCCACCTGATGGAATGAAGACAAGACCAAACACCCACCTGATGATTTGAAGACAAGACCAAACACCAACCTGATTGAATAAAGACAAGACCAAACACCCACCTGATGATTTGAAGACAAGACCAAACACCCACCTGATTGATTGAAGACGAGACCAAACACCCACCTGATGATTTGAAGACAAGACCAAACACCCACCTGATTGAATGAAGACAAGACCAAACACCCACCTGATGGAATGAAGACAAGACCAAACACCCACCTGATGGAATGAAGACAAGACCAAACACTCACCTGATGGAATGAAGACGAGACCAAACACCTACCTGATGATTTGAAGACAAGACCAAACACCCACCTGATTGAATGAAGACAAGACCAAACACCCACCTGATGGAATGAAGACAAGACCAAACACCCAACTGATGGAATGAAGACAAGACCAAACACCCACCTGATGGAATGAAGACGAGACCAAACACCTACCTGATGATTTGAAGACAAGACCAAACACCCACCTGATTGAATGAAGACGAGACCAAACACCCACCTGATGGAATGAAGACAAGACCAAACACCCACCTGATTCAATGAAGACGAGACCAAACACCCACCTGATTCAATGAAGACGAGACCAAACACCCACCTGATGATTTGAAGACGAGACCAAACACCCACCTGATGGATTGAAGACAAGACCAAACACCCACCTGATGGATTGAAGACAAGACCAAACACCCACCTGATGGAATGAAGACAAGACCAAACACCCACCTGATGAGTTGAAGACGAGACCAAACACCCACCTGATGGATTGAAGACAAGACCAAACACCCACCTGATGGATTGAAGACAAGACCAAACACCCACCTGATGGAATGAAGACAAGACCAAACACCCACCTGATGATTTGAAGACAAGACCAAACACCCACCTGATGGATTGAAGACAAGACCAAACACCCACCTGATTGAATAAAGACAAGACCAAACACCCACCTGATTGAATGAAGACAAGACCAAACACCCACCTGATGGAATGAAGACAAGACCAAACACCCACCTGATGGAATGAAGACGAGACCAAACACCTACCTGATGATTTGAAGACAAGACCAAACACCCACCTGATTGAATGAAGACGAGACCAAACACCCACCTGATGGAATAAAGACAAGACCAAACACCCACCTGATGGAATGAAGACAAGACCAAACACCCACCTGATTGAATGAAGACAAGACCAAACACCCACCTGATGGTTTGAAGACAAGACCAAACACCCCACCTGATTGATTGAAGACGAGACCAAACACCCACCTGATGATTTGAAGACAAGACCAAACACCCACCTGATTGAATGAAGACAAGACCAAACACCCACCTGATGGAATGAAGACAAGACCAAACACCCACCTGATGGAATGAAGACGAGACCAAACACCTACCTGATGATTTGAAGACAAGACCAAACACCCACCTGATTGAATGAAGACGAGACCAAACACCCACCTGATGGAATGAAGACAAGACCAAACACCCACCTGATTCAATGAAGACGAGACCAAACAACCTCCTGATTCAATGAAGACGAGACCAAACACCCACCTGATGATTTGAAGACGAGACCAAACACCCACCTGATGGATTGAAGACAAGACCAAACACCCACCTGATGGATTGAAGACAAGACCAAACACCCACCTGATGGAATGAAGACAAGACCAAACACCCACCTGATGATTTGAAGACGAGACCAAACACCCACCTGATGGATTGAAGACAAGACCAAACACCCACCTGATGGATTGAAGACGAGACCAAACAACCTCCTGATTCAATGAAGACGAGACCAAACACCTACCTGATGATTTGAAGACAAGACCAAACAACAACCTGATTGAATAAAGACAAGACCAAACACCCACCTGATGATTTGAAGACAAGACCAAACACCCACCTGATTGATTGAAGACGAGACCAAACACCCACCTGATGGAATGAAGACAAGACCAAACACCCACCTGATTTAATGAAGACAGGACCAAACACCCACCTGATCATTTAAAGACAAGACCAAACACCTACCTGATGGTATGAAGACAAGACCAAACACCCACCTGATTGAATAAAGACAAGACCAAACACCCACCTGATGGAATGAAGACAAGACCAAACACCCACCTGATTGATTGAAGACGAGACCAAACACCCACCTGATGATTTGAAGACAAGACCAAACACCCACCTGATTGAATAAAGACAAGACCAAACACCCACCTGATGATTTGAAGACAAGACCAAACACCCACCTGATTGATTGAAGACGAGACCAAATACCCACCTGATGATTTGAAGACAAGACCAAACCCCCACCTGATTGAATGAAGACAAGACCAAACACCCACCTGATGGAATGAAGACAAGACCAAACACCCACCTGATGGAATGAAGACGAGACCAAACACCTACCTGATGATTTGAAGACAAGACCAAACACCCACCTGATTGAATGAAGACGAGACCAAACACCCACCTGATGGAATGAAGACAAGACCAAACACCCACCTGATTCAATGAAGACGAGACCAAACACCCACCTGATTCAATGAAGACGAGACCAAACACCCACCTGATGATTTGAAGACGAGACCAAACACCCACCTGATGGATTGAAGACAAGACCAAACACCCACCTGATGGATTGAAGACAAGACCAAACACCCACCTGATGGAATGAAGACAAGACCAAACACCCACCTGATGATTTGAAGACGAGACCAAACACCCACCTGATGGATTGAAGACAAGACCAAACACCCACCTGATGGATTGAAGACAAGACCAAACACCCACCTGATGGAATGAAGACAAGACCAAACACCCACCTGATGATTTGAAGACAAGACCAAACACCCACCTGATGGATTGAAGACAAGACCAAACACCCACCTGATTGAATAAAGACAAGACCAAACACCCACCTGATTGAATGAAGACAAGACCAAACACCCACCTGATGGAATGAAGACAAGACCAAACACCCACCTGATGGAATGAAGACGAGACCAAACACCTACCTGATGATTTGAAGACAAGACCAAACACCCACCTGATTGAATGAAGACGAGACCAAACACCCACCTGATGGAATAAAGACAAGACCAAACACCCACCTGATGGAATGAAGACAAGACCAAACACCCACCTGATTGAATGAAGACAAGACCAAACACCCACCTGATGGATTGAAGACAAGACCAAACACCTACCTGATGGAATGAAGACAAGACCAAACACCCACCTGATTGAATGAAGACAAGACCAAACACCCACCTGATTGAATGAAGACAGGACCAAACACCCACCTGATCATTTGAAGACAAGACCAAACACCTACCTGATGGAATGAAGACAAGACCAAACACCCACCTGATTGAATAAAGACAAGACCAAACACCCAACTGATGGAATGAAGACAAGACCAAACACCCACCTGATGATTTGAAGACAAGACCAAACACCCACCTGATTGATTGAAGACGAGACCAAACACCCACTTGATGATTTGAAGACAAGACCAAACACCAACCTGATTGAATAAAGACAAGACCAAACACCCATCTGATGATTTGAAGACAAGACCAAACACCCACCTGATTGATTGAAGACGAGACCAAACACCCACCTGATGATTTGAAGACAAGACCAAACACCCACCTGATTGAATGAAGACAAGACCAAACACCCACCTGATGGAATGAAGACGAGACCAAACACCTACCTGATGATTTGAAGACAAGACCAAACACCAACCTGATTGAATAAAGACAAGACCAAACACCCACCTGATGATTTGAAGACAAGACCAAACACCCACCTGATTGATTGAAGATGAGACCAAACACCCACCTGATTCAATGAAGACGAGACCAAACACCCACCTGATGATTTGAAGACGAGACCAAACACCCACCTGATGGATTGAAGACAAGACCAAACACCCACCTGATGGATTGAAGACAAGACCAAACACCCACCTGATGGAATGAAGACAAGACCAAACACCCACCTGATGATTTGAAGACGAGACCAAACACCCACCTGATGGATTGAAGACAAGACCAAACACCCACCTGATGGATTGAAGACAAGACCAAACACCCACCTGATGGAATGAAGACAAGACCAAACACCCACCTGATGATTTGAAGACAAGACCAAACACCCACCTGATGGATTGAAGACAAGACCAAACACCCACCTGATTGAATAAAGACAAGACCAAACACCCACCTGATTGAATGAAGACAAGACCAAACACCCACCTGATGGAATGAAGACAAGACCAAACACCCACCTGATAGAATGAAGACGAGACCAAACACCTACCTGATGATTTGAAGACAAGACCAAACACCCACCTGATTGAATGAAGACGAGACCAAACACCCACCTGATGGAATAAAGACAAGACCAAACACCCACCTGATGGAAGAAGACAAGACCAAACACCCACCTGATTGAATGAAGACAAGACCAAACACCTACCTGATGGATTGAAGACAAGACCAAACACCTACCTGATGGAATGAAGACAAGACCAAACACCCACCTGATTGAATGAAGACAAGACCAAACACCCACCTGATTGAATGAAGACAGGACCAAACACCCACCTGATCATTTGAAGACAAGACCAAACACCTACCTGATGGAATGAAAACAAGACCAAACACCCACCTGATTGAATAAAGACAAGACCAAACACCCACCTGATGGAATGAAGACAAGACCAAACACCCACCTGATGGAATGAAGACAAGACCAAACACCCACCTGATTGAATGAAGACAAGACCAAACAGCTACCTGATGGAATGAAGACAAGACCAAACACCCACCTGATTGAATGAAGACAAGTCCAAACACCCACCTGATTGAATAAAGACAAGACCAAACACCCACCTGATGATTTGAAGACAAGACCAAACACCCACCTGATGGAATGAAGACAAGACCAAACACCCACCTGATGATTTGAAGACAAGACCAAACACCAACCTGATTGAATAAAGACAAGACCAAACACCCACCTGATGATTTGAAGACAAGACCAAACACCCACCTGATTGATTGAAGACGAGACCAAACACCCACCTGATGATTTGAAGACAAGACCAAACACCCACCTGATTGAATGAAGACAAGACCAAACACCCACCTGATGGAATGAAGACAAGACCAAACACCCACCTGATGGAATGAAGACAAGACCAAACACTCACCTGATGGAATGAAGACGAGACCAAACACCTACCTGATGATTTGAAGACAAGACCAAACACCCACCTGATTGAATGAAGACAAGACCAAACACCCACCTGATGGAATGAAGACAAGACCAAACACCCAACTGATGGAATGAAGACAAGACCAAACACCCACCTGATGGAATGAAGACGAGACCAAACACCTACCTGATGATTTGAAGACAAGACCAAACACCCACCTGATTGAATGAAGACGAGACCAAACACCCACCTGATGGAATGAAGACAAGACCAAACACCCACCTGATTCAATGAAGACGAGACCAAACACCCACCTGATTCAATGAAGACGAGACCAAACACCCACCTGATGATTTGAAGACGAGACCAAACACCCACCTGATGGATTGAAGACAAGACCAAACACCCACCTGATGGATTGAAGACAAGACCAAACACCCACCTGATGGAATGAAGACAAGACCAAACACCCACCTGATGAGTTGAAGACGAGACCAAACACCCACCTGATGGATTGAAGACAAGACCAAACACCCACCTGATGGATTGAAGACAAGACCAAACACCCACCTGATGGAATGAAGACAAGACCAAACACCCACCTGATGATTTGAAGACAAGACCAAACACCCACCTGATGGATTGAAGACAAGACCAAACACCCACCTGATTGAATAAAGACAAGACCAAACACCCACCTGATTGAATGAAGACAAGACCAAACACCCACCTGATGGAATGAAGACAAGACCAAACACCCACCTGATGGAATGAAGACGAGACCAAACACCTACCTGATGATTTGAAGACAAGACCAAACACCCACCTGATGGAATAAAGACAAGACCAAACACCCACCTGATGGAAGAAGACAAGACCAAACACCCACCTGATTGAATGAAGACAAGACCAAACACCTACCTGATGGATTGAAGACAAGACCAAACACCTACCTGATGGAATGAAGACAAGACCAAACACCCACCTGATTGAATGAAGACAAGACCAAACACCCACCTGATTGAATGAAGACAGGACCAAACACCCACCTGATCATTTGAAGACAAGACCAAACACCTACCTGATGGAATGAAAACAAGACCAAACACCCACCTGATTGAATAAAGACAAGACCAAACACCCACCTGATGGAATGAAGACAAGACCAAACACCCACCTGATGGAATGAAGACAAGACCAAACACCCACCTGATTGAATGAAGACAAGACCAAACAGCTACCTGATGGAATGAAGACAAGACCAAACACCCACCTGATTGAATGAAGACAAGTCCAAACACCCACCTGATTGAATAAAGACAAGACCAAACACCCACCTGATGATTTGAAGACAAGACCAAACACCCACCTGATGGAATGAAGACAAGACCAAACACC
The DNA here is from genome assembly GCF_002021735.2 of Oncorhynchus kisutch. Taxonomy (NCBI): domain Eukaryota; kingdom Metazoa; phylum Chordata; class Actinopteri; order Salmoniformes; family Salmonidae; genus Oncorhynchus; species Oncorhynchus kisutch. The sequence goes on along the minus strand of NC_034188.2, from coordinate 94,027,560 downwards.
CACCTGATGATTTGAAGACAAGACCAAACACCAACCTGATTGAATAAAGACAAGACCAAACACCCACCTGATGATTTGAAGACAAGACCAAACACCCACCTGATTGATTGAAGACGAGACCAAACACCCACCTGATGATTTGAAGACAAGACCAAACACCCACCTGATTGAATGAAGACAAGACCAAACACCCACCTGATGGAATGAAGACAAGACCAAACACCCACCTGATGGAATGAAGACAAGACCAAACACTCACCTGATGGAATGAAGACGAGACCAAACACCTACCTGATGATTTGAAGACAAGACCAAACACCCACCTGATTGAATGAAGACAAGACCAAACACCCACCTGATGGAATGAAGACAAGACCAAACACCCAACTGATGGAATGAAGACAAGACCAAACACCCACCTGATGGAATGAAGACGAGACCAAACACCTACCTGATGATTTGAAGACAAGACCAAACACCCACCTGATTGAATGAAGACGAGACCAAACACCCACCTGATGGAATGAAGACAAGACCAAACACCCACCTGATTCAATGAAGACGAGACCAAACACCCACCTGATTCAATGAAGACGAGACCAAACACCCACCTGATGATTTGAAGACGAGACCAAACACCCACCTGATGGATTGAAGACAAGACCAAACACCCACCTGATGGATTGAAGACAAGACCAAACACCCACCTGATGGAATGAAGACAAGACCAAACACCCACCTGATGAGTTGAAGACGAGACCAAACACCCACCTGATGGATTGAAGACAAGACCAAACACCCACCTGATGGATTGAAGACAAGACCAAACACCCACCTGATGGAATGAAGACAAGACCAAACACCCACCTGATGATTTGAAGACAAGACCAAACACCCACCTGATGGATTGAAGACAAGACCAAACACCCACCTGATTGAATAAAGACAAGACCAAACACCCACCTGATTGAATGAAGACAAGACCAAACACCCACCTGATGGAATGAAGACAAGACCAAACACCCACCTGATGGAATGAAGACGAGACCAAACACCTACCTGATGATTTGAAGACAAGACCAAACACCCACCTGATTGAATGAAGACGAGACCAAACACCCACCTGATGGAATAAAGACAAGACCAAACACCCACCTGATGGAATGAAGACAAGACCAAACACCCACCTGATTGAATGAAGACAAGACCAAACACCCACCTGATGGATTGAAGACAAGACCAAACACCTACCTGATAGAATGAAGACAAGACCAAACACCCACCTGATTGAATGAAGACAAGACCAAACACCCACCTGATTGAATGAAGACAGGACCAAACACCCACCTGATCATTTGAAGACAAGACCAAACACCTACCTGATGGAATGAAGACAAGACCAAACACCCACCTGATTGAATAAAGACAAGACCAAACACCCAACTGATGGAATGAAGACAAGACCAAACACCCACCTGATGATTTGAAGACAAGACCAAACACCCACCTGATTGATTGAAGACGAGACCAAACACCCACCTGATGATTTGAAGACAAGACCAAACACCAACCTGATTGAATAAAGACAAGACCAAACACCCACCTGATGATTTGAAGACAAGACCAAACACCCACCTGATTGATTGAAGACGAGACCAAACACCCACCTGATTAAAAGAAGTCGAGACCAAACACCCACCTGATGATTTGAAGACGAGACCAAACACCCACCTGATGGATTGAAGACAAGACCAAACACCCACCTGATGGATTGAAGACAAGACCAAACACCCACCTGATGGAATGAAGACGAGACCAAACACCTACCTGATGATTTGAAGACAAGACCAAACACCCACCTGATTGAATGAAGACAAGACCAAACACCCACCTGATGGAATGAAGACAAGACCAAACACCCACCTGATGGAATGAAGACAAGACCAAACACCCACCTGATGGAATGAAGACGAGACCAAACACCTACCTGATGATTTGAAGACAAGACCAAACACCCACCTGATTGAATGAAGACGAGACCAAACACCCACCTGATGGAATGAAGACAAGACCAAACACCCACCTGATTCAATGAAGACGAGACCAAACACCCACCTGATTCAATGAAGACGAGACCAAACACCCACCTGATGATTTGAAGACGAGACCAAACACCCACCTGATGGATTGAAGACAAGACCAAACACCCACCTGATGGATTGAAGACAAGACCAAACACCCACCTGATGGAATGAAGACAAGACCAAACACCCACCTGATGAGTTGAAGACGAGACCAAACACCCACCTGATGGATTGAAGACAAGACCAAACACCCACCTGATGGATTGAAGACAAGACCAAACACCCACCTGATGGAATGAAGACAAGACCAAACACCCACCTGATGATTTGAAGACAAGACCAAACACCCACCTGATGGATTGAAGACAAGACCAAACACCCACCTGATTGAATAAAGACAAGACCAAACACCCACCTGATTGAATGAAGACAAGACCAAACACCCACCTGATGGAATGAAGACAAGACCAAACACCCACCTGATGGAATGAAGACGAGACCAAACACCTACCTGATGATTTGAAGACAAGACCAAACACCCACCTGATTGAATGAAGACGAGACCAAACACCCACCTGATGGAATAAAGACAAGACCAAACACCCACCTGATGGAATGAAGACAAGACCAAACACCCACCTGATTGAATGAAGACAAGACCAAACACCCACCTGATGGATTGAAGACAAGACCAAACACCTACCTGATGGAATGAAGACAAGACCAAACACCCACCTGATTGAATGAAGACAAGACCAAACACCCACCTGATTGAATGAAGACAGGACCAAACACCCACCTGATCATTTGAAGACAAGACCAAACACCTACCTGATGGAATGAAGACAAGACCAAACACCCACCTGATTGAATAAAGACAAGACCAAACACCCAACTGATGGAATGAAGACAAGACCAAACACCCACCTGATGATTTGAAGACAAGACCAAACACCCACCTGATTGATTGAAGACGAGACCAAACACCCACCTGATGATTTGAAGACAAGACCAAACACCAACCTGATTGAATAAAGACAAGACCAAACACCCACCTGATGATTTGAAGACAAGACCAAACACCCACCTGATTGATTGAAGACGAGACCAAACACCCACCTGATTCAATGAAGACGAGACCAAACACCCACCTGATGATTTGAAGACGAGACCAAACACCCACCTGATGGATTGAAGACAAGACCAAACACCCACCTGATGGATTGAAGACAAGACCAAACACCCACCTGATGGAATGAAGACAAGACCAAACACCCACCTGATGAGTTGAAGACGAGACCAAACACCCACCTGATGGATTGAAGACAAGACCAAACACCCACCTGATGGATTGAAGACAAGACCAAACACCCACCTGATGGAATGAAGACAAGACCAAACACCCACCTGATGATTTGAAGACAAGACCAAACACCCACCTGATGGATTGAAGACAAGACCAAACACCCACCTGATTGAATAAAGACAAGACCAAACACCCACCTGATTGAATGAAGACAAGACCAAACACCCACCTGATGGAATGAAGACAAGACCAAACACCCACCTGATGGAATGAAGACGAGACCAAACACCTACCTGATGATTTGAAGACAAGACCAAACACCCACCTGATTGAATGAAGACGAGACCAAACACCCACCTGATGGAATAAAGACAAGACCAAACACCCACCTGATGGAATGAAGACAAGACCAAACACCCACCTGATTGAATGAAGACAAGACCAAACACCCACCTGATGGATTGAAGACAAGACCAAACACCTACCTGATGGAATGAAGACAAGACCAAACACCCACCTGATTGAATGAAGACAAGACCAAACACCCACCTGATTGAATGAAGACAGGACCAAACACCCACCTGATCATTTGAAGACAAGACCAAACACCTACCTGATGGAATGAAGACAAGACCAAACACCCACCTGATTGAATAAAGACAAGACCAAACACCCAACTGATGGAATGAAGACAAGACCAAACACCCACCTGATGATTTGAAGACAAGACCAAACACCCACCTGATTGATTGAAGACGAGACCAAACACCCACCTGATGATTTGAAGACAAGACCAAACACCAACCTGATTGAATAAAGACAAGACCAAACACCCACCTGATGATTTGAAGACAAGACCAAACACCCACCTGATTGATTGAAGACGAGACCAAACACCCACCTGATTCAATGAAGACGAGACCAAACACCCACCTGATGATTTGAAGACGAGACCAAACACCCACCTGATGGATTGAAGACAAGACCAAACACCCACCTGATGGATTGAAGACAAGACCAAACACCCACCTGATGGAATGAAGACAAGACCAAACACCCACCTGATGAGTTGAAGACGAGACCAAACACCCACCTGATGGATTGAAGACAAGACCAAACACCCACCTGATGGATTGAAGACAAGACCAAACACCCACCTGATGGAATGAAGACAAGACCAAACACCCACCTGATGATTTGAAGACAAGACCAAACACCCACCTGATGGATTGAAGACAAGACCAAACACCCACCTGATTGAATAAAGACAAGACCAAACACCCACCTGATTGAATGAAGACAAGACCAAACACCCACCTGATGGAATGAAGACAAGACCAAACACCCACCTGATGGAATGAAGATGAGACCAAACACCTACCTGATGATTTGAAGACAAGACCAAACACCCACCTGATTGAATAAAGACAAGACCAAACACCCAACTGATGGAATGAAGACAAGACCAAACACCCACCTGATGATTTGAAGACAAGACCAAACACCCACCTGATTGATTGAAGACGAGACCAAACACCCACCTGATGATTTGAAGACAAGACCAAACACCAACCTGATTGAATAAAGACAAGACCAAACACCCACCTGATGATTTGAAGACAAGACCAAACACCCACCTGATTGATTGAAGACGAGACCAAACACCCACCTGATTCAATGAAGACGAGACCAAACACCCACCTGATGATTTGAAGACGAGACCAAACACCCACCTGATGGATTGAAGACAAGACCAAACACCCACCTGATGGAATGAAGACAAGACCAAACACCCACCTGATGATTTGAAGACGAGACCAAACACCCACCTGATGGATTGAAGACAAACATCTTTCTGTGTCGGACTGGTATCATCCTGTTATTGCATTTAAGGAATGTAAAGTCACTTGTTGTGTTTTTTTATTCGGATGCTTATTCAGGGTGATATGGCCTTTTATCTGTGGTTTGATTGGATGATTATGGTCAGGAAGGTCTCTGCTCACAATAAAGGTTCACACAACATGCTGACCTGTTTAAATGACATGCAGCCTGCTACCAACGAGGCTCCCACTGAGAGTAGCCAGGGAGTATTGATGCACAGGAAGTGTCAGAGAGAGTGTGTGTGTGTGTGTGCATGGGAACAGTAGCCAGGGAATATAGGTGCCCAGGAAGCATGTCGTCCCAAGGCGATAGATAGATAGATAGATAGATAGATAGATAGATAGATAGATAGATAGATAGATAGATAGATAGATAGATAGATAGATAGATAGATAGATAGATAGATAGATAGATAGATAGATAGATAGATAGATAGATAGATAGATAGATAGATAGATAGCATATCATATCATGAATATCTAAGGGGGAGGTCTCTAACTAACAAACTGAAACACTGGAGGGAATAACATCATCCTCTATAATATTGTTGTGTTATCCAGCTCAAACACACCATACTCTATAAGGATGTTCATCTGTTCTCTCCTCCCCAGCCTTCCCCCAGTGGATCAGCACGATAAACGACAGCCAGTTGGACAGTGGAGATCAGCTGCACTGGGAGTGCAAGGCCACAGGGAAGCCTAGACCCACCTACCGCTGGCTCCGCAATGGAGAGCCGCTCACACCACAGGTACTCACACCACAGGTACTCACACACCGGGAACCACACACACCCCTACCGCTGGCTCCGCAATGGAGAACCGCTCACACCACAGGTACTCACACCACAGCTACACACACACCGGGAACCACACACACCACAGGTACTCACACCACAGGTACTCACACCACAGGTACTCACACCACAGGTACTCACACACCGGGAACCACACACACCACAGGTACTCACACCACAGGTACTCACACCACAGGTACTCGCACCACAGGTACTCACACACAGGTACTCACACCACAGGTACTCACACTCAGGGAACCGCACACACCACATGTACTCACACCACAGGTACTCACACACAGAGAAGAACACACAGGCAGGAAGTTACAAGATGCACAGCAATTGTTTAGGCAATACCCAGTTCTAGAATACACAGCAATTATTTAGGCAATACCCAGTTCTAGAATACACAGCAATTATTTAGGCAATACCCAGTTCTAGAATATACAGCAATTATTTAGGCAATACCCAGTTCTAGAATACACAGCAATTATTTATGCAATACCCAGTTCTAGAATACACAGCAATTATTTATGCAATACCCAGTTCTAGAATACACAGCAATTATTTAGGCAATTCCCAGTTCTAGAATACACAGCAATTATTTAGGCAATACCCAGTTCTAGAATACACAGCAATTATTTAGGCAATACCCAGTTCTAGAATACACAGCAATTATTTATGCAATACCCAGTTCTAGAATACACAGCAATTATTTAGGCAATACCCAGTTCTAGAATATACAGCAGAGACATTTAAACAGTCAAATAATGACAGTCAAATAATAAGGTATGTCATTCCACTGTCCTATGTACTGACAGTCAAATAATTAGGTATGACAATAACCCTGTCCTATGGTCTGACAGTAAACTAATTAGGTATGTCATTCTGCCTCTTACCTGTGACTGTATTCATGATACAGCACTGCCTCTTACCTGTGACTGTATTCATGATACAGCACTGCCTCTTACCTGTATTCATGATACAGCACTGCCTCTTACCTGTATTCATGATACAGCACTGCCTCTTACCTGTGACCTTATTCATGATACAGCACTGCCTCTTACCTGGGACCTTATTCATGATGCAGCACTGCCTCTTACCTGTGACTGTATTCATGATACAGCACTGCCTCTTACCTGTGACTGTATTCATGATACAGCACTGCCTCTTACCTGGGACTGTATTCATGATACAGCACTGCCTCTTACCTGGGACTCTATTCATGATACAGCACTGCCTCTTACCTGTGACTGTATTCATGATACAGCACTGCCTCTTACCTGTGACTGTATTCATGATACAGCACTGCCTCTTACCTGGGACTGTATTCATGATACAGCACTGCCTCTTACCTGGGACTCTATTCATGATGCAGCACTGCCTCTTACCTGTGACTGTATTCATGATACAGCACTGCCTCTTACCTGGGACCTAATTCATGATACAGCACTGCCTCTTACCTGGGACCTTATTCATGATACAGCACTGCCTCTTACCTGGGACCTTATTCATGATACAGCACTGCCTCTTACCTGGGACCTTATTCATGATACAGCACTGCCTCTTACCTGGGACCTTATTCATGATACAGCACTGCCTCTTACCTGGGACCTTATTCATGATACAGCACTGCCTCTTACCTGGGACTGTATTCATGATACAGCACTGCCTCTTACCTGTGACTGTATTCATGATACATCACTGCCTCTTACCTGTGACTGTATTCATGATACAGCACTGCCTCTTACCTGGGACTCTATTCATGATGCAGCACTGCCTCTTACCTGGGACTATATTCATGATGCAGCACTGCCTCTTACCTGTGACTGTATTCATGATACAGCACTGCCTCTTACCTGTGACTGTATTCATGATACAGCACTGCCTCTTACCTGTGACTGTATTCATGATACAGCACTGCCTCTTACCTGGGACTCTATTCATGATGCAGCACTGCCTCTTACCTGGGACTATATTCATGATGCAGCACTGCCTCTTACCTGTGACTGTATTCATGATACAGCACTGCCTCTTACCTGTGACTGTATTCATGATACAGCACTGCCTCTTACCTGGGACTCTATTCATGATACAGCACTGCCTCTTACCTGTGACTGTATTCATGATGCAGCACTGCCTCTTACCTGGGACCTTATTCATGATACAGCACTGAATGGAGTATGTTGTGTTTCAGAGCAGGGTGAAGATGGTGAATGGAGTATGTTGTGTTTCAGAGCAGGGTGAAGATGGTGAATGGAGTATGTTGTGTTTCAGAGCAGGGTGGAGATGGTGAATGGAGTATGTTGTGTTTCAGAGCAGGGTGAAGATGGTGAATGGAGTATGTTGTGTTTCAGAGCAGGGTGGAGATGGTGAATGGAGTATGTTGTGTTTCAGAGCAGGGTGGAGATGGTGAATGGAGTATGTTGTGTTTCAGAGCAGGGTGGAGATGGTGAATGGAGTATATTGTGTTTCAGAGCAGGGTGGAGATAGTGAATGGAGTATGTTGTGTTTCAGAGCAGGGTGGAGATGGTGAATGGAGAGCTCATTATCCAGAAGGTCCAACAGGCTGACTCTGGGATGTACCAGTGTGTCGCTGAGAACAAATACGGAGCCATCTACTGCAGCGCAGAACTCAAGATCTTAGGTATGGTGTTGTTTTCACCTGTTGTTATTGTTGTTATTGTTTTCATTCTGACACTGTGTACATGTATTTAGTCCTTACTACTCATTCCAAATTCACCCCCCCAAAAATACTATGTTCTCAACTGTAAATTCCCTCAGGGGAAACCCAATGTTCTCAACTGTAAATTCCCTCAGGGGAAACCCAATGTTCTCAACTGTAAATAGCCTCAGGGGAAACCCAATGTTCTCAACTGTAAATAACATCAGGGGAAACCCAATTTTCTCAAGTGTAAATAACATCAGGGGAAACCCAATGTTCTCAACTGTAAATAGCCTCAGTGAAAACCCAATGTTCTCAACTGTAAATTCCCTCAGGGGAAACCCAATGTTCTCAACTGTAAATAGCCTCAGGGGAAACCCAATGTTCTCAACTGTAAATAGCCTCAGTGAAAACCCAATGTTCTCAACTGTAAATAGCCTCAGTGAAAACCCAATCTATTGATTTAAATCCAGTCAATTCAGGAAGTAAACTAATATTCCAATGTTTCTCATTGCTTGGAATGTAAATTTCAGTTTGCTTCCTGAACCAATGTTGCTGCATAACCATCCACTATCTTAGGTTTGATTTTGTTTGTCATTATGTTAAAGGGAAGGTCTGTTCTGGTGTGTTTGTCATTATGTTAAAGGGAAGGTCTGTTCTGGTGTGTTTGTCATTATGTTAAAGGGAAGGTCCGTTCTAATGAGAAAAGATAAAGTCAATGCTTTGTTGTGGCAAATTGAAATGTAAATGGCCTGTTTTTCAGCAAAGGTAGACCTGCTCTTTTCTTCACCTCTATGCATTGCTGGATATCGGTATGTGACATTGGATAGGCCACGGCCTGATAAGGGAGAGAGGTAGGAATATGGGACGAAAACACCGCTTGAGAAGGCTGATTGGCAATCAACAGTGCTTGATTGAACCTTAAAAGTGGTTAGCATGAAGAAATGAAAGACAGAGTATGCATCCCAAATGGTACCCTATTCCTTATATGGCACCCTATTCCCTAACCACTAGGGGCGGAAGGTAGCCTAGTGGTTAGAGCGTTGGACTAGTAACCGAAAGGTTGCTGAATCCAATCCCCGAGCTGACAAGGTAAAAATCTGTCTTTCTGCAGTTAACTCACTGTTCCTAGGCCATCATTGAAAATAAGAATTTGTTCTTGCCTAGTTAAATATAAAGGTAACATTTACAAGATATAAGGTACCCTATTCCCTATATGTCTGCCCTGCAGTATTCACTGTCTGTCTGCCCTGCAGTATTCAATTGGCTGTCTATCTGCCCTGCAGTATTTACTGGCTGTCTGCCCTATAGTATTCACTGTCTGTCTGCCAGTGAAGTATTCGCTGAAGTATTCACTGGCTGTCTGTCTGCCCTGCAGTATTCACTGGCTGTCTATCTGCCCTGCAGTATTCACTGGCTGTCTCTCTGCCCTGCAGTATTTACTGGCTGTCTGACCTGCAGTATTCACTGGCTGTCTCTCTGCCCTGCAGTATTTACTGGCTGTCTGCCCTGCAGTATTCACTGGCTGTCTCTCTGCCCTGCAGTATTCACTGGCCGTCTGCCCTGCAGTATTCACTAGCTGTATCTCTTCCCTGCAGTATTCCCTAGCTGTCTCTCTGCCCTGCAGTATTCACTGGCTGTCTATCTTCCCTGCAGTATTCACTGGCTGTCTATCTTCCCTGCAGTATTCCCTAGCTGTCTCTCTGCCCTGCAGTATTCACTAGCTGTCTATCTTCCCTGCAGTATTCCCTAGCTGTCTCTCTGCCCTGCAGTATTCACTGGCTGTCTATCTTCCCTGCAGTATTCACTGGCTGTCTCTCTGCCCTGCAGTATTCACTGGCTGTCTCTCTGCCATGCAGTATTCACTGGCTGTCTATCTGCCATGCAGTATTCACTGGCTGTCTATCTTCCCTGCAGTATTCACTGGCTGTCTATCTGCCCTGCAGTATTCACTGGCTGTCTATCTGCCCTGCAGTATCCAACGGTTGGCTTCTATTAAAGTAGCTCTCCCCTGCTCTCCTCTCCAGCTCTCCTCTCCTCTCCAGCTCTCCTCTTCTCTCCTCTCCAGCTCTCCTCTCCTCTCCAGCTCTCCTCTCCTCTCCTCTCCTCTCCTCTCCAGTTCTCCTCTTCTCTCCTCTCCAGCTCTACTCTCCTCTCCATCTCTCCTCTCCAGCTCTCCCCTCCTCTCCTCTCCAGCTCTTCTCTCCTCTCCTCTCCAGCTCTTCTCTCCTCTAGCTCTCCTCTCCTCTCCAGGTCTCCTCTCCAGCTTTCCTCTACTCTCCTCTCCAGCTCTCCCCTCCTCTCCAGCTCTCCTCTCTTCTCCTCTCCTCTCCAGCTTTTCTCTCTAACTCTCCTCTCCAGCTGTCCTCTCCAGCTCTCCTCCAATTCTCCACTCCTCCTTTCCCCCTCTCCTCATATCCTGTTGGTCATTTTGATTTAGCATCTACATTGTGGGCCTTGTTTCTTCAGGCATCACATTTTGAGAATATGAACCGTAACGAATGAACCATCCCAAGTTTCTGTAACGTCACATTGATTTCCTCTTCATTCCCAACCCTGAGTCATACAGCAAAAACTGTATGTTGAGACCATGATGTGTTAATTACATGAAGTAGATGCAGTCTCTGTGAACACCATAAGCCTCTGTCGTCTGATCATGTTAAGCAAAGTGACTGAGAATGAGATCCCTCGCCACTCTCTCCTTCCTTCCTGCCTCCCCTCCCCCTCTCTCTTCCTGCCTCCCCCTCTCTCCTTCCTGCCTCCCCTCCCCCTCTCTCTTCCCTGCCTCCCCTCCCCTCTCTCCTTCCTGCCTCCCCTCCCCCTCTCTCTTCCCTGCCACCCCCTCTCTCCTCCCTGCCTCCCCTCTCTCCTTCCTGCCTCCCCTCCCCCTCTCTCTTCCCTGCCTCCCCCTCTCTTCTGCCCCCCCTCCCCCTCTCTCCTTCCTGCCTCCCCTCCCCCTCTCTCTTCCCTGCCTCCCCCTCTCTCCTGCCTCCCCACCCCCTCTCTCCTTCCTGCCTCCCCTCCCCCTCTCTCCTACCTGCCTCCCCTCTCTCCTTCCTGCCTCCCCTCCCCCTCTCTCTTCCCTGCCACCCCCTCTCTCCTCCCTGCCTCCCTCTCTCCTTCCTGCCTCCCCTCCCCCTCTCTCCTTCCTGCCTCCCCTCCCCCTCTCTCTTCCCTGCCTCCCCTCCCCCTCTCTCTTCCCTGCCTCCCCCTCTCTCCTGCCCCCCCCTCCCCCTCTCTCCTTCCTGCCTCCCCTCCCCCTCTCTCCTCCCTGCCTCCCCTCTCTCCTCCCTGCCTCCCCTCCCCCTCTCTCTTCCCTGCCACCCCCTCTCTCCTCCCTGCCTCCCCTCCCCTCTCTCCTTCCTGCCTCCCCTCCCCCTCTCTCTTCCCTGCCTCCCCCTCTCTCCTGCCCCCCCTCCCCCTCTCTCCTTCCTGCCTCCCCTCCCCCTCTCTCTTCCCTGCCTCCCCCTCTCTCCTGCCTCCCCACCCCCTCTCTCCTTCCTGCCTCCCCACCCCCTCTCTCCTTCCTGCCTCGCCTCCCCCTCTCCCCTGCCTGCCTCCCCCTCTCTCCTGCCTGCCTCCCCCTCTCTCCTCCTTCCCTCCCCCTCTCTCCTGCCTGCCTCCCCCTCTCTCTTCCCTGCCTCCCCCTCTCTCCTGCCTGCCTCCCTCTCTCTCCTCCTTCCCTCCCCCTCTCTCCTGCCTGCCTCCCCCTCTCTCTTCCCTGCCTCCCCCTCTCTCCTGCCTGCCTCCCCCTCTCTCCTCCTTCCCTCCCGCGCTTCCTCTTGCCTTTAAACAACAGTCAAAATGAGGAGGTTTGGATGCTGCTGATGGTGATTAATATTCTGGTAACCCTACAGGTATACATTCTTACTCTCTGTCTGTATCCTTCGTGAGGATGTCCTCAAGCAGCAGCTATCAGGACCGATTACATGGCTAATAACACCTTGGAGATGAGTCATCACTGGAGGCTACATAGGGGACCCTGGATGCCCCTCGCCTCTGATCCTGTCACAGCTCCTCTGGGGAAAGGGGGGGGGGTGGATGGTGATCATGTCACAGCTCTTCTGGGGGAAGGGAAGGAGGGATGGAGGGTGATCCTGTCACAGCTCTTCTGGGGGAAGGGAAGGAGGGATGGAGGGTGATCCTGTCACAGCTCTTCTGGGGGAAGGGAAGGAGGGATGGAGGGTGATCCTGCTCTGCTCTGCTCTTCTGGGGGAAGGGAAGGAGGGATGGAGGGAGCCTGCCATGCTACAGGCCATTTCTTTTAGGGAGGGAGAGTGGAGGGAGGACCGGGGAAGAGAGGAAGGGGGGAGGCACTGGAAGGACAGAGCTGTCATGCCTTTAGGACCCAAATCATTAGGACCCAGATGATCCTGATGTTGTATCGGCAGGTCGTCTAATTGTTTTGACGTAGGATAGTACAGTACGTTGACAGCAGTGTACTGGACACCTCCCAGCTCCGTTCCCTGTGAGCTCTGATCATACTGGACACCTCCCAGCTCTGTTCCCTGTGAGCTCTGATCATACTGGACACCTCCCAGCTCTGTTCCCTGTGAGCTCTGATCATACGGGACACCTCCCAGCTCTGTTCCCTGTGAGCTCTGATCATACTGGACACCTCCCAGCTCCGTTCCCTGTGAGCTCTGATCATACGGGACACCTCCCAGCTCTGTTCCCTGTGAGCTCTGATCATACGGGACACCTCCCAGCTCTGTTCCCTGTGAGCTCTGATCATACTGGACACCTCCCAGCTCTGTTCCCTGTGAGCTATGATCATACGGGACACCTCCCAGCTCTGTTCCCTGTGAGCTCTGATCATACTGGACACCTCCCAGCTCTGTTCCCTGTGAGCTCTGATCAAAAAGAGTACACTCTAAAGGTCAAAGTGTAAGTTACCATTTAGGATGGAGACATTTTAAGGTCAATGCAATTATGTCCATGATTTGATCAGTTGATGTTTGGCTTGAAAACCTTAAGAGTCATCTGATTGGTCACATAACACTTCCCTCTGGACACTTTCAGCATTTAGCAGTAATTATCTGTTCATGTTAAACATGAGGATGGGAGGAGGAGGGCTGAATCATTGGACATATTTAACCTCTGGTATAAACACTTTACTTTATTTACGGACCAGATATTTATGATTGCATCTTTCTCATAGGACATTTACTGTAAAAATGCCCATATATTGTAGACGATTATACGATAAAATCCCTAAAATGTTCAATATTTTGTGTTGTACCTCCTGATAATTGTTCATTGGACAATGTGTTTCTGACCAGAAAATAATTATGGCAATAATAATACACTGCTCAAAAAATGAAGGGAACACTAAAATAACACATCCTAGATCTGAATAAATGAAATATCCTTATTAAATACCTTTTTCTTTACAAAGTTGAATGTGCTGACAACAAAATCACACAAAAATGATCAATGGAAATCAAATGTATCAACTCATGGAGGTCTGGATTTGGAGTCACCCTCAAAATTAAAGTGGAAAACCACACTACAGGCTGATCCAACTTTGATGTAATGTCCTTAAAACAAGTCAAACTGAGGCTCAGTAGTGTGTGTGACCTCCCAACAACGCCTGGGCATGCTCCTGATGAGGTGGCGGATGGTCTCCTGAGGGATCTCCTCCCAGACCTGGACTAAAGCATCCGCCAACTCCTGGACAGTCTGTGGTGCAATGTGGCGTTGGTGGATGGAGCGAGACATGATGTCCCAGATGTGCTCAATTGGATTCAGGTCTGGGGAATGGTCGGGCTAGTCCATAGCATCAATGCCTTCCTCTTGCAGGAACTGCTGACACACTCCAGCCAGCATTGTCTTGCATTAGGAGGAACCCAGGGCCAACCACACCAGCATATGGTCTCACAAGGCGTCTGAGGATCTTATCTCGGTACCTAATGGCAGTCAGGCTACCTCTGGCGAGCACATGGAGGGCTGTGCGGCCCCCCGAAAGAAATGCCACCCCACACCATGACTGACCCACAGCCAAACCGGTCATGCTGGAGGATGTTGCAGACAGCAGAACGTTCTCCACTGCCTCTCCAGACTGTCAAGTCTGTCACATGTGCTCAGTGTGAACCTGCTTTCATCTGTGAAGAGCACAGGGCGCCAGTGGTGAATTTGCCAATCTTGGTGTTCTCTGGCAAATGCCAAACGTCCTGCACGGTGTTGGGCTGTGAGCACAACCCCCACCTGTGGACGTCGGGCCCTCATACCACCCTCATGGAGTCTGTTTCTGACCGTTTGAGCAGACACATGCACATTTGTGGCCTGCTGGAGGTTATTTTGCAGGGCTCTGGCAGTGGTCCTCCTTGCACAAAGGCGGAGGTAGCGGTCCTGCTGCTGGGTTGTTGCCCTCCTACTGCCTCCTCCACATCTCCTGATGTACTGGCCTGTCTCCTGGTAGCGCCTCCATGCTCAGGACACTACGCTGACAGACACAGCAAACCTTCTTGCCACATCTCGCATTGATGTGCCATCCTGGATGAGCTGCACTACCTGAGCCACTTGTGTGGGTTGTAGACTCCGTCTCATGCTACCACTAGAGTGAAAGCACCGCCAGCATTCAAAAGTGACCAAAACATCAGCCAGGAAGCATAGGAACTGAGAAGTGGTCTGTGGTCCCCACCTGCAGAACCACTCCTTTATTGGGGATGTCTTGCTAATTGCCTATAATTTTTGTCTATTCCATTTGCACAACAGCATGTGAAATTTATTGTCAATCAGTGTTGCTTCCTAAGTGGACAGTTTGATTTCACAGAAGTGTGATTGACTTGGAGTTACATTGTGTTGTTTAAGTGTTCCAACCAATTTTTTTGAGCAGTGTATATTCCTAGTATAAATGTTCCGTTTCTGACACCTCTGACTTTTTGTGATTTGACAGTATGATCGATACTGTGACCTGTTATAGTACTGTGACCTATTATAGTACTGTGACCTGTTGTAGTACTGTGACCTGTTGTAGTACTGTGACCTGTTGTAGTACTGTGACCTGTTGTAGTACTGTGACCTGTTGTAGTACTGTGACCTGTTGTAGTACTGTGACCTGTTGTAGTACTGTGACCTGTTGTAGTACTGTGACCTATTATAGTACTGTGACCTATTATAGTACTGTGACCTATTATAGTACTGTGACCTGTTATAGTACTGTGACCTATTATAGTACTGTGACCTATTATAGTACTGTGACCTGTTATAGTACTGTGACCTGTTGTAGTACTGTGACCTGTTATAGTACTGTGACCTATTATAGTACTGTGACCTATTATAGTACTGTGACCTGTTATAGTACTGTGACCTATTATAGTACTGTGACCTATTATAGTACTGTGACCTGTTGAACCGTATCCAGGTCGTAAAAGTGGATTCTAACCTCAAGGGAGAATAAAGGTGAAATCAAATGTTTTTATCTGTTCCACAGCGTCACCCCCAGTCTTCAGCCCTAACCCTGTCCGTCTGATCGCCACGCTGGGGAAAGACATGTTGTTGGGATGTAGACCCCGAGCATCTCCCAAGCCTAGAGTAACATGGAGGAGAGGAGACAGACGCATTCAGCCCAGCAGAAGGTATGGATGGAATCTGAAAAGATTTGACAATGCTTAGGAACAGACTGTGACTGTGCTTTCTAGCAGACACAGATTAAGCCCAGAACTGGACTAAACATATTTATCTCCGTTGAGCTTTTCAGTCTAGCACTTAGTCTGTTTCTGGGAAAATGCCCCTAAAACCATTTTCTTCCTCAATTGTACACAATGGTTCAAAAATATGTGTGTCGTGCTTCATCCCAACCTCCCCACATACACCCTCACGTTGGTGTGGTTTATCCTAACCTCCCCATACACCCTCACGGTGGAGTGGTTTATCCCAACCTCCCCACATACACCCTCACATTGGAGTGGTTTATCCAAACCTCCCCACATACACCCTCACGTTGGAGTGGTTTATCCAAACCTCCCCACATACACCCTCACGTTGGAGTGGTTTATCCTAACCTCCCCACATACACCCTCACGTTGGAGTGGTTCATCCTAACCTCCCCACATACACCCTCACATTGGAGTGGTTTATGTGTGGACTGTTGTTTCCATTAGGACTACAGAGAGTACAAACGTGTGATTGATAGATTAGTATCCAGGCTGTATTTAAATGTGATTGATATATTAGTATCCTAGCTGTAATTAAATGTGATTGATAGATTAGTATCCTAGCTGTAATTAAATGTGATTGATAGATTAGTATCCTAGCTGTAATTAAATGTGATTGATAGATTAGTGTCCAGTCTGTATTTAAATGTGATTGATAGATTAGTATCCAGGCTGTATTTAAATGTGATTGATAGATTAGTATCCAGGCTGTATTTAAATGTGATTGATAGATCAGTTTCCAGGCTCTATTAGAACGTGTGATTGATAGATTAGTGTCCAGTCTGTATTTAAATGTGATTGATAGATTAGTTTCCAGGCTCTATTGGAATGTGTGATTGATATATTAGTGTCCAGGCTGTGTTGGAAGGTGTGATTCATAGATTAGTGTCCAGTCTGTATTTAAATGTGATTGATAGATTAGTGTCCAGTCTGTATTTAAATGTGATTGATAGATTAGTATCCAGGCTGTAATTAAATGTGATTGATAGATTAGTATCCAGTCTGTATTTAAATGTGATTGATAGATTAGTATCCAGGCTGTATTTAAATGTGATTGATAGATCAGTTTCCAGGCTCTATTGGAAGGTGTGATACATAGATCAGTATGCTGGCTGTGTTGGAATGTTTCTGTAGTCCCAGGATAGGAGATAACGTGGTATAAAGGGGTAGACGTTTCTGTAGTCCCAGGATAGGAGATAACGTGGTATAAAGGGGTAGACGTTTCTAGCTGTAGTCCCAGGATAGGAGATAACGTGGTATAAAGGGGTAGACGTTTCTGTAGTCCCAGGATAGGAGATAACGTGGTATAAAGGGGTAGACGTTTCTGTAGTCCCAGGATAGGAGATAACGTGGTATAAAGGGGTAGACGTTTCTAGCTGTAGTCCCAGGATAGGAGATAACGTGGTATAAAGGGGTAGACGTTTCTGTAGTCCCAGGATAGGAGATAACGTGGTATAAAGGGGTAGACATTTCTGTAGTCCCAGGATAGGAGATAACGTGGTATAAAGGGGTAGATGTTTCTAGCTGTAGTCCCAGGATAGGAGATAACGTGGTATAAAGGGGTAGACGTTTCTAGCTGTAGTCCCAGGATAGGAGATAGCGTGGAATAAAGGGGTAGACGTTTCTAGCTGTATTCCCAGGATAGGAGATAACGTGGTATAAAGGGGTAGACGTTTCTGTAGTCCCAGGATAGGAGATAACGTGGTATAAAGGGGTAGACGTTTCTAGCTGTAGTCTCAGGATAGGAGATAACGTGGTATAAAGGGGTAGATGTTTCTGTAGTCCCAGGATAGGAGATAACGTGGTATAAAGGGGTAGACGTTTCTGTAGTCCCAGGATAGGAGATAACGTGGTATAAAGGGGTAGACGTTTCTAGCTGTAGTCCCAGGATAGGAGATAACGTGGTATAAAGGGGTAGACGTTTCTAGCTGTAGTCCCAGGATAGGAGATAACGTGGTATAAAGGGGTAGACGTTTCTAGCTGTAGTTCCAGGATAGGAGATAACGTGGTATAAAGGGGTAGACGTTTCTGTAGTCCCAGGATAGGAGATAACGTGGTATAAAGGGTTAGACGTTTCTGTAGTCCCAGGATAGGAGATAACGTGGTATAAAGGGGTAGACGTTTCTGTAGTCCCAGGATAGGAGATAACGTGGTATAAAGGGGTAGATGTTTCTAGCTGTAGTCCCAGGATAGGAGATAACGTGGTATAAAGGGGTAGATGTTTCTAGCTGTAGTCCCAGGATAGGAGATAACGTGGTATAAAGGGGTAGATATTTCTAGCTGTAGTCCCAGGATAGGAGATAACGTGGTATAAAGGGGTAGACGTTTCTAGCTGTAGTCCCAGGATAGGAGAAAACGTGGTATAAAGGGGTAGACGTTTCTGTAGTCCCAGGATAGGAGATAACGTGGTATAAAGGGGTAGACGTTTCTGTAGTCCCAGGATGGGAGATAACGTGGTATAAAGGGGTAGATGTTTCTAGCTGTAGTCCCAGGATAGGAGATAACGTGGTATAAAGGGGTAGACGTTTCTGTAGTCCCAGGATAGGAGATAACGTGGTATAAAGGGGTAGATGTTTCTAGCTGTAGTCCCAGGATAGGAGATAACGTGGTATAAAGGGGTAGATGTTTCTAGCTGTAGTCCCAGGATAGGAGATAACGTGGTATAAAGGGGTAGATGTTTCTAGCTGTAGTCCCAGGATAGGAGATAACGTGGTATAAAGGGGTAGACGTTTCTAGCTGTAGTCCCAGGATAGGAGAAAACGTGGTATAAAGGGGTAGACGTTTCTGTAGTCCCAGGATAGGAGATAACGTGGTATAAAGGGGTAGACGTTTCTGTAGTCCCAGGATAGGAGATAACGTGGTATAAAGGGGTAGATGTTTCTAGCTGTAGTCCCAGGATAGGAGATAACGTGGTATAAAGGGGTAGACGTTTCTAGCTGTAGTCCCAGGATAGGAGATAACGTGGTATAAAGGGGTAGACGTTTCTGTAGTCCCAGGATAGGAGATAACGTGGTATAAAGGGGTAGACGTTTCTGTAGTCCCAGGATAGGAGATAACGTGGTATAAAGTGGTAGACGTTTCTAGCTGTAGTCTCAGGATAGGAGATAACGTGGTATAAAGGGGTAGACGTTTCTGTAGTCCCAGGATAGGAGATAACGTGGTATAAAGGGGTAGACGTTTCTGTAGTCCCAGGATAGGAGATAACGTGGTATAAAGGGGTAGACGTTTCTAGCTGTAGTCCCAGGATAGGAGATAACGTGGTATAAAGGGGTAGACGTTTCTAGCTGTAGTCCCAGGATAGGAGATAACGTGGTATAAAGGGGTAGACGTTTCTGTAGTCCCAGGATAGGAGATAACGTGGTATAAAGGGGTAGATGTTTCTAGCTGTAGTCCCAGGATAGGAGATAACGTGGTATAAAGGGGTAGATGTTTCTAGCTGAAGTCCCAGGATAGGAGATAACGTGGTATAAAGGGGTAGACGTTTCTGTAGTCCCAGGATAGGAGATAACGTGGTATAAAGGGGTAGATGTTTCTAGCTGTAGTCCCAGGATAGGAGATAATGTGGTATAAAGGGGTAGATGTTTCTGTAGTCCCAGGATAGGAGATAACGTGGTATAAAGGGGTAGACGTTTCTGTAGTCCCAGGATATGAGATAACGTGGTATAAAGGGGTAGCCGTTTCTAGCTGTAGTCTCAGGATAGGAGATAACGTGGTATAAAGGGGTAGACGTTTCTGTAGTCCCAGGATAGGAGATAACGTGGTATAAAGGGGTAGACTTTTCTGTAGTCCCAGGATAGGAGATAACGTGGTATAAAGGGGTAGATGTTTCTAGCTGTAGTCCCAGGATAGGAGATAACGTGGTATAAAGGGGTAGATGTTTCTAGCTGTAGTCCCAGGATAGGAGATAACGTGGTATAAAGGGGTAGATGTTTCTAGCTGTAGTCCCAGGATAGGAGATAACGTGGTATAAAGGGGTAGACGTTTCTAGCTGTAGTCCCAGGATAGGAGATAACGTGGTATAAAGGGGTAGACGTTTCTGTAGTCCCAGGATAGGAGATAACGTGGTATAAAGGGGTAGACGTTTCTGTAGTCCCAGGATAGGAGATAACGTGGTATAAAGGGGTAGATGTTTCTAGCTGTAGTCCCAGGATAGGAGATAACGTGGTATAAAGGGGTAGACGTTTCTGTAGTCCCAGGATAGGAGATACCGTGGTATAAAGGGGTAGATATTTCTAGCTGTAGTCCCAGGATAGGAGATAACGTGGTATAAAGGGGTAGACATTTCTAGCTGTAGTCCCAGGATAGGAGATAACGTGGTATAAAGGGGTAGATGTTTCTGTAGTCCCAGGATAGGAGATAACGTGGTATAAAGGGGTAGACGTTTCTGTAGTCCCAGGATAGGAGATAACGTGGTATAAAGGGGTAGATGTGTCTAGCTGTAGTCCCAGGATAGGAGATAACGTGGTATAAAGGGGTAGATGTTTCTGTAGTCCCAGGATAGGAGATAACGTGGTATAAAGGGGTAGACGTTTCTGTAGTCCCAGGATAGGAGATAACGTGGTATAAAGGGGTAGATGTTTCTAGCTGTAGTCCCAGGATAGGAGATAACGTGGTATAAAGGGGTAGACGTTTCTGTAGTCCCAGGATAGGAGATACCGTGGTATAAAGGGGTAGATATTTCTAGCTGTAGTCCCAGGATAGGAGATAACGTGGTATAAAGGGGTAGACATTTCTAGCTGTAGTCCCAGGATAGGAGATAACGTGGTATAAAGGGGTAGATGTTTCTGTAGTCCCAGGATAGGAGATAACGTGGTATAAAGGGGTAGACGTTTCTGTAGTCCCAGGATAGGAGATAACGTGGTATAAAGGGGTAGATGTGTCTAGCTGTAGTCCCAGGATAGGAGATAACGTGGTATAAAGGGGTAGATGTTTCTGTAGTCCCAGGATAGGAGATAACGTGGTATAAAGGGGTAGACGTTTCTGTAGTCCCAGGATAGGAGATAACGTGGTATAAAGGGGTAGACGTTTCTAGCTGTAGTCCCAGGATAGGAGATAACGTGGTATAAAGGGGTAGACGTTTCTGTAGTCCCAGGATAGGAGATAACGTGGTATAAAGGGGTAGATGTTTCTAGCTGTAGTCCCAGGATAGGGGATAACGTGGTATAAAGGGGTAGACGTTTCTAGCTGTAGTCCCAGGATAGGAGATAACGTGGTATAAAGGGGTAGATGTTTCTGTAGTCCCAGGATAGGAGATAACGTGGTATAAAGGGGTAGACGTTTCTGTAGTCCCAGGATAGGAGATAACGTGGTATAAAGGGGTAGACGTTTCTGTAGTCCCAGGATAGGAGATAACGTGGTATAAAGGGGTAGATGTTTCTAGCTGTAGTCCCAGGATAGGAGATAACGTGGTATAAAGGGGTAGATGTTTCTAGCTGTAGTCCTAGGATAGGAGATAACGTGGTATAACGGGGTAGACGTTTCTAGCTGTCGTCCCAGGATAGGAGATAACGTGGTATAAAGGGGTAGACGTTTCTACCTGTAGTCCCAGGATAGGAGATAACGTGGTATAAAGGGGTAGACGTTTCTGTAGTCCCAGGATAGGAGATAATGTGGTATAAAGGGGTAGATGTTTCTAGCTGTAGTCCCAGGATAGGAGATAATGTGTTATAAAGGGGTAGATGTTTCTAGCTGTAGTCCCAGGATAGGAGATAACGTGGTATAAAGGGGTAGACGTTTCTGTAGTCCCAGGATAGGAGATAACGTGGTATAAAGGGGTAGACGTTTCTAGCTGTATTCCCAGGATAGGAGATAATGTGGTATAAAGGGGTAGACGTTTCTAGCTGTAGTCCCAGGATAGGAGATAACGTGGTATAAAGGGGTAGATGTTTCTAGCTGTAGTCCCAGGATAGGAGATAACGTGGTATAAAGGGGTAGATGTTTCTAGCTGTAGTCCCAGGATAGGAGATAACGTGGTATAAAGGGGTAGACGTTTCTGTAGTCCCAGGATAGGAGATAACGTGGTATAAAGGGGTAGACTTTTCTGTAGTCCCAGGATAGGAGATAACGTGGTATAAAGGGGTAGATGTTTCTAGCTGTAGTCCCAGGATAGGAGATAACGTGGTATAAAGGGGTAGATGTTTCTAGCTGTAGTCCCAGGATAGGAGATAACGTGGTATAAAGGGGTAGATGTTTCTAGCTGTAGTCCCAGGATAGGAGATAACGTGGTATAAAGGGGTAGACGTTTCTAGCTGTAGTCCCAGGATAGGAGATAACGTGGTATAAAGGGGTAGACGTTTCTGTAGTCCCAGGATAGGAGATAACGTGGTATAAAGGGGTAGACGTTTCTGTAGTCCCAGGATAGGAGATAACGTGGTATAAAGGGGTAGATGTTTCTAGCTGTAGTCCCAGGATAGGAGATAACGTGGTATAAAGGGGTAGACGTTTCTGTAGTCCCAGGATAGGAGATACCGTGGTATAAAGGGGTAGATATTTCTAGCTGTAGTCCCAGGATAGGAGATAACGTGGTATAAAGGGGTAGACATTTCTAGCTGTAGTCCCAGGATAGGAGATAACGTGGTATAAAGGGGTAGATGTTTCTGTAGTCCCAGGATAGGAGATAACGTGGTATAAAGGGGTAGACGTTTCTGTAGTCCCAGGATAGGAGATAACGTGGTATAAAGGGGTAGATGTGTCTAGCTGTAGTCCCAGGATAGGAGATAACGTGGTATAAAGGGGTAGATGTTTCTGTAGTCCCAGGATAGGAGATAACGTGGTATAAAGGGGTAGACGTTTCTGTAGTCCCAGGATAGGAGATAACGTGGTATAAAGGGGTAGACGTTTCTAGCTGTAGTCCCAGGATAGGAGATAACGTGGTATAAAGGGGTAGACGTTTCTGTAGTCCCAGGATAGGAGATAACGTGGTATAAAGGGGTATATGTTTCTAGCTGTAGTCCCAGGATAGGGGATAACGTGGTATAAAGGGGTAGACGTTTCTAGCTGTAGTCCCAGGATAGGAGATAACGTGGTATAAAGGGGTAGATGTTTCTGTAGTCCCAGGATAGGAGATAACGTGGTATAAAGGGGTAGACGTTTCTGTAGTCCCAGGATAGGAGATAACGTGGTATAAAGGGGTAGACGTTTCTGTAGTCCCAGGATAGGAGATAACGTGGTATAAAGGGGTAGATGTTTCTAGCTGTAGTCCCAGGATAGGAGATAACGTGGTATAAAGGGGTAGATGTTTCTAGCTGTAGTCCTAGGATAGGAGATAACGTGGTATAACGGGGTAGACGTTTCTAGCTGTCGTCCCAGGATAGGAGATAACGTGGTATAAAGGGGTAGACGTTTCTACCTGTAGTCCCAGGATAGGAGATAACGTGGTATAAAGGGGTAGACGTTTCTGTAGTCCCAGGATAGGAGATAATGTGGTATAAAGGGGTAGATGTTTCTAGCTGTAGTCCCAGGATAGGAGATAATGTGTTATAAAGGGGTAGATGTTTCTAGCTGTAGTCCCAGGATAGGAGATAACGTGGTATAAAGGGGTAGACGTTTCTGTAGTCCCAGGATAGGAGATAACGTGGTATAAAGGGGTAGACGTTTCTAGCTGTATTCCCAGGATAGGAGATAATGTGGTATAAAGGGGTAGACGTTTCTAGCTGTAGTCCCAGGATAGGAGATAACGTGGTATAAAGGGGTAGATGTTTCTAGCTGTAGTCCCAGGATAGGAGATAACGTGGTATAAAGGGGTAGATGTTTCTAGCTGTAGTCCCAGGATAGGAGATAACGTGGTATAAAGGGGTAGATGTTTCTAGCTGTAGTCCCAGGATAGGAGATAACGTGGTATAAAGGGGTAGATGTTTCTGTAGTCCCAGGATAGGAGATAACGTGGTATAAAGGGGTAGACGTTTCTGTAGTCCCAGGATAGGAGATAACATGGTATAAAGGGGTAGACGTTTCTAGCTGTAGTCTCAGGATAGGAGATAACGTGGTATAAAGGGGTAGACGTTTCTGTAGTCCCAGGATAGGAGATAACGTGGTATAAAGGGGTAGACCGTTCTGTAGTCCCAGGATAGGAGATAACGTGGTATAAAGGGGTAGATGTTTCTAGCTGTAGTCCCAGGATAGGAGATAACGTGGTATAAAGGGGTAGATGTTTCTAGCTGTAGTCCCAGGATAGGAGATAACGTGGTATAAAGGGGTAGATGTTTCTAGCTGTAGTCCCAGGATAGGAGATAACGTGGTATAAAGGGGTAGACGTTTCTAGCTGTAGTCCCAGGATAGGAGATAACGTGGTATAAAGGGGTAGACGTTTCTGTAGTCCCAGGATAGGAGATAACGTGGTATAAAGGGGTAGACGTTTCTGTAGTCCCAGGATAGGAGATAACGTGGTATAAAGGGGTAGATGTTTCTAGCTGTAGTCCCAGGATAGGAGATAACGTGGTATAAAGGGGTAGACGTTTCTAGCTGTAGTCCCAGGATAGGAGATAACGTGGTATAAAGGGGTAGACGTTTCTGTAGTCCCAGGATAGGAGATAACGTGGTATAAAGGGGTAGACGTTTCTGTAGTCCCAGGATAGGAGATAACGTGGTATAAAGTGGTAGACGTTTCTAGCTGTAGTCTCAGGATAGGAGATAACGTGGTATAAAGGGGTAGACGTTTCTGTAGTCCCAGGATAGGAGATAACGTGGTATAAAGGGGTAGACGTTTCTGTAGTCCCAGGATAGGAGATAACGTGGTATAAAGGGGTAGACGTTTCTAGCTGTAGTCCCAGGATAGGAGATAACGTGGTATAAAGGGGTAGACGTTTCTAGCTGTAGTCCCAGGATAGGAGATAACGTGGTATAAAGGGGTAGACGTTTCTGTAGTCCCAGGATAGGAGATAACGTGGTATAAAGGGGTAGATGTTTCTGTAGTCCCAGGATAGGAGATAACGTGGTATAAAGGGGTAGATGTTTCTAGCTGAAGTCCCAGGATAGGAGATAACGTGGTATAAAGGGGTAGACGTTTCTGTAGTCCCAGGATAGGAGATAACGTGGTATAAAGGGGTAGATGTTTCTAGCTGTAGTCCCAGGATAGGAGATAACGTGGTATAAAGGGCTAGATGTTTCTAGCTGTAGTCCCAGGATAGGAGATAATGTGGTATAAAGGGGTAGATGTTTCTGTAGTCCCAGGATAGGAGATAACGTGGTATAAAGGGGTAGACGTTTCTGTAGTCCCAGGATAGGAGATAACGTGGTATAAAGGGGTAGACGTTTCTAGCTGTAGTCTCAGGATAGGAGATAACGTGGTATAAAGGGGTAGACGTTTCTGTAGTCCCAGGATAGGAGATAACGTGGTATAAAGGGGTAGATGTTTCTGTAGTCCCAGGATAGGAGATAACGTGGTATAAAGGGGTAGACGTTTCTGTAGTCCCAGGATAGGAGATAACGTGGTATAAAGGGGTAGACGTTTCTGTAGTCCCAGGATAGGAGATAACGTGGTATAAAGGGGTAGATGTTTCTAGCTGTAGTCCCAGGATAGGAGATAACGTGGTATAAAGGGGTAGATGTTTCTAGCTGTAGTCCTAGGATAGGAGATAACGTGGTATAACGGGGTAGACGTTTCTAGCTGTCGTCCCAGGATAGGAGATAACGTGGTATAAAGGGGTAGACGTTTCTACCTGTAGTCCCAGGATAGGAGATAACGTGGTATAAAGGGGTAGACGTTTCTGTAGTCCCAGGATAGGAGATAATGTGGTATAAAGGGGTAGATGTTTCTAGCTGTAGTCCCAGGATAGGAGATAATGTGTTATAAAGGGGTAGATGTTTCTAGCTGTAGTCCCAGGATAGGAGATAACGTGGTATAAAGGGGTAGACGTTTCTGTAGTCCCAGGATAGGAGATAACGTGGTATAAAGGGGTAGACGTTTCTAGCTGTATTCCCAGGATAGGAGATAATGTGGTATAAAGGGGTAGACGTTTCTAGCTGTAGTCCCAGGATAGGAGATAACGTGGTATAAAGGGGTAGATGTTTCTACCTGTAGTCCCAGGATAGGAGATAACGTGGTATAAAGGGGTAGATGTTTCTGTAGTCCCAGGATAGGAGATAACATGGTATAAAGGGGTAGACGTTTCTGTAGTCCCAGGATAGGAGATAACGTGGTATAAAGGGGTAGACGTTTCTGTAGTCCCAGGATAGGAGATAACGTGGTATAAAGGGGTAGACGTTTCTGTAGTCCCAGGATAGGAGATAACGTGGTATAAAGGGGTAGACGTTTCTGTAGTCCCAGGATAGGAGATAACGTGGTATAAAGGGGTAGATGTTTCTAGCTGTAGTCCCAGGATAGGAGATAACGTGGTATAACGGGGTAGACGTTTCTAGCTGTCGTCCCAGGATAGGAGATAACGTGGTATAAAGGGGTAGACGTTTCTAGCTGTAGTCCCAGGATAGGAGATAACGTGGTATAAAGGGGTAGACGTTTCTGTAGTCCCAGGATAGGAGATAATGTGGTATAAAGGGGTAGATGTTTCTAGCTGTAGTCCCAGGATAGGAGATAACGTGGTATAAAGGGGTAGACATTTCAAGCTGTAGTCCCAGGATAGGAGATAACGTGGTATAAAGGGGTAGACGTTTCTGTAGTCCCAGGATAGTAGATAACGTGGTATAAAGGGGTAGACGTTTCTAGCTGTATTCCCAGGATAGGAGATAATGTGGTATAAAGGGGTAGACGTTTCTAGCTGTAGTCCCAGGATAGGAGATAACGTGGTATAAAGGGGTAGATGTTTCTACCTGTAGTCCCAGGATAGGAGATAACGTGGTATAAAGGGGTAGATGTTTCTGTAGTCCCAGGATAGGAGATAACATGGTATAAAGGGGTAGACGTTTCTGTAGTCCCAGTATAGGAGATAACGTGGTATAAAGGGGTAGACGTTTCTGTAGTCCCAGGATAGGAGATAACGTGGTATAAAGGGGTAGATGTTTCTGTAGTCCCAGGATAGGAGAACGTGGTATAAAGGGGTAGACGTTTCTGTAGTCCCAGGATAGGAGATAACGTGGTATAAAGGGGTAGACGTTTCTGTAGTCCCAGGATAGGAGATAACGTGGTATAAAGGGGTAGACATTTCTGTAGTCCCAGGATAGGAGATACCGTGGTATAAAGGGGTAGACGTTTCTAGCTGTAGTCCCAGGATAGGAGATAACGTGGTATAAAGGGGTAGACGTTTCTAGCTGTAGTCCCAGGATAGGAGATAACGTGGTATAAAGGGGTAGACGTTTCTGTAGTCCCAGGATAGTAGATAACGTGGTATAAAGGGGTAGACGTTTCTAGCTGTATTCCCAGGATAGGAGATAATGTGGTATAAAGGGGTAGACGTTTCTAGCTGTAGTCCCAGGATAGGAGATAACGTGGTATAAAGGGGTAGATGTTTCTACCTGTAGTCCCAGGATAGGAGATAACGTGGTATAAAGGGGTAGATGTTTCTGTAGTCCCAGGATAGGAGATAACATGGTATAAAGGGGTAGACGTTTCTGTAGTCCCAGTATAGGAGATAACGTGGTATAAAGGGGTAGACGTTTCTGTAGTCCCAGGATAGGAGATAACGTGGTATAAAGGGGTAGATGTTTCTGTAGTCCCAGGATAGGAGAACGTGGTATAAAGGGGTAGACGTTTCTGTAGTCCCAGGATAGGAGATAACGTGGTATAAAGGGGTAGACGTTTCTGTAGTCCCAGGATAGGAGATAACGTGGTATAAAGGGGTAGACATTTCTGTAGTCCCAGGATAGGAGATACCGTGGTATAAAGGGGTAGACGTTTCTATAGTCCCAGGATAGGAGATAACGTGGTATAAAGGGGTAGACGTTTCTGTAGTCCCAGGATAGGAGATAACGTGGTATAAAGGGGTAGATGTTTCTAGCTGTAGTCCCAGGATAGGAGATAACGTGGTATAAAGGGGTAGACGTTTCTGTAGTCCCAGGATAGGAGATACCGTGGTATAAAGGGGTAGATATTTCTAGCTGTAGTCCCAGGATAGGAGATAACGTGGTATAAAGGGGTAGACATTTCTAGCTGTAGTCCCAGGATAGGAGATAACGTGGTATAAAGGGGTAGATGTTTCTGTAGTCCCAGGATAGGAGATAACGTGGTATAAAGGGGTAGACGTTTCTGTAGTCCCAGGATAGGAGATAACGTGGTATAAAGGGGTAGACGTTTCTAGCTGTAGTCTCAGGATAGGAGATAACGTGGTATAAAGGGGTAGACGTTTCTGTAGTCCCAGGATAGGAGATAACGAGGTATAAAGGGGTAGACGTTTCTGTAGTCCCAGGATAGGAGATAACGTGGTATAAAGGGGTAGATGTTTCTAGCTGTAGTCCCAGGATAGGAGATAACGTGGTATAAAGGGGTAGACGTTTCTAGCTGTAGTCCCAGGATAGGAGATAGCGTGGAATAAAGGGGTAGACGTTTCTAGCTGTATTCCCAGGATAGGAGATAACGTGGTATAAAGGGGTAGACGTTTCTGTAGTCCCAGGATAGGAGATAACGTGGTATAAAGGGGTAGACGTTTCTAGCTGTAGTCTCAGGATAGGAGATAACGTGGTATAAAGGGGTAGATGTTTCTGTAGTCCCAGGATAGGAGATAACGTGGTATAAAGGGGTAGACGTTTCTACCTGTAGTCCCAGGATAGGAGATAACGTGGTATAAAGGGGTAGACGTTTCTGTAGTCCCAGGATAGGAGATAATGTGGTATAAAGGGGTAGATGTTTCTAGCTGTAGTCCCAGGATAGGAGATAATGTGTTATAAAGGGGTAGATGTTTCTAGCTGTAGTCCCAGGATAGGAGATAACGTGGTATAAAGGGGTAGACGTTTCTGTAGTCCCAGGATAGGAGATAACGTGGTATAAAGGGGTAGACGTTTCTAGCTGTATTCCCAGGATAGGAGATAATGTGGTATAAAGGGGTAGACGTTTCTAGCTGTAGTCCCAGGATAGGAGATAACGTGGTATAAAGGGGTAGATGTTTCTACCTGTAGTCCCAGGATAGGAGATAACGTGGTATAAAGGGGTAGATGTTTCTGTAGTCCCAGGATAGGAGATAACATGGTATAAAGGGGTAGACGTTTCTGTAGTCCCAGGATAGGAGATAACGTGGTATAAAGGGGTAGACGTTTCTGTAGTCCCAGGATAGGAGATAACGTGGTATAAAGGGGTAGACGTTTCTGTAGTCCCAGGATAGGAGATAACGTGGTATAAAGGGGTAGACGTTTCTGTAGTCCCAGGATAGGAGATAACGTGGTATAAAGGGGTAGACGTTTCTGTAGTCCCAGGATAGGAGATAACGTGGTATAAAGGGGTAGATGTTTCTAGCTGTAGTCCCAGGATAGGAGATAACGTGGTATAAAGGGGTAGACGTTTCTAGCTGTAGTCCCAGGATAGGAGATAACGTGGTATAAAGGGGTAGACGTTTCTAGCTGTAGTCCCAGGATAGGAGATAACGTGGTATAAAGGGGTAGACGTTTCTGTAGTCCCAGGATAGGAGATAACGTGGTATAAAGGGGTAGATGTTTCTAGCTGTAGTCCCAGGATAGGAGATAACGTGGTATAAAGGGGTAGACGTTTCTAGCTGTAGTCCCAGGATAGGAGATAACGTGGTATAAAGGGGTAGACGTTTCTGTAGTCCCAGGATAGGAGATAACGTGGTATAAAGGGGTAGACGTTTCTAGCTGTAGTCCCAGGATAGGAGATAACGTGGTATAAAGGGGTAGACGTTTCTGTAGTCCCAGGATAGGAGATAACGTGGTATAAAGGGGTAGACGTTTCTGTAGTCCCAGGATAGGAGATAACGTGGTATAAAGGGGTAGACGTTTCTGTAGTCCCAGGATAGGAGATAACGTGGTATAAAGGGGTAGATGTTTCTGTAGTCCCAGGATAGGAGATAACGTGGTATAAAGGGGTAGACGTTTCTGTAGTCCCAGGATAGGAGATAACGTGGTATAAAGGGGTAGACGTTTCTGTAGTCCCAGGATAGGAGATAACGTGGTATAAAGGGGTAGACGTTTCTGTAGTCCCAGGATAGGAGATAACGTGGTATAAAGGGGTAGACGTTTCTAGCTGTAGTCCCAGGATAGGAGATAACGTGGTATAAAGGGGTAGACGTTTCTAGCTGTAGTCCCAGGATAGGAGATAACGTGGTATAAAGGGGTAGACTTTCTGTAGTCCCAGGATAGGAGATAACGTGGTATAAAGGGGTAGACGTTTCTGTAGTCCCAGGATAGGAGATAACGTGGTATAAAGGGGTAGACGTTTCTAGCTGTAGTCCCAGGATAGGAGATAACGTGGTATAAAGGGGTAGACGTTTCTGTAGTCCCAGGATAGGAGATAACGTGGTATAAAGGGGTAGATGTTTCTAGCTGTAGTCCCAGGATAGGAGATAACGTGGTATAAAGGGGTAGATGTTTCTAGCTGTAGTCCCAGGATAGGAGATAACGTGGTATAAAGGGGTAGATGTTTCTAGCTGTAGTCCCAGGATAGGAGATAACGTGGTATAAAGGGGTAGACGTTTCTGTAGTCCCAGGATAGGAGATAACGTGGTATAAAGGGGTAGACGTTTCTAGCTGTAGTCCCAGGATAGGAGATAACGTGGTATAAAGGGGTAGACGTTTCTGTAGTCCCAGGATAGGAGATAACGTGGTATAAAGGGGTAGACGTTTTCTGTAGTCCCAGGATAGGAGATAACGTGGTATAAAGGGGTAGACGTTTCTAGCTGTAGTCTCAGGATAGGAGATAACGTGGTATAAAGGGGTAGACGTTTCTGTAGTCCCAGGATAGGAGATAACGTGGTATAAAGGGGTAGACCGTTCTGTAGTCCCAGGATAGGAGATAACGTGGTATAAAGGGGTAGATGTTTCTAGCTGTAGTCCCAGGATAGGAGATAACGTGGTATAAAGGGGTAGATGTTTCTAGCTGTAGTCCCAGGATAGGAGATAACGTGGTATAAAGGGGTAGACGTTTCTAGCTGTAGTCCCAGGATAGGAGATAACGTGGTATAAAGGGGTAGACGTTTCTGTAGTCCCAGGATAGGAGATAACGTGGTATAAAGGGGTAAGACGTTTCTGTAGTCCCAGGATAGGAGATAACGTGGTATAAAGGGGTAGATGTTTCTAGCTGTAGTCCCAGGATAGGAGATAACGTGGTATAAAGGGGTAGACGTTTCTAGCTGTAGTCCCAGGATAGGAGATAACGTGGTATAAAGGGGTAGACGTTTCTGTAGTCCCAGGATAGGAGATAACGTGGTATAAAGGGGTAGACGTTTCTGTAGTCCCAGGATAGGAGATAACGTGGTATAAAGTGGTAGACGTTTCTAGCTGTAGTCTCAGGATAGGAGATAACGTGGTATAAAGGGGTAGACGTTTCTGTAGTCCCAGGATAGGAGATAACGTGGTATAAAGGGGTAGACGTTTCTGTAGTCCCAGGATAGGAGATAACGTGGTATAAAGGGGTAGACGTTTCTAGCTGTAGTCCAGGATAGGAGATAACGTGGTATAAAGGGGTAGACGTTTCTAGCTGTAGTCCCAGGATAGGAGATAACGTGGTATAAAGGGGTAGACGTTTCTGTAGTCCCAGGATAGGAGATAACGTGGTATAAAGGGGTAGATGTTTCTGTAGTCCCAGGATAGGAGATAACGTGGTATAAAGGGGTAGATGTTTCTAGCTGTAGTCCCAGGATAGGAGATAACGTGGTATAAAGGGGTAGATGTTTCTAGCTGAAGTCCCAGGATAGGAGATAACGTGGTATAAAGGGGTAGACGTTTCTGTAGTCCCAGGATAGGAGATAACGTGGTATAAAGGGGTAGATGTTTCTAGCTGTAGTCCCAGGATAGGAGATAACGTGGTATAAAGGGGTAGATGTTTCTAGCTGTAGTCCCAGGATAGGAGATAATGTGGTATAAAGGGGTAGATGTTTCTGTAGTCCCAGGATAGGAGATAACGTGGTATAAAGGGGTAGACGTTTCTGTAGTCCCAGGATAGGAGATAACGTGGTATAAAGGGGTAGACGTTTCTAGCTGTAGTCTCAGGATAGGAGATAACGTGGTATAAAGGGGTAGACGTTTCTGTAGTCCCAGGATAGGAGATAACGTGGTATAAAGGGGTAGACTTTTCTGTAGTCCCAGGATAGGAGATAACGTGGTATAAAGGGGTAGATGTTTCTAGCTGTAGTCCCAGGATAGGAGATAACGTGGTATAAAGGGGTAGATGTTTCTAGCTGTAGTCCCAGGATAGGAGATAACGTGGTATAAAGGGGTAGATGTTTCTAGCTGTAGTCCCAGGATAGGAGATAACGTGGTATAAAGGGGTAGACGTTTCTAGCTGTAGTCCCAGGATAGGAGATAACGTGGTATAAAGGGGTAGACGTTTCTGTAGTCCCAGGATAGGAGATAACGTGGTATAAAGGGGTAGACGTTTCTGTAGTCCCAGGATAGGAGATAACGTGGTATAAAGGGGTAGATGTTTCTAGCTGTAGTCCCAGGATAGGAGATAACGTGGTATAAAGGGGTAGATGTTTCTGTAGTCCCAGGATAGGAGATAACGTGGTATAAAGGGGTAGACGTTTCTGTAGTCCCAGGATAGGAGATAACGTGGTATAAAGGGGTAGATGTGTCTAGCTGTAGTCCCAGGATAGGAGATAACGTGGTATAAAGGGGTAGATGTTTCTGTAGTCCCAGGATAGGAGATAACGTGGTATAAAGGGGTAGACGTTTCTGTAGTCCCAGGATAGGAGATAACGTGGTATAAAGGGGTAGATGTTTCTAGCTGTAGTCCCAGGATAGGGGATAACGTGGTATAAAGGGGTAGACGTTTCTAGCTGTAGTCCCAGGATAGGAGATAACGTGGTATAAAGGGGTAGATGTTTCTGTAGTCCCAGGATAGGAGATAACGTGGTATAAAGGGGTAGACGTTTCTGTAGTCCCAGGATAGGAGATAACGTGGTATAAAGGGGTAGACGTTTCTGTAGTCCCAGGATAGGAGATAACGTGGTATAAAGGGGTAGATGTTTCTAGCTGTAGTCCCAGGATAGGAGATAACGTGGTATAAAGGGGTAGATGTTTCTAGCTGTAGTCCTAGGATAGGAGATAACGTGGTATAACGGGGTAGACGTTTCTAGCTGTCGTCCCAGGATAGGAGATAACGTGGTATAAAGGGGTAGACGTTTCTACCTGTAGTCCCAGGATAGGAGATAACGTGGTATAAAGGGGTAGACGTTTCTGTAGTCCCAGGATAGGAGATAATGTGGTATAAAGGGGTAGATGTTTCTAGCTGTAGTCCCAGGATAGGAGATAACGTGTTATAAAGGGGTAGATGTTTCTAGCTGTAGTCCCAGGATAGGAGATAACGTGGTATAAAGGGGTAGACGTTTCTGTAGTCCCAGGATAGTAGATAACGTGGTATAAAGGGGTAGACGTTTCTAGCTGTATTCCCAGGATAGGAGATAATGTGGTATAAAGGGGTAGACGTTTCTAGCTGTAGTCCCAGGATAGGAGATAACGTGGTATAAAGGGGTAGATGTTTCTACCTGTAGTCCCAGGATAGGAGATAACGTGGTATAAAGGGGTAGATGTTTCTGTAGTCCCAGGATAGGAGATAACGTGGTATAAAGGGGTAGATGTTTCTAGCTGTAGTCCCAGGATAGGAGATAACGTGGTATAAAGGGGTAGATGTTTCTAGCTGTAGTCCCAGGATAGGAGATAATGTGGTATAAAGGGGTAGATGTTTCTGTAGTCCCAGGATAGGAGATAACGTGGTATAAAGGGGTAGACGTTTCTGTAGTCCCAGGATAGGAGATAACGTGGTATAAAGGGGTAGACGTTTCTAGCTGTAGTCTCAGGATAGGAGATAACGTGGTATAAAGGGGTAGACGTTTCTGTAGTCCCAGGATAGGAGATAACGTGGTATAAAGGGGTAGACTTTTCTGTAGTCCCAGGATAGGAGATAACGTGGTATAAAGGGGTAGATGTTTCTAGCTGTAGTCCCAGGATAGGAGATAACGTGGTATAAAGGGGTAGATGTTTCTAGCTGTAGTCCCAGGATAGGAGATAACGTGGTATAAAGGGGTAGATGTTTCTAGCTGTAGTCCCAGGATAGGAGATAACGTGGTATAAAGGGGTAGACGTTTCTAGCTGTAGTCCCAGGATAGGAGATAACGTGGTATAAAGGGGTAGACGTTTCTGTAGTCCCAGGATAGGAGATAACGTGGTATAAAGGGGTAGACGTTTCTGTAGTCCCAGGATAGGAGATAACGTGGTATAAAGGGGTAGATGTTTCTAGCTGTAGTCCCAGGATAGGAGATAACGTGGTATAAAGGGGTAGATGTTTCTGTAGTCCCAGGATAGGAGATAACGTGGTATAAAGGGGTAGACGTTTCTGTAGTCCCAGGATAGGAGATAACGTGGTATAAAGGGGTAGATGTGTCTAGCTGTAGTCCCAGGATAGGAGATAACGTGGTATAAAGGGGTAGATGTTTCTAGCTGTAGT
The DNA here is from genome assembly GCF_002021735.2 of Oncorhynchus kisutch. Classification (NCBI taxonomy): domain Eukaryota; kingdom Metazoa; phylum Chordata; class Actinopteri; order Salmoniformes; family Salmonidae; genus Oncorhynchus; species Oncorhynchus kisutch. The sequence continues at coordinate 93,992,674 of NC_034188.2, read as the reverse complement.
CCCAGGATAGGGGATAACGTGGTATAAAGGGGTAGACGTTTCTAGCTGTAGTCCCAGGATAGGAGATAACGTGGTATAAAGGGGTAGATGTTTCTGTAGTCCCAGGATAGGAGATAACGTGGTATAACGGGGTAGACGTTTCTAGCTGTCGTCCCAGGATAGGAGATAACGTGGTATAAAGGGGTAGACGTTTCTACCTGTAGTCCCAGGATAGGAGATAACGTGGTATAAAGGGGTAGACGTTTCTGTAGTCCCAGGATAGGAGATAATGTGGTATAAAGGGGTAGATGTTTCTAGCTGTAGTCCCAGGATAGGAGATAACGTGTTATAAAGGGGTAGATGTTTCTAGCTGTAGTCCCAGGATAGGAGATAACGTGGTATAAAGGGGTAGACGTTTCTGTAGTCCCAGGATAGTAGATAACGTGGTATAAAGGGGTAGACGTTTCTAGCTGTATTCCCAGGATAGGAGATAATGTGGTATAAAGGGGTAGACGTTTCTAGCTGTAGTCCCAGGATAGGAGATAACGTGGTATAAAGGGGTAGATGTTTCTACCTGTAGTCCCAGGATAGGAGATAACGTGGTATAAAGGGGTAGATGTTTCTGTAGTCCCAGGATAGGAGATAACATGGTATAAAGGGGTAGACGTTTCTGTAGTCCCAGTATAGGAGATAACGTGGTATAAAGGGGTAGACGTTTCTGTAGTCCCAGGATAGGAGATAACGTGGTATAAAGGGGTAGATGTTTCTAGCTGTAGTCCCAGGATAGGAGATAACGTGGTATAAAGGGGTAGATGTTTCTGTAGTCCCAGGATAGGAGATAACATGGTATAAAGGGGTAGACGTTTCTGTAGTCCCAGGATAGGAGATAACGTGGTATAAAGGGGTAGACGTTTCTGTAGTCCCAGGATAGGAGATAACGTGGTATAAAGGGGTAGATGTTTCTAGCTGTAGTCCCAGGATAGGAGATAACGTGGTATAAAGGGGTAGATGTGTCTAGCTGTAGTCCCAGGATAGGAGATAACGTGGTATAAAGGGGTAGATGTTTCTGTAGTCCCAGGATAGGAGATAACGTGGTATAAAGGGGTAGACGTTTCTGTAGTCCCAGGATAGGAGATAACGTGGTATAAAGGGGTAGACGTTTCTGTAGTCCCAGGATAGGAGATAACGTGGTATAAAGGGGTGGACATTTCTGTAGTCCCAGGATAGGAGATAACGTGGTATAAAGGGGTAGACGTTTCTAGCTGTAGTCCCAGGATAGGAGATAACGTGGTATAAAGGGGTAGATGTTTCTACCTGTAGTCCCAGGATAGGAGATAACGTGGTATAAAGGGGTAGATGTTTCTGTAGTCCCAGGATAGGAGATAACATGGTATAAAGGGGTAGACGTTTCTGTAGTCCCAGTATAGGAGATAACGTGGTATAAAGGGGTAGACGTTTCTGTAGTCCCAGGATAGGAGATAACGTGGTATAAAGGGGTAGACGTTTCTGTAGTCCCAGGATAGGAGATAACGTGGTATAAAGGGGTAGACGTTTCTGTAGTCCCAGGATAGGAGATAACGTGGTATAAAGGGGTAGATGTTTCTAGCTGTAGTCCCAGGATAGGAGATAACGTGGTATAAAGGGGTAGATGTTTCTAGCTGTAGTCCCAGGATAGGAGATAACGTGGTATAACGGGGTAGACGTTTCTAGCTGTCGTCCCAGGATAGGAGATAACGTGGTATAAAGGGGTAGACGTTTCTAGCTGTAGTCCCAGGATAGGAGATAACGGGGTATAAAGGGGTAGATGTTTCTAGCTGTAGTCCCAGGATAGGAGATAAAGTGGTATAAAGGGGTAGACGTTTCTGTAGTCCCAGGATAGGAGATAACGTGGTATAAAGGGGTAGACGTTTCTAGCTGTAGTCCCAGGATAGGAGATGACGTGGTATAAAGGGGTAGACGTTTCTGTAGTCCCAGGATAGGAGATAACGTGGTATAAAGGGGTAGACGTTTCTGTAGTCCCAGGATAGGAGATAACGTGGTATAAAGGGGTAGATGTTTCTAGCTGTAGTCCCAGGATAGGAGATAACGTGGTATAAAGGGGTAGATGTTTCTAGCTGTAGTCCCAGGATAGGAGATAACGTGGTATAAAGGGGTAGACGTTTCTAGCTGTATTCCCAGGATAGGAGATAACGTGGTATAAAGGGGTAGACGTTTCTAGCTGTAGTCCCAGGATAGGAGATGACGTGGTATAAAGGGGTAGACGTTTCTGTAGTTCCAGGATAGGAGATAACGTGGTATAAAGGGGTAGACGTTTCTGTAGTCCCAGGATAGGAGATAACGTGGTATAAAGGGGTATACATTTCTGTAGTCCCAGGATAGGAGATAACGTGGTATAAAGGGGTAGACATTTCTGTAGTCCCAGGATAGGAGATAAAGTGGTATAAAGGGGTAGACGTTTCTAGCTGTATTCCCAGGATAGGAGATAACGTGGTATAAAGGGGTAGACGTTTCTAGCTGTAGTCCCAGGATAGGAGATAACGTGGTATAAAGGGGTAGACGTTTCTGTAGTCCCAGGATAGGAGATACCGTGGTATAAAGGGGTAGATGTTTCTAGCTGTAGTCCCAGGATAGGAGATAACGTGGTATAAAGGGGTAGACGTTTCTAGCTGTAGTCCCAGGATAGGAGATAACGTGGTATAAAGGGGTAGACGTTTCTGTAGTCCCAGGATAGGAGATAACGTGGTATAAAGGGGTAGACGTTTCTAGCTGTATTCCCAGGATAGGAGATAACGTGGTATAAAGGGGTAGACGTTTCTAGCTGTAGTCCCAGGATAGGAGATGACGTGGTATAAAGGGGTAGATGTTTCTACCTGGAGTCCCAGGATAGGAGATAACGTGGTATAAAGGGGTAGATGTTTCTGTAGTCCCAGGATAGGAGATAGTGTGGAATAAAGGGGTAGACGTTTCTGTAGTCCCAGGATAGGAGATAACGTGGTATAAAGGGGTAGACGTTTCTGTAGTCCCAGGATAGGAGATAACGTGGTATAAAGGGGTAGACTTTTCTGTAGTCCCCGGATAGGAGATAACGTGGTATAAAGGGGTAGACGTTTCTGTAATCCCAGGATAGGAGATAACGTGGTATAAAGGGGTAGATGTTTCTAGCTGTAGTCCCAGGATAGGAGATAACGTGATATAAAGGGGTAGATGTTTCTACCTGTAGTCCCAGGATAGGAGATAACGTGGTATAAAGGGGTAGATGTTTTTGTAGTCCCAGGATAGGAGATAACGTGGTTTAAATGTGTAGACGTTTCTGTAGTCCCAGGATAGGAGATAACGTGGTATAAAGGGGTAGACGTTTCTGTAGTCCCAGGATAGGAGATAACGTGGTATAAAGGGGTAGATGTTTCTAGCTGTAGTCCCAGGATAGGAGATAACGTGGTATTACGGGGTAGACGTTTCTAGCTGTCGTCCCAGGATAGGAGATAACGTGGTATAAAGGGGTAGACGTTTCTAGCTGTATTCCCAGGATAGGAGATAACATGGTATAAAGGGGTAGACGTTTCTGTAGTCCCAGGATAGCTGTAGTCCCAGGATAGGAGATAACGTGGTATAAAGGGGTAGACGTTTCTGTAGTCCCAGGATAGCTGTAGTCCCAGGATAGGAGATAACGTGGTATAAAGGGGTAGACGTTTCTGTAGTCCCAGGATAGGAGATAACGCGGTATAAAGGGGTAGACGTTTCTAGCTGTAGTCCCAGGATAGGAGATAATGTGGTATAAAGGGGTAGATGTTTCTAGCTGTAGTCCCAGGATAGGAGATAACGTGGTATAAAGGGGTAGACGTTTCTGTAGTCCCAGGATAGGAGATAATGTGGTATAAAAGGGTTAGATGTTTCTAGCTGTAGTCCCAGGATAGGAGATAATGTGGTATAAAAGGGGTAGATGTTTCTAGCTGTAGTCCCAGGATAGGAGATAACGTGGTATAACGGGGTAGACGTTTCTAGCTGTCGTCCCAGGATAGGAGATAATGTGGTATAAAGGGGTAGACGTTTCTAGCTGTAGTCCCAGGATAGGAGATAACGGGGTATAAAGGAGTAGATGTTTCTAGCTGTAGTCCCAGGATAGGAGATAAAGTGGTATAAAGGGGTAGACGTTTCTGTAGTCCCAGGATAGGAGATAACGTGGTATAAAGGGGTAGATGTGTCTAGCTGTAGTCCCAGGATAGGAGATAACGTGGTATAAAGGGGTAGACGTTTCTGTAGTCCCAGGATAGGAGATAACGTGGTATAAAGGGGTAGACGTTTCTGTAGTCCCAGGATAGGAGATAACGTGGTATAAAGGGGTAGACGTTTCTGTAGTCCCAGGATAGGAGATAACGTGGTACAAAGGGGTAGACATTTCTGTAGTCCCAGGATAGGAGATAACGTGGTATAAAGGGGTAGACGTTTCTAGCTGTAGTCCCAGGATAGGAGATAACGTGGTATAAAGGGGTAGGTGTTTCTACCTGTAGTCCCAGGATAGGAGATAACGTGGTATAAAGGGGTAGATGTTTCTGTAGTCCCAGGATAGGAGATAACATGGTATAAAGGGGTAGACGTTTCTGTAGTCCCAGTATAGGAGATAACGTGGTATAAAGAGGTAGACGTTTCTGTAGTCCCAGGATAGGAGATAACGTGGTATAAAGGGGTAGACGTTTCTGTAGTCCCAGGATAGGAGATAACGTGGTATAAAGGGGTAGATGTTTCTAGCTGTAGTCCCAGGATAGGAGATAACGTGGTATAAAGGGGTAGATGTTTCTAGCTGTAATCCCAGGATAGGAGATAACGTGGTATAACGGGGTAGACGTTTCTAGCTGTAGTCCCAGGATAGGAGATAAAGTGGTATAAAGGGGTAGACGTTTCTAGCTGTAGTCCCAGGATAGGAGATAACGTGGTATAAAGGGGTAGATGTGTCTAGCTGTAGTCCCAGGATAGGAGATAACGTGGTATAAAGGGGTAGACGTTTCTGTAGTCCCAGGATAGGAGATAACGTGGTATAAAGGTGTAGACGTTTCTGTAGTCCCAGGATAAGAGATAACGTGGTATAAAGGGGTAGACATTTCTGTAGTCCCAGGATAGGAGATAACGTGGTATAAAGGGGTAGACGTTTCTGTAGTCCCAGGATTGGAGATAACGTGGTATAAAGGGGTAGATGTTTCTAGCTGTAGTCCCAGGATAGGAGATAACGTGGTATAAAGGGGTAGACGTTTCTAGCTGTATTCCCAGGATAGGAGATAACGTGGTATAAAGGGGTAGACGTTTCTAGCTGTAGTCCCAGGATAGGAGATGACGTGGTATAAAGGGGTAGACGTTTCTAGCTGTAGTCCCAGGATAGGAGATAACGTGGTATAAAGGGGTAGATGTGTCTAGCTGTAGTCCCAGGATAGGAGATAACGTGGTATAAAGGGGTAGACGTTTCTGTAGTCCCAGGATAGGAGATAACGTGGTATAAAGGGGTAGACGTTTCTGTAGTCCCAGGATAGGAGATAACGTGGTATAAAGGGGTAGACGTTTCTGTAGTCCCAGGATAGGAGATAACGTGGTACAAAGGGGTAGACATTTCTGTAGTCCCAGGATAGGAGATAACGTGGTATAAAGGGGTAGACGTTTCTAGCTGTAGTCCCAGGATAGGAGATAACGTGGTATAAAGGGGTAGATGTTTCTACCTGTAGTCCCAGGATAGGAGATAACGTGGTATAAAGGGGTAGATGTTTCTGTAGTCCCAGGATAGGAGATAACATGGTATAAAGGGGTAGACGTTTCTGTAGTCCCAGTATAGGAGATAACGTGGTATAAAGGGGTAGACGTTTCTGTAGTCCCAGGATAGGAGATAACGTGGTATAAAGGGGTAGACGTTTCTGTAGTCCCAGGATAGGAGATAACGTGGTATAAAGGGGTAGATGTTTCTAGCTGTAGTCCCAGGATAGGAGATAACGTGGTATAAAGGGGTAGATGTTTCTAGCTGTAATCCCAGGATAGGAGATAACGTGGTATAACGGGGTAGACGTTTCTAGCTGTAGTCCCAGGATAGGAGATAAAGTGGTATAAAGGGGTAGACGTTTCTAGCTGTAGTCCCAGGATAGGAGATAACGTGGTATAAAGGGGTAGATGTGTCTAGCTGTAGTCCCAGGATAGGAGATAACGTGGTATAAAGGGGTAGACGTTTCTGTAGTCCCAGGATAGGAGATAACGTGGTATAAAGGTGTAGACGTTTCTGTAGTCCCAGGATAAGAGATAACGTGGTATAAAGGGGTAGACATTTCTGTAGTCCCAGGATAGGAGATAACGTGGTATAAAGGGGTAGACGTTTCTGTAGTCCCAGGATTGGAGATAACGTGGTATAAAGGGGTAGATGTTTCTAGCTGTAGTCCCAGGATAGGAGATAACGTGGTATAAAGGGGTAGACGTTTCTAGCTGTATTCCCAGGATAGGAGATAACGTGGTATAAAGGGGTAGACGTTTCTAGCTGTAGTCCCAGGATAGGAGATGACGTGGTATAAAGGGGTAGACGTTTCTAGCTGTAGTCCCAGGATAGGAGATAACGTGGTATAAAGGGGTAGACGTTTCTGTAGTCCCAGGATAGGAGATAACGTGGTATAAAGGGGTAGATGTTTCTAGCTGTAGTCCCAGGATAGGAGATAACGTGGTATAAAGGGGTAGATGTTTCTAGCTGTAGTCCCAGGATAGGAGATAACGTGGTATAACGGGGTAGACGTTTCTAGCTGTCGTCCCAGGATAGGAGATAACGTGGTATAAAGGGGTAGACGTTTCTAGCTGTAGTCCCAGGATAGGAGATAACGTGGTATAAAGGGGTAGACGTTTCTGTAGTCCCAGGATAGGAGATAAAGTGGTATAAAGGGGTAGACGTTTCTAGCTGTATTCCCAGGATAGGAGATAACGTGGTATAAAGGGGTAGACGTTTCTGTAGTCCCAGGATAGGAGATAAAGTGGTATAAAGGGTTAGACGTTTCTGTAGTCCCAGGATAGGAGATAACGTGGTATAAAGGGGTATACATTTCTGTAGTCCCAGGATAGGAGATAACGTGGTATAAAGGGGTAGACGTTTCTGTAGTCCCAGGATAGGAGATAACGTGGTATAAAGGGGTAGATGTTTCTAGCTGTAGTCCCAGGATAGGAGATAACGTGGTATAAAGGGGTAGACGTTTCTAGCTGTAGTCCCAGGATAGGAGATAACGTGGTAAAGGGGTAGACGTTTCTGTAGTCCCAGGATAGGAGATAACGTGGTATAAAGGGGTAGACGTTTCTAGCTGTAGTCCCAGGATAGGAGATAACGTGGTATAAAGGGGTAGACGTTTCTGTAGTCCCAGGATAGGAGATAATGTGGTATAAAGGGGTAGATGTTTCTAGCTGTAGTCCCAGGATAGGAGATAACGTGGTATAAAGGGGTAGACGTTTCTGTAGTCCCAGGATAGGAGATAATGTGGTATAAAGGGGTAGATGTTTCTAGCTGTAGTCCCAGGATAGGAGATAACGAGGTTTAAAGGGGTAGACGTTTCTAGCTGTAGTCCCAGGATAGGAGATAATGTGGTATAAAGGGGTAGATGTTTCTACCTGTAGTCCCAGGATAGGAGATAACGTGGTATAAAGGGGTAGATGTTTCTGTAGTCCCAGGATAGGAGATAACGTGGTTTAAAGGGGTAGACGTTTCTGTAGTCCCAGGATAGGAGATAACGTGGTATAAAGGGGTAGACGTTTCTGTAGTCCCAGGATAGGAGATAACGTGGTATAAAGGGGTAGATGTTTCTAGCTGTAGTCCCAGGATAGGAGATAACGTGGTATAACGGGGTAGACGTTTCTAGCTGTCGTCCCAGGATAGGAGATAACGTGGTATAAAGGGGTAGACGTTTCTAGCTGTAGTCCCAGGATAGGAGATAACGTGGTATAAAGGGGTAGACGTTTCTAGCTGTAGTCCCAGGATAGGAGATAACGTGGTATAAAGGGGTAGACGTTTCTGTAGTCCCAGGATAGCTGTAGTCCCAGGATAGGAGATAACGTGGTATAAAGGGGTAGACGTTTCTGTAGTCCCAGGATAGGAGATAACGCGGTATAAAGGGGTAGACGTTTCTAGCTGTAGTCCCAGGATAGGAGATAACGTGGTATAAAGGGGTAGATGTTTCTAGCTGTAGTCCCAGGATAGGAGATAACGTGGTATAAAGGGGTAGACGTTTCTGTAGTCCCAGGATAGGAGATAATGTGGTATAAAAGGGTTAGATGTTTCTAGCTGTAGTCCCAGGATAGGAGATAATGTGGTATAAAAGGGGTAGATGTTTCTAGCTGTAGTCCCAGGATAGTTTGTAGAGGTGAACTCTTCTGTTCTATTATGGGGAGGAACGTGGTCACATGTCTTGTTTACCACGTCCATCTTAATACAGCCGCTGAAGTGAAATGTCAACCAATCAGATAGGTTGTCTCCTTTCTTCTCCTTCCCAGAGAGGGATCCTGACAACCTTATACTGTGCAATTGCAAATTAGTTTTCTCTTGCTGTTTAATGCATCATCTTTTATGAAAAGTGTGTGTGTGCATGTGTGCTTGGGATGGGGGTTGAGCAGCGGGGTTGTGGGACATCAATCACTGTGAGTGACAGCAGCTGAAATGATCAGTCAGTGTTGAGCATTGAGAGATAGTGATAGAGGGACCAGTATGTTGAGAGGTCGTGGAAGAGGGACCAGGATGTTGAGAGGTAGTGGAAGAGGGACCAGGATGTTGAGAGGTAGGATCAGAAAACTAATCAGTAGCTGGTACCATTTGTCTCATACAGAGCAACACATTTTGCATAGAGTTGATCAGACTGTTGATTGTGGTCTGTGGAATGTTGTCCCACTCCTCTTCAATGGCTGTGCGAAGTTGCTGGATATTGGCAGGAACTGGAACACGCTGTCCTACACGTCATCCCGTGATCTGCGGTTGTGAGGTCGTTTGGACGTACTTCCAAGTTCTCTAAAACGACGTTGGAAGCAGTTTATGGTAGAGAAATTAACATTTGATTCTCTGGTGAACGTTTCTGCGGTCAGCATGCCAATTGCGCGCTCCCTAAAAACTTGAGACATCTGTGGCAGTGTGTTGTGTGACAAAACTGCACATTTTAGAGTGGCCTTTTATTGTCCCCATCAAATCAATAAGCGTTTTAATCAGCTTCTTGATACGCCACACCTGTCAGGTGGATGGATTATCTTGGCAAAGGAGAAATACTCACTAACAGGGATGTGAGCAAATTTTGTGATAAATCATCTTTTTGTGTGTATGGAACATTTTTGGGATCTTGTATTTCAGCTCATGGAACATTTTGATGTGATTCTATTTGTTAGGATCCCCATTAGCCGACGCCAATGTGGACAGCTAGTCTTACTGGTGGTCTAACAGAAAATACTTTACAGACTAAATCCTTTACACTACATGTTCATGTTTTTAATGCATCTGTCAGTTACACATACATGTCAGTACATACACACAACCAGTAGGTCACGTGTCAGTACATACACACAACCAGTAGGTCACAGGTCAGTACATACACACAACCAGTAGGTCACGTGTCAGTACATACACACAACCAGTAGGTCACATGTCAGTACATACACACAACCAGTAGGTCACGTGTCAGTACATACACACAACCAGTAGGTCACGTGTCAGTACATACACACAACCAGTAGGTCACAGGTCAGTACATACACACAACCAGTAGGTCACAGGTCAGTACATACACACAACCAGTAGGTCACGTGTCAGTACATACACACAACCAGTAGGTCACAGGTCAGTACATACACACAACCAGTAGGTCACGTGTCAGTACATACACACAACCAGTAGGTCACAGGTCAGTACATACACACAACCAGTAGGTCACAGGTCAGTACATACACACAACCAGTAGGTCACGTGTCAGTACATACACACAACCAGTAGGTCACGTGTCAGGACATACACACAACCAGTAGGTCACGTGTCAGTACATACACACAACCAGTAGATCACGTGTCAGTACATACACACAACCAGTAGATCACATGTCAGTACATACACACAACCAGTAGGTCACGTGTCAGTACATACACACAACCAGTAGATCACATGTCAGTACATACACACAACCAGTAGGTCACGTGTCAGTACATACACACAACCAGTAGATCACATGTCAGTACATACACACAACCAGTAGATCACATGTCAGTACATACACACAACCAGTAGATCACATGTCAGTACATACACACAACCAGTAGATCACATGTCAGTACATACACACAACCAGTAGGTCACGTGGGGAGAGGTGTTGTGCCGTGAGGTGTTGCTGTACTTGTTTTTTGAAACCAGGTTTGCTGTTCACTTGTGCTATATAAGATGGGAGTTCCATGCAATCATGGCTCTGTATAATACTGTACGTTTCCTTGAATTTGTTCTGGACCTGGGGACTACAAACTGTTACACCTTTCCCATTTCAGATTTAGACAGAGAGAGGTTGAACATGTCAGTGAAGACACTTGTCAGTTGGTCAGCGCATGCTTGGAGTATACATCCTGGTAATCCATCTGGCCCAGCGGCCTTGTGAATGTTGACCTGTTTAAAGGTCTTACTCACATCGGCTGTGGAGAGCGTGATCACACAGCCGTCTGGAACAGCTGATGCTCTCATGCATGTCTCAGCGTTACTTGCCTCGAAGTGAGAATAGAAGTAATTTAGCTCATCTGGTAGGCTCGTGTCACTGGGCAGCTCTCGGTTGTGCTTCCCTTTGCAGTGTGTAATAGTTTGCAAGCCCTGCCACATCCGACGAGTGTCGGAGCTGGTGTCGTACGATTCGATCTTTGTCCTGTATTGACTCTTTGCCATTTTCAAGTCGTTTCACATATTTTCTTAATTAATAGCCTTTTTTTACCCAAAAACTTGGTTGCCGTTTCTGTGCTACAATGTTTAAAAATATCATTACTCTTTATGTAACAACATAGCTAAAACCACTATCTTTGGTCCGTATCAGAATAGCCTGTCATTCCAGTCATACGGGTGGTATTAAAATGTATTGGCTAATGTCTCCAGTCATGTAACATGTAACGTAGGAATGCATAACGTTTTATAAAAGACCAAATGATAGATTCGTGCTTTATTATAAAGGTGATTTGGGGATTTCCAGGCTCCCACCTTATTGCTTTGACTAATCTGACCACGATGTCAGAATCAGATCAGTAATTAGAGGGAAGAAACACTATAATTCCATCTCATCATTCATGCTGCTTTCAAAGGTTATTTAATGCCACTGAGTTACCACGTTCAGTCACCTACATTCATTTTCAAATTGGTTTATTTGAATAGATTAGGGACATACACAAATTAATAGTTGAAACAGTTATTCAATACAATGCATCATCATTAAAGCCAATTTTCAATGCTATTTGTGATACAATTTGCTGATTTCTCACCCAGATCTAGTTCTTGTTCCCCCCTTGGGGAGGGTTCAGTGCCCATGTTGGTGAAAATTGTGATGAATTATATAGGTTACGATGTGATAAAGTAATATGTGAAACGTTCACAACTCTATTTTCAATTTGTTTTGTCATAGATCAAGAGCAGATTCGGGCTGTTTAGCGATCAGAGTAGAAATCACAAAGAGATGTGGGTAATGACCTTTGACCAAATCATTCCATTGATAGAAATTCAAGTAGTACTGTATCTACAGTATAATATAATACTAACTGCTTGGTACTTGCCTCAGTAGATGTCAATAAGCTCAACCCAAAGAAAGATGATGGTCAGGCATATGAAGGTATACCTACATATCTGAATGTAGAATTCGTTTTTTTTGGAAACTGACTAAATCTATTCTGTTCCTTCATGATGAACAGCTAACCTGAGATAAACAGAAGACTGACGCATCTCCCCATGTCTGATTTCTGAATATACAGACATACATTTCTGATACTGAGGATGAATGACCGTAATGCTTCTCATTATCACCTTAAAGTACATGTTGATGATCCTCAGATAAACTGAGATACACAGAAGACTGACGCATCTCCCCATGTCTGATTTCTGAATATACAGACATACATTTCTGATACTGAGGATGAATGACCGTAATGCTTCTCATTATAGTACATGTTGATGATCCTCAGCTAAACTGAGATAAACAGAAGACTGACGCATCTCCCCATGTCTGATTTCTGAATATACAGACATACATTTCAGATACTGAGGATGAATGACCGTAATGCTTCTCATTATCACCTTAAAGTACATGTTGATGATCCTCAGCTAAACTGAGATAAACAGAAGACTGACGCATCTCCCCATGTCTTGTTCAGGATAACATTCTCACAGGTCTTTCTCTGACATTAGCTATGGGCAAGAAAGACTGCTGTGAAGCCATGGAGGGAGAGAAGTTACATTCTGGGCAGAGCAGGGGTGGAGGGGTGGAATCGAAGCAGTTCCATCCATCTGCATTTATCATTGACAGCTGTGCTGATTTTAAGGGACAATCTGCGATTGCTACATCTATTATGCAGAAATCGCTCTGCCAGTTCCTGGTTGCTAAAGTTCTAATAGTTCCCTTAATGTCAGTTTATGTGACAAAACAAGCAAGAGAATCATTGTACCATCGAAATCGCTGTGAAATATATATTTAAAAAATATAGTATTTTCAGCTGTTTGACGTTTGTGTACAAAACTGAAAGCAAAAATTTCTTAGAATATAAATAGCACACATAGAACAGATCTACAGCTTCTTAGACTGGCTTTCAATGAGGATGATAGATCTATAACACATAGAACAGATCTACAGCTTCTTAGACTGGCTTTCAATGAGGATGATAGATCTATAACACATAGAACAGATCTACAGCTTCTTAGACTGGCTTTCAATGAGGATGATAGATCTATAACACATAGAACAGATCTACAGCTTCTTAGACTGGCTTTCAATGAGAATGACAGATCTATAACACATAGAACAGATCTACAGCTTCTTAGACTGGCTTTCAATGAGAATGACAGATCTATAACACATAGAACAGATCTACAGCTTCTTAGACTGGCTTTCAATGAGAATGACAGATCTATAACACATAGAACAGATCTACAGCTTCTTAGACTGGCTTTCAATGAGAATGACAGATCTATAACACATAGAACAGATCTACAGCTTCTTAGACTGGCTCTCAATGAGAATGACAGATCTACGTCCCACATTTCTATGTGAATTTGGCCAACTAAAAAGTTACATATTGCAGCTTTAAGCACCTTCATTCATGAAGAATATAACATAGAAATGCCTCATGGGCTTTAGTTCAACAGTCGTACCCCATCAGAGCCCAAAATATCAGCTGGTTTTGCTACAGTGTTTGTAAACAATGTAATTGTAAACAAACACTGTATAGCCTTAAAACACGGTTACCACTATCATTTTAATCTCATTGATGATCAATCTTTGCATCCATAGCTCTGTCTTTGAATTTGAGTGTGGTTACAGTTTTCCGTCCTCATCCATAATCTGTTTACCAAATCAGTGGCGGGTGTCCACTTTGCTATTGTTTGAAATACAGATTGTCCCTTTAATGAATGTTTGTGATTAACATGGATTTCTGCTAATGTTCAGCGCTTTTGTCTCCTTAATGGAAAGCATTCATCCTGTTAGTTTTAGACTCAAATGTGGCAGACAGACATAATCAATTGAAAGCCAAAATCTCTCACTCACTTGCTCGCAATCGCACACACACACACACCCATATGGGGTGTTTAATAAACATTATTTAAGAAATATTTTGGGGGTAATTTCATTTTGTCAATATTTTTTTATATAATGTCTTGATTTAATTCCTACAAAACTTTGTCCTTTCACCAGACTTAATGAGCATTTCCTGCTGAGGTGGCAGGGTAGCCTAGTGGTTAGAGCATTGGCCTAGTAACCAAAAGGTTGCATGTTCAAATCCCCGAGCTGACAAGGTACAAATTTGTCATTCTGCCCCTGAACAGGCAGTTAACCCACTGTTCCTAGGCCGTCATTGAAAATAAGAATTTGTTCTTAACTGACTTGCCTAGTAAAATAAAGGTAAAATTAAATTGAAAAAATTATTTAGTTTCTCTCTTTATTCAGTCAGGTTTAATTTACATAGTGCTGTATACCCAGTGGTCCCTATCATGTGGCCTTCCTTCCTGTCTCTCTGTCCTTGACGGATGTGCGCTCTCGTCTTCATAATTTGAAGAATGTATCCTAGCTTCAGTCTGCTGAAGTTTCCTTGTGCATTTTTGATGTGTGGTAAAGATTCTGTCATGCCTTTAAGAGTTCCCTGTTTCCATCCTCCTCTCCTCCTCGATGAAAGATGACTTAGTGATGGAATAATGAACACCAAACAGCACAAGGCAAATCAAAGAGAAGCCAAGAGAAGACCTCTCTCTCCCAATGTCACATCTGTTCGTTTTTTGGTTGCCGGAAAATGCTTTTTTATTTAAAAAAATATATCATTTTGTAATTATTCATTCACACTCCCGAGGTGCAAGCTCAAATATTTTGGGATTTGAAATCTGCGTACATGAAATAACTAATGTGGCAGGTCACTGAAAGGAGAACAGTAAAAAAAAAGCCTCGGTCCTGGGGCCTCATTTATAAAACAGACTTATGCAGAATACCACATATAAGTAGTTGTTTAAAATACCTCACTTTGACATGGGAATGATCTTATCTCTACTGAAAGACTAGACTTGACGTAAGTGATTTTCCCGCTGGTTATGTAAGGCTATTATTTAGCCTTTGTAAGGGATTGCCTCCTCTTCTTCCGAAGAGGAGAGGCGAGAAGGATCGGTGGACCAATATGCAGCGTGGTTGAAGTTCATGGTTCTTTAATCAGAGAAACTATACATGAACAGAATTCAAAACAAGAAACATGAAAACCCGAAACAGTCCCGTGTGGCACAAACACTGACACAGGAAACAACCACCCACAAAATACCCAAAGAATATGGCTGCCTAAATATGGTTCCCAATCAGAGACAACGATAAACACCTGCATCTGATTGAGAACCACTCTAGGCAACCATAGACTTACCTAGACAACTACACTGAACACAACCCCATAAATCTAATAAACCCCTAGACAAGACAAAACACAAATATATCACCCATGGCCACACCCTGGTTAGGCCAGGAATAACCAAAATAATAAAGAAAACACAGATAACTAAGGCTAGGGCGTGACAGCATTGCAGTTTAAGGACAGACCATTTCTTTCCCCTTGCAGTTTAAGATCAGACTATTTTATTTTTCACATCAGCCACAGTTCTGTCTTGCTGTCCCACCTCGTTCACTGCAGCGGTGACACACTCCCAAGATACCTGTTTCTGGCTTTTGTTTGACAACCCACTATTTAGTCCCACCGAATAATACGTGTTGCCTGTCTTCAATCTCCTCCTACCATCGCCGTGATCTCGTCTTTCCGACCGTGGCTATTCCTGTCTAAACCCTCATTTGTGCTATCATTCTATAAGGGGAAATCGCTGATTGTAAGGCACGTTCAGGTGCCGTCAATTTTAAGTAAATTTGAGATCTATAGATCACAGGAGCGTCAATTACAAATGGGCTTCTTAGAACCTGCGTAAGCAAGGTGTTTTATGCTCAGTATCTTTTATGAATCAAACGTAAGCAGTAGATCCACAGCCTAAAGCCATCTGCTCTCTACACCAGGTCCTGGTCTGTCAGTAGGTCCACAGTCTAAAGCCATCTGCTCTCTACACCAGGTCCTGGTCTGTCAGTAGGTCCACAGCCTAAAGCCATCTGCTCTCTTCACCAGGTCCTGGTCTGTCAGTAGATCCACAGTCTAAACCCATCTGCTCTCTACACCAGGTCCTGGTCTGTCGGTAGGTCCACAGCCTAAAGCCATCTGCTCTCTTCACCAGATCCTGGTCTGTCAGTAGATCCACAGCCTAAAGCCACCTGCTCTCTACACCAGGTCCTGGTCTGTCAGTAGATCCACAGTCTAAAGCCATCTGCTCTCTACACCAGGTCCTAGTCTGTCAGTAGATCCACAGCCCGAAGCCATCTGCTCTCTAAACCAGGTCCTGGTCTGTCAGTAGATCCACAGTCTAAAGCCATCTGCTCTCTACACCAGGTCCTGGTCTGTCAGTAGATCCACAGCCTAAAGCCATCTGCTCTCTACACCAGGTCCTGGTCTGTCAGTAGATCCACAGCCTAAAGCCATCTGCTCTCTACACCAGGTCCGGTTCTATCATTGGGAGTCCCATAGGGCGGAACACAATTCGCCCAGCATCGTCTGGGTTTGGCCGGGGTAGGCCGTCATTGTAAATTAGACTTTGTTCTTTACTGACTTGCCTAATGACGGCAAGTCAATTGTGTGCCACCCTATGCGGCTCCCAATTATGGCTGGAAGTGATGTAGCCTGATTCGAACCAGGTACTGTAGTGACACTTCTCGCACTGAGATACCGCTGCAGCCAGAAAAACAGCAAAGTATCTGTTTTCTATTGACATTCATTTGGATACATCCATAACAATGAGCTGATAATGCCCCTATTGTGGCTGGCATAGCTTGAAAAGTTGACCTTCTCGTCAGGACACTCGTCATCACTGAGTGTTATTTACAAGGAGATCATTGCATATCAAACACTAGGCTAGAAGCTAGCTAAATAGTTTGTTGCTAGCAAACCTGCCAATATGACACGCAAATGAAAACATATCACCAGCTGAAAACAGCTGGTCAAACTAGAAATGTGTTGACAGCTTTAGAAGCGTAGGGGACCAGAGAAATTCAGAACTCACCATGTTAGTTCATCAGATGCTCCCAAAACATATGTGTCTGCAAAACCAAATCAATGCTAATTTAGCAAAAACAACTCAATGCTAACTTAGCAAAAATAAATCAATGCTAACTTAGCAAAAACAAATCAACGCTAACTTAGCAAAAACAAATCAATGCTAACTAGCTAACTTAGCAAAAACAAATCAATGCTAACTAAGTTTTTTCCTCATTGGAACTGCAATTACAATGTGTCCTATTTCAGTTTGTGTGGTTGTTGGTTTAGCTTTCTATAACTTTGTAGCAAGTATGGTGTGCATGTGTAGGAGTTGTTACAGGCTTTGCTTTTTCCTTTTATATTTTGAGGTTGGACATTAGCGTGTTAGCACATTTCGCACCGATTGGTGCCACCTCGTTAGTATGTGTTACACCTGTGCTGGCTTGTCAACTAATTAGTCAGAAGGTGTTTCAGCCCAGTGTGTTATGGTGGAGAGTTAAAAACTTTAGTTATTAGCTCCCTATTTAGATTTTTTTTAAAGCATTCCCTTTCTGATATTCCCTGTTTTCGTTTTGCTCTACTTTTTGGTTTGCTTCCAGTCTTTAAGTTTTGTGGGGATTTTTGTTTGCCTTTTCTTGGGTAAATTTAGTGGGAGCTCCTGGTGGGTGTCTTTTAGATCCCAGCTCCTGGTGGGTGTCTTTTATATCCCAGCTCCTGGTGGGTGTCTTTTAGATCCCAGCTCCTGGTGGGTGTCTTTTAGGTCCCAGCTCATGGTGGGTGTCTTTTAGGTCCCAGCTCCTGGTGGGTGTCTTTTAGATCCCAGCTCCTGGTGGGTGTCTTTTATATCCCAGCTCCTGGTGGGTGTCTTTTAGATCCCAGCTCCTGGTGGGTGTCTTTTAGGTCCCAGCTCATGGTGGGTGTCTTTTAGGTCCAAGCTCCTGGTGGGTGTCTTTTAGATCCCAGCTCCTGGTGGGTGTCTTTTAGATCCCAGCTCCTGGTGGGTGTCTTTTAGGTCCCAGCTCATGGTGGGTATCTTTTAGATCCCAGCTCCTGGTGGGTGTCTTTTAGATCCCAGCTCCTGGTGGCTGTCTTTTAGATCCCAGCTCCTGGTGGGTGTCTTTTAGATCCCAGCTCCTGATGGGTGTCTTTTAGATCCCAGCTCCTGGTGGGTGTCTTTTAGATCCCAGCTCCTGGTGGGTGTCTTTTAGGTCCCAGCTCCTGGTGGGTGTCTTTTAGATCCCAGCTCCTGGTGGGTGTCTTTTAGATCCCAGCTCCTGGTGGGTGTCTTTTAGATCCCAGCTCATGGTGGGTGTCTTTTAGATCCCAGCTCCTGGTGGGTGTCTTTTAGATCCCAGCTCATGGTGGGTGTCTTTTAGATCCCAGCTCCTGGTGGGTGTCTTTTAGATCCCAGCTCATGGTGGGTATCTTTTAGGTCCCAGCTCATGGTGGGTGTCTTTTAGGTCCCAGCTCATGGTGGGTGTCTTTTAGGTCCCAGCTCCTGGTGGGTGTCTTTTAGATCCCAGCTCATGGTGGGTGTCTTTTAGATCCCAGCTCCTGGTGGGTGTCTTTTAGATCCCAGCTCATGGTGGGTGTCTTTTAGATCCCAGCTCCTGGTGGGTGTCTTTTAGATCCCAGCTCATGGTGGGTATCTTTTAGGTCCCAGCTCATGGTGGGTGTCTTTTAGGTCCCAGCTCATGGTGGGTGTCTTTTAGGTCCCAGCTCATGGTGGGTGTCTTTTAGGTCCCAGCTCATGGTGGGTGTCTTTTAGGTCCCAGCTCATGGTGGGTGTCTTTTAGGTCCCAGCTCATGGTGGGTGTCTTTTAGGTCCCAGCTCATGGTGGGTGTCTTTTAGGTCCCAGCTCATGGTGGGTGTCTTTTAGATCCCAGCTCATGGTGGGTGTCTTTTAGGTCCCAGCTCATGGTGGGTGTCTTTTAGGTTCCAGCTCAGGGTCTTTTAGGTCCCAGTTGTTGTTGATAATCAACTTTCAGTGGTCACCTCCATGAGTATCTTTCAGAACCGCTCCTTGAACCTGTTTGGTTTTGGTTGTTTTTACTGATTATTTGTTAGTTCCCCCTTCTGTTCCCCCATTTTTTGGTTTCTTGCTTCGGAACATAACAAAATTGGGGCTCGTCCGGGATCTTGTTTCCCATGAGTATGTTAGTCGCTCTAATCACCTACTATAAAGCTCTGCTGTGTCCAGATATTTGAGTTTTCAAAAGACACTTTTGTGGTAGAATTTCTGTCACTGACTCAAAGGGGATATCAGATTGGTGGAATCATTTTGAAAGTTGCATAAACACACAGGCTAATATCTTTTTGGTATAAAAGCTATGGATTGAAGTTGGAAGCATTTGTAGAAAACACTACATGGGACATGCAAGATAAATGTACAAAGGTGAATCTGCTCGTCATTGCAAAGCATTATGACAAAGTTGCACATGCTGATTCAAAGCAGAAGTCAAAGAGTTAGGATGTACTGTTTTGGTGGAGGAGGAAATCCTGCCGGAGAGGGAGGATGGTGGAAAGAGTCATAGAGGGAGGATGGTGGAAAGAGTCATAGAGGGAGGATGGTGGAAAGAGTCATAGAGGGAGGATGGTGGAAAGAGTCATAGAGGGAGGATAATGGAAAGAGTCATAGAGGGAGGATGATGGAAAGAGTCATAGAGGGAGGATGATGGAAAGAGTCCTACAGGTGGTAAGGTATACCCCATAGAGGGAGGATCATGTAAAGAGTCCTACAGGTGGTAGGGTATACCCCATAGAGGGAGGATAATGTAAAGAGTCCTACAGGTGGTAGAGTATACCCCATAGAGGGAGGATAATGGAAAGAGTCCTACAGGTGGTAGGGTATACCCCATACAGGGAGGATAATGTAAAGAGTCCTACAGGTGGTAGAGTACACCCCATAGAGGGAGGATAATGTAAAGAGTCCTACAGGTGGTAGAGTATATCCCATAGAGGGAGGATAATGGAAAGGGTCCTACAGGTGGTAGAGAACACCCCATAGAGGGAGGATAATGGAAAGGGTCCTACAGGTGGTAGGGTATACCCCATAGAGGGAGGATAATGGAAAGGGTCCTACAGGTGGTAGGGTATACCCCATAGAGGGAGGATAATGGAAAGGGTCCTACAGGTGGTAGGGTATACCCCATAGAGGGAGGATAATGGAAAGGGTCCTACAGGTGGTAGGGTATACCCCATAGAGGGAGGATAATGGAAAGAGTCCTACAGGTGGTAGAGTACACCCCATAGAGGGAGGATAATGGAAAGAGTCCTACAGGTGGTAGGGTATACCCCATAGAGGGAGGATAATGTAAAGAGTCCTACAGGTGGTAGAGTATACCCCATAGAGGGAGGATAATGGAAAGAGTCCTACAGGTGGTAGGGTATACCCCATACAGGGAGGATAATGTAAAGAGTCCTACAGGTGGTAGAGTACACCCCATAGAGGGAGGATAATGTAAAGAGTCCTACAGGTGGTAGAGTATATCCCATAGAGGGAGGATAATGGAAAGGGTCCTACAGGTGGTAGAGAACACCCCATAGAGGGAGGATAATGGAAAGGGTCCTACAGGTGGTAGGGTATACCCCATAGAGGGAGGATAATGGAAAGGGTCCTACAGGTGGTAGGGTATACCCCATAGAGGGAGGATAATGGAAAGGGTCCTACAGGTGGTAGGGTATACCCCATAGAGGGAGGATAATGGAAAGAGTCCTACAGGTGGTAGAGTACACCCCATAGAGGGAGGATAATGGAAAGAGTCCTACAGGTGGTAGGGTAGTAGGGTACACATGGCATTCGATTAAGAGAGAAGGATCTGGAAACACTCAGAATCCAGTCAGGCCATCCTGTGGTGGTGTGGTTCTCAAGAGGTCAAGGACCTTGAGGATTTAAAGACACTCATACTTCTCTGGTAGTTCACAAATTGCCTTCATGACAGGGTTGTTACCTACATTCATGAGCACAAGGATCTCACTCTTGAGAAAGCTGTAGTCCTTGCAGATGAGTTTGTGTTGACACATAAAACTACCTTCACAAACAAAGCACCCAGTTGATATCCCTACGCAGAAAGAAATCCAGAGAGGGTCTACACTGCCCAAAGATAAGGATTGGCAGAAAACTTTTTTTTTTGTATGTGGCACTTTGTCATTACTGCCGTGAGAAAGCTACATTATCTCTAGTGTTTTAAAGTTGAAACAGAAAAATGAGTGAGAGAAAAAGCCGTTTCTTTTCGAGGGAGGACCCATTAAAACTCTGGTTCATCTGGTGTACGTCCTAAACAAGAGTTTGGTTTGTGTGTCTGCCAGGTGGGGATTGCTGTTTTCTTATTTTATTTATACCGTTTTTTCTCATTGAGATAACATCTCTTTTCCACGAGAGGCCAGGTCCAATAGCAGCAGAGGGAACAACGTTTTCAGACACAACAACTTACATACAAGACAACATTAAAACAAAACTATAAGCACACATAAAATACAACAAAAACATTTTACGGTAACTAATAATCAGCTGTCCTAATCACAATTACACTCTTCTATGATATATACTGTACATCAATCAAGTGTTTACACTCCACCAAGGAAACTAGATCATCAAATTTTTAAATGTTCAGGAGAGAATTCCAGGTCCACAGAGCTTAGTAACTAAAACTATTTCTACCATGACCCGTTCTAATTTTTGGTACTGTTAGAAGCAAATGAGAATGGGAACGTAATTGCTATTTATTTACTGACCTGATTAAAAAAGAACAGAAATAAAATGGCATTTTACCCAATACGGCCTTATAAATCAGTGTTAAGCAGCCGATGAAGATACAGCCACTGGGGCAGCCTGGAGAGGGTGCTTTGCCTTTTTCTGACACCTCAGCAACTGGTTACAGTGTGTTAGTACAAGGCGTGGAGATGGGTTGCATGAAAGTTTATTTGTATAATGTGAACCACGAGTCTGATCTTATTTCTGGTTCCGTTGTCGTTGGAGTGAGGCCTAGCCTACCGGTGAAGCGGGTCTTATTTATTTTGGGAAACGACTTGGCTGGAGGGAAGGTCGTGTCAAATCCTGTTATTTGTAAGGAACTCAGAGTGGAGAAACCTGATTGGTCATCAGAAAAGTACCATAGAGTGTTCCCAGTGTGTGCCATTACACGTGCAATGTCTAAGAAAGTTGCAGAGAGCAAGTCTAGTGTTAAGGATGACGTCAAACAATCCCACAATGGTCGATCTGACTGAGACGTTGATGGGTGATCCTAATTTCGGTAAACCTTCTGAGTTGACCTCTCCTTTGAAAATCCCAAAGGCAGACCACTGACAGAAGAGAGGGTCACTACAGTCGACACTTCAATGTCTAGGAAACAGCTGATTGCTGAACAGAGTAAACATCTTTCCCTCTCACCTCTTTTTGCTGAGATACGTCCAAGAAGTTTGATGACGTTTGTGTGGGTTACTTTGACAGAGATGGTTTTCTGATGAGGAAATGGCGTTCTCACACCACTTCTGGGCAACAGTTGGCCTGGTATCTAAAATTGGACTGCGACAAGAGATACGGAGGTTGGCTCTCGATGGTAGTATGGCTACTTCTTCTCGCCTGGCCTGAAACAGGATGTTGTGACTTACTGTAAATCCTGTTGCATTTGCCAGCTGACGAGTAAAACCAAACCAAAGTGTACTGGTTGCAACTTTACAGCCTATTCCTGTCAGCAGAGTTATGGTGGAGTGTGTTGGTCCTTTGCCCAAAGCAAAGAGTGGTGGATAAGTTTCTCTTGACTATCATGTGCACTGCCACTCGTTTCCCTGAGGCCATTCCACTGAGGAAAATCACAGCTCCCAGTATTGCTAAGAACCTGGTGAAATGTCAATGTTTGTACTTCTGTAAGTAGTGCAATCAAACAAAGGTTTGAATTTCATATGAAAGGTCTTCCAGCAAGTGCTACAGCAGATGGGTGTTATCCATTACCTCTCTAGTGCCTACCACCCAGAGTCTCAAGTTACTCTGCAGAGATTTCATCAGACTTTCAAGTCTGTGTTGAGAGCTTACTGCTTTAAGTTTGAGAAAAACTGGGATGAATGGGACCTTCTTGTGCTGTTTGCAGTGCGAGAGGTTGTTCAGGAATCTCTCGGTTTTAGTCATGTCAGAGGTCCTGATATAGATTGCACCCTGCCTGTGAGTTTGCCAGTAGGAATCTGGAGAAGGCACAAACGAAAATGACAGTTTGGTATGATCAAAAGGCCACACTTTCGATGTGGGCGACCAAGTCCTAGTTTTGTTGCCCATTCTGGGGTCCCTCTTGCAAGCCTGCTTTTTAGGCCCTTACCCCATTGTGTAAAAAATTGGTAATTGGGAATACATCATTGCTGGAGCGCAGGAAGAAACCCCAGCTGTGTCATTTCAAAATGTTGAACCCTTAACTCACTATACTTCACTTGTCTTCATATGAATAACGCAACATTGTTGCTCTGCTTTACCAAGGTTTATTCTCAGACGTGCCAACTCAGACAAATGTACTAGAGCATGACATTGATGTTGGGGACTCTGCTCCACTCAAACAACATACCTATCGAGTGAATCCTGAAAAGAGAGAGAAACGCTGCAGTGGGGTGGAGTTCATTCTTGAGCACGATGTAGCAACAATCCAAGGAGTTCTCCCAGTATTAGAACCTACGGCAGAAGGGTCTCTGCGATTTTGTTACGATTTTCAGAAACTCAGTGATGTTACTAAGCCAGACTCGTACCCTTTGCCCAGGGGTTGATGATTGTGTTGACGCTACTACGTATGTTAGCAAGTTCTATCTGCTGAAGGGATATTGGCAGGTCCCTCTAACTGAGCAATGAGTTGTCTGCTTTTGTCACTCCTGATGGTTTTCCTACCTTCGTCTTCTCGGGTTACAAAATGCCGGAACAACGTGTCAAAGGCTCATGTATATCATGCTACATGATCTGGAAAATGCTGAGGCATATTTGGATGATTTGGTGGCCAGAACTCTGTTCGAGCGTTTCACAGCTTCCAACTTGTAAAAGAGCAAAGTTGGGGAAAGGGAAAGTCTGACTGGTCTTGGCAATCAGGAAGGCCATCAACAACCTTCCGGTGCCTGCTTCACGCCAAGAACTGCACAGATTCTTGGAAATTGCTGGTTACTGCTGGGCATTTCTACAAGAACTTTGCCAGTTTGTTGTGCCATTTACAGATTTGACCAGTACGAAAGTCATTTTCTGTTGGAGCTCCAACTGCTTTTTGATCTCTGCACCGCTGCTATGAATTTCTGCCTTCCATTTGCTTTGTACACCGATGCCAGGGATGTGGGAGCATGTGGCTTCTACAGAAACACAATAACAAATTTGAGCAACCTGTGGGGTACTTTTCAAAGAAATTGGCTTCATATATAAAACAGTACGAGACTATCGAGAAGGAGACATTCGATTTGATGCTCTTCACTTTGACGTTTATATATCGTTTCAACTGGTTAGAATTATAACCCTCATTTTCCTGCAAAAGATGAACGGCCGACTCCTTCGCTGTAGTCTTATATTGCATGAGTTGAAATCAGACATGTCCGTGGTCACCTTGATGGACACCTTGGTTGCTGATTGCCTTTAAGTTTAGTTTTGTGCAGCCCTGGCACACATTGTATTTTGGCTGCACCATATTTGAGAAGTTTTGTGCTGGTTTAGCTTGTTCCAAGGTTATTGGAAATGCACGTGATATTACCTATTGTTTCTCAAAACAATAGAATTTTAAGCAGCTATATATATTTATATAGAGAGAGGTGTACAGAGGCACATTATCAGCAACCATCACCCCTGTGTTCCAATGGCACATTTTGTTATCCAAGTTCATCATTTTAAAAGGCTAATTGATCATTAGAAAACGCTTTTGCAATTATGTTAACACAGCTGAAAACTGTTGTCCTGATTAAAGAGGAAATACAACTAGCCTTCTTTAGACTAGTTGAGTATCTGGAGCATCAGCACTTGTGGGTTTGATTACAGGATCAAAATTGCCAGAAAGAAAGTGCTTTCTTCTGAAACTTGTCAGTCTATTCTTGTTTTGAGAAATGAAGACTATTCGATTCCAAGAAACTCGAACAACCCTTCACAGAACAGCTCAAACTGGCCCTAACCAGAATAGAACGAGAAGTGGGAGGCTCCGGTGCACAACTTAGCAAGGGGAAAAGTACATTAAATCAAATCAAATCAAATGTATTTATATAGCCCTTCGTACATCAGCTGATATCTCAAAGTGCTGTACAGAAACCCAGCCTAAAACCCCAAACAGCAAGCAATGCAGGTGTTGAAGCACGTTGGCTAGGAAAAACTCCCTAGAAAGGACAAAACCTAGGAAGAAACCTAGAGAGGAACCAAGCTATGACGGGTGGCCAGTCCTCTTCTGGCTGTGCTGGGTGGAGATTATAACAGAACATGGCCAAGATGTTCAAATGTTCATAAATGACCAGCATGGTCAAATAATAGGTCTGGAACAGGTAGCACGTCCGATGAACAGGTCAGGGTTCCAAAGCTGCAGGCAGAACAGTTGAAACTGGAGCAGCAGCACGGTCAGGTGGACTGGGGACAGCAAGGAGTCATCAGGCCAGGTAGTCCTGAGGCATGGTCCTAGAGCTCAGGTCGCCCGAGAGAGAGAAAGAAAGAGAGAAAGAGAATTAGAAAGAGCATACTTAAATTCACACAGAACACCGGATAAGACAGGAGAAGTACTCCAGATATAACAAACTGACCCTAACCCCCCGACACATAAACTACTGCAGCATAAATACTGGAGGCTGAGACAGGAGGGGTCAGGAGAAACTGTGGCCCCATCCGATGATACCCCCGGACAGGGCCTAACAGGAAGGATATAACCCCACCCACTTTGCCAAAGCACAGCCCCCACACCACTAGAGGGATATCTTCAACCACCAACTTACCATCCTGAGACAAGTCCAAGTATAGCCCACAAAGATCTCCGCCACGGCACAACCCAAGAGGGGGGGGGGGGGGGGCGCCAACCCAGACAGGAAGATCACATCAGTGACTCAACCCACTCAAGTGTCGCACCCCTCCTAGGGATGGCATGAAAGAGCAGCAGTAAGCCAGTGACTCAGCCCCTGTAATAGGGTTAGAGGCAGAGAATCCCAGTGGAGAGAGGGGAACCGGCCAGGCAGAGACAGCATGGGCGGTTCGTTGCTCCAAAGCCTTTCTGTTCACCTTCACAGTCCTGGGCCAGACTACACTCAATCATATGACCCACTGAAGAGATGAGTCTTCAGTAAAGACTTAAAGGTTGAGACCGAGTTTGCGTCTCTCACATGGGTAGGCAGACCGTTCCATAAAAATGGAGCTCTATAGGAGAAAGCCCTGCCTCCAGCTGTTTGCTTAGAAATTCTAGGGACAATTAGGAGGCATGCGTCTTGTGACCGTAGCGTACGTGTAGGTATGTACGGCAGGACCAAATCAGAGAGATCGGTCAGAACAAGCCCATATAATGCTTTGTAGGTTAGCAGTAAAACCTTGAAATCAGCCCTTGCCTTGACTGGAAGTCAGTGTAGGGAGGCTAGCACTGGAGTAATATGATCAAATCTTTGGGTTCTAGTCAGGATTCTAGCAGCCGTATTTAGCACTAACTAAAGTTTATTTAGTGCTTTATCCGGGTAGCCAGAAAGTAGAGCATTGTAGTAGTCTAACCTAGAAGTAACAAAATCATGGATTAATTTTTCTGCATCATTTTTGGACAGAAAGTTTCTGATTTTTGCAATGTTACGTAGATGGAAAAAAGCTGTCCTTGAAACAGTCTTGATATGTTCGTCAAAGAGAGAGCAGGGTCCAGAGTAATGCCGAGGTCCTTCACAGTTTTATTTGAGACCACTGTACAACCATTAAGAGTAATTGTCAGATTCAACAGAAGATCTCTTTGTTTCTTGGGACCTAGAACAAGCATCTCTGTTTTGTCTGAGTTTAAAAGTAGAAAGTTAGTGTCTAGTTTGAGAAACAGACACCTCACAAGTCCTCAACTGACAGCTTTATTAAATAGTACCCGCAAGACACCAGTCTCAACGTCAAAGTAAAGAGGTGATTCCGGGATGCAGAGTTTGCAGAGTTGCAAAGAAAAAGCCGCATCTCAGACTGGCCAATAAAAAATAAAAGATAAAGATGGGTAAAAGAACACAGACACTGGACAGAGGAACTCAGTTTAATACAGGTCCTACATGTGAATCGAACCCTGGCGTTGCACTACCAACTGATATAACACAGACACTGGACAGAGGAACTCAGTTTAATACGGGTCCTACATGTGAATCGAACCCTGGCGTTGCACTACCAACTGATATAACACAGACACTGGACAGAGGAACTCAGTTTAATACGGGTCCTACATGTGAATCGAACCCTGGCGTTGCACTACCAACTGATATAACACAGACACTGGACAGAGGAACTCAGTTTAATACGGGTCCTACGTGTGAATCGAACCCCGGCGTTGCACTACCAACTGATATACAGTTGAAGTAGGAAATGTACATACACTTAGGTTGAAGTTGTTAAAACTTGTTTTTCAACCACTCCACAGATGTATTGTTAACAAACTATAGTTTTGGCAAGTCGGTTAGGACACCTACTTTGTGCATGACACAAGTCATTTTTCCAA
Organism: Oncorhynchus kisutch; assembly: GCF_002021735.2. Lineage (NCBI taxonomy): Eukaryota > Metazoa > Chordata > Actinopteri > Salmoniformes > Salmonidae > Oncorhynchus > Oncorhynchus kisutch. The sequence continues at coordinate 93,965,272 of NC_034188.2, read as the reverse complement.
AAATTGTTTACAGGCAGATAATTTCACTTAGAATTCCCTGAATCACATTTCCAGTGGGTCAGAAGTTTACATACACTAAGTTCACTTTGCCTTTAAACAGCTTGGAAAATGTGTTAGTTATGGTTTTAGAAGCTTCTGATAGGCTAATTGACATCATTTGAGTCAATTGGAGGTGTACCTGTAGATGTATTTCAAGGCCTAACTTCAAGGTCAGTGTCTCTTTTTTTGACATCATGGTAAAATCAAAAGAAATCAGCCAAGACCTCAGAAAGAAATGTAGACCTCCACAAGTCTGGTTCATCCTTGGGAGCAATTTCCAAATCCCTGAAGATACCACGTTCATCTGTACAAACAATAGTATGCAAGTATAAACACCATGGGACCACGCAGCCGTCATCCCACTCAGGAAGGACATGCGTTCTGTCTCCTAGAGATGATCGTACTTTGGTGCGAAAAGTGCAAATCAATCCCAGAGCAACAGCAAAGGACCTTATGAAGATGCTGGAGGAAACCGGTACGAAAGTATCTATATCCACAGAAAAACAAGTCCTATATCGAAATAACCTGAAAGGCCACTCAATGAGGAAGAAGCCACCGCTCCAATACCGCCATAAAAAGCCAGACTACGGTTTGCAACTGCACATGGGGACAAAGATCGTACTTTTTGGAGCAATATCCTCTGGTCTGATGAAACAAAAATCAAACTGTTTGGCCATAATGAGAATCGTTATGTTTGGAGGAAAAGGGGGAGGCTTGCAAGCCGAAGAACACCATCCCAACCGTGAAGCATGGGGGTGGCAGCATCATTTTGTGTGGGTGCTTTGCTGCAGGAGGGACAGGTGCACTTCACAAACTAGATTGCGTCATGAGGAAGGAAATTATGTGGATATATTGAAGCAACATCTCAAGACATCAGTCAGAAAGTTAAAGCTTGGTTGCAAATGACTCTTCCAATTAGACAATGACCCCAAGCATACTTCCAACGCTGTGGAAAAATGGCTTAAGGACAACAAAGTCAAGGTATTGTTGTTTAAAACAATTTTAAGGCAACGCTACCAAATACTAATTGAGTGTATGTAAACTTTTGACCGACTGGGAATGTGATGAAATAAATAAAAATGGAAATAAAAAATGTTATCGGCTATTATTCGGACATTTAACATTCTTGTAATAAAGTGGTGATCCTAACTGACCTAAAACAGGGAATTTCTACTAGGATTAAATGTCAGGAATCGTGAAAAACTGAGAATAAATGTATTTGGCTAAGGTGTATGTAAACTTCCGACTTCAACTGTACATGGGACTGATTAATAATGGAGCAGCCAGATGCACTTGATGTATTTTTGAAATTGCTTCTTCCAATTATTGATTCACCAGTTAAGAAACTGACTGCTAGAACTGTTAAGGCTCCATGGATTGATGAGGAATTGAAAAACTGTATGGTTGAAAGAGATGGGGCAAAAGGAGTGACTAATAAGTCTGGCTGCACATCTGACTGGCCGACTTACTGCACATCTGATTGGCTGACTTACTGCACATTGAGAATGTATATGACTAAACTCAACAAAAAGAAGAAGAAACTGTATTATGAAGCCAAGATCAATGATATAAAGAATGGAAATGAACGTTGCAGTACTTTAAATGAAAGAAAGACTAATTCTACTCCATCTTTCATCCAATCAGATGGCTCATTCATCACAAAACCATTTGATGTTGCCAATTATTTGAATGATTATTTCATTGGCAAAGTGGGCAAAGTTTGGCAGGAAATGCCAACAATGAACAGTGGCTCACTGCAATTGTATTCATGCATGAAAAAACTAATATTGAAAGAAAAGCTTGTTTGAATATTGTAACGTTAGTGTGGGAGAGGTGGAAAAATTATTGTTATTGATCAATAATAACAAATCTCCTGACAACAGATGGAAAGCTACTGAGGATGGTAGCTGACTCTATAGCCACTCCTACTGACTCTATAGCCACTCCTACTGACTCTATAGCCACTCCTACTGACTCTATAGCCACTCCTACTGACTCTATAGCCACTCCTACTGACTCTATAGCCACTCCTACTGACTCTATAGCCACTCCTACTGACTATATAGCCCCTCCTACTGACTCTATAGCCACTCCTACTGACTCTATAGCCACACCTACTGACTCTATAGCCACTCCTACTGACTCTATAGCCACTCCTACTGACTCTATAGCCACTCCTACTGACTCTATAGCCACTCCTACTGACTCTATAGCCACTCCTACTGACTCTATAGCCACTCCTACTGACTCTATAGCCACTCCTACTGACTCTATAGCCACTCCTACTGACTCTATAGCCACTCCTACTGACTCTATAGCCACTCCTACTGACTCTATAGCCACTCCTACTGACTCTATAGCCACTCCTATCTGTCATATCTTTAATCTGAGTCTAGAGGAAAGTCTTTGTCCTCAGGCCTGGAGGGAAGCCAAAGTCATTTCGCTACCCAAGAGTGGTAAAGAGGCTTTTACTGGTTCTAACAGCAGACCAATCAGCTTGCTGCCAGCTCTGAACATACTGTTGGAAAAAATGGTGTTTGACCAAATACAATGCTATTTCTCTGGAAACAAATTAACAACAGACTTGCAGCATGCTTATAGAGAAGAGGACTCAACATGTACTGCACTGACACAAATGACTGATGATTGGTTGAAAGAAATTGATAATAAGAAGATTGTAGGAGGTGTACTGTTAGATTTCAGTGTAGCCTTTGATATTATTGACCCCAACCTGTTGTGAAGAAAACTTATGTGTTATGGCTTTTCAACCTCTGTCATATCGTGGATTCAGAGCTATCTATCTAATAGAACACAAAGGTTTTTTTCATGGAAGCTTCTCTAATGTTGAACATGTAAAGTGTAGTGTACCACAGGGCTGCTCTCTAGGCCCTCTTTTCTATTTTTACCAATGACCTGCCACTGGCATTAACTTCTTATGGGCTGGTGGTATAGTACTGTCCCACCTGGCCAACATCTGGTGAAATTGCAGAGCGCAAAATTCATACTACAAAATGATAAATATTTAACTTCCATAAAATCACAAGTGTAATATATCAAAATAGAGCGAGTTTAACTTCTTGTTAATCCAGCCGCTGTTTCAGATTTCAAAAAGGTTTTACGGCAAAAGCACACTATGAGATTATCTGAGGACAGCGCCCCGCGTACAAAACCATGAAAAATATATTTCAACCAGGCAGGTGCGACAAGAAAGTCAGAAATAGCTATATAAAAATGCCTTACCTTTGATGAGGCACTCCAAAAGGTCCCAGTTACATCACAAATGGTCCTTCTGTTCGATAATGTCCTTCTTTATATCCATAAAAACTCAGTTTAGCTGGCACGCTTCATTCAATAATCCACCCAGTTTCCCTCCATCAAAATGCATACCAAATTAATCCCAAACATTACCAATAAACTTTTCCAAACAAGTCAAACAACGTTTAAAATCAAACCTCAGGTACCCTAATACGTAAATAAACGATCAAGTTTAAGACGGAGAATTGTTATTGTCTTTAAAGGAGAAAAATACCAAAGAACGCGCTCTCATTCACGCGCTTGGAAACACTACATCCAAAATGGGAGCCACCTATAAAAACTACAATTTCTGGCAAATCTTTCCAAAACCTAGCCTGAAACTCTTTCTGAAAGAAGACTATTGACATCTAGTGGAAGCCCTAGGAACTGCAATCTGGGAGGACTTCGCCTTATAATAAAAGTGACAGCCATTGAAAATAGTGGTAGGCTTTTTTGGGAGGGGGATTTGTCCTCAGGGTTTCGCCTCCCATATCAGTTCTGTTATACTCACAGACATTATTTTAACAGTTGTAGAAACTTTAGCATGTTTTCTATCCAAATCTATCTAATTATATGCATATCCTAGCTTCTGGCCCTGAGTAACAGGCAGTTTACTTTGGGCACGCTTTTCATCCGGACGTGAAAATGCTGCCCCCTGCCCAAAGCCTGTGTGTTCATGAATTCTGATGATTCAACCATTTTCGCATCAGCAACCACAGCTAATGAAATCACTGAAACCCTTAACAAATGGTTGCAGTCTGATTTGGAATGGGTGGCCAGTAATAGACTTGTCCTGAATATCTCTAAAACTAAGAGCATTGTATTTGGTTCAAATCATTCCCTAAGTTCTAGAACTCAGCGGAATCTGGTACTGAATGGTGTGGCTGTTAAACAAGTTGAGGAGACTAAATTACTTGGTGTTACCTTAGATTGTAAACTGTCATGGTCAAAACATATAGATTCAGTAGTTGAAAAGATGGGGAGAGGTCTGGTCGTAATAAAGAGATGCCCTGCTTTTTTGACACCACATTCCAAAAAGTCCTGCAGACTCTAGTTTTGTCTTGATTATTGTCCAGTCGTGTGGTCAAGTGCTGAAAAGAAAGACCAAGTTAAACTGCCTGCTGGCCCAGAACAGAGTGGCATGTCTTACTCTTCACTGTAATCAGAGGGCTGAAAACCAGTGGTAGGCTGTTCATTGACTACAGCTCAGAGTTCAACACCATAGTACCCTCAAAGCTCATCACCAAGCTAAGGAACCTGGGACTAAAAACTTCCCTCTGCAACTGGATCCTAGACTTCCTGACAGGCCGCTCCCAGGTGGTGAGGATAGGTAGCAACACATCTGCCACGCTGATCCTCAACACTGGAGCTCCCCAGGGGTGTGTGCTCAGTCCCATCCTGCACTCCCTGTTCACCCACGACTGCATGGCCAGGCACGACTCCAACACTATTAAGTTTGCTGACGACACAACAGTGGTAGGCCTGACAACGACGAGACAGCCTATATGGAGGAGGTCAGAGACCTGGCCGGGTGGTGTCAGAATAACAACCTATCCCTCCACTTAACCAAGACTAAGGAGATGATTATGGACTACAGGAAAAGGAACACCGTGCACGTCCCCATTCTCATCGACGGGACTGTAGTGGAGCAGGTTGAGAGCTTGAAATTCCTTGGTGTCCACATCAACAACAAACTAGATTGGTCCAAACATACCAAGACAGTCGTGAAGAGGGCACGACAAAGCCTATTCCCCCTTAGGAAACGAAAAAGATTTGGCATGGGTCCTGAGATCCTCAAAAGGTTCTACAGCTGCAACATCGAGAGCATCCTGACCGGTTGCATCACTGCCTGGTACGGCAATTGCTCTGCCTCCGACCGCAAGGCACTTTAGAGGGTAGTGCGTACGGCCCAGTACATCACTGGGGCAAAGCTGCCTGCCATCCAGGACCTCTACACCAAGCAGTGTCAGAGGAAGGCCCTAAAAATGGTCAAATACCCCAGCCACCACAGTCATAGACTGTTCTCTCTACTACCGCATGGCAAGCGGTACCGGAGTGCCAAGTCTAGGACAAAAAGGCTTCTCAACAGTTTTTATCCCCAAGCCATAAGACTCCTGAACAGGTAACCAAATGGTTAGCCAGACTATTTGCATTGTATGCCTCCCCCCAACCCCTCTTTTACGCTGCTGCTACTCTCTGTTTATCTTATATGAATAGTCACTTTAACTATACATTCATGTACATACTACCTAAATTGGCCCAACAAACCAGTGCTCCCGCACATTGGCTAACCGGGCTATCTGCATTGTGTCCCACCACCCGCCAACCCCTCTTTTTACGCTTCTGCTACTCTCTGTTCATCATATATGCATAGTCACGATACGTACATGTACATACTACCTCAATCAGCCTGACTAACAGGTGTCTGTATATAGCCTTGCTACTCTTTTTCAAATGTCTTTTTACTGTTGTTTTATTTATTTATTTACTTACCTACACACACACACACACACCTTTTTTTTCGCACCATTGGTTAGAGTCTGTAAGTAAGCATTTGACTGTAAGGTCTACACCTGTTGTATTCGACGCACGTGACAAATACACTTTGATTTGATTTGAATCTCTCTTGGCTAAGAATTGAGAAGACTGACTGCATCACTTCTTCTTTTTATAATAAACATTAATGTGTTGAAAATCCCAAATTGTTTGTGTAGTCAACTTACACACAGCTCTGACACACACACTTAACCCACCAGACAAGCCACCAGTGGTCTTTTCACAGTCCCCAAATCCATAACAAATTCAAGAACATGAACAATATTATATAGATAATTTTTTCACTGCACTCCATTCCATCTCATTCCATCTCATGTCGCTCAAATAAACAGCAAACATGATTGAAAGAAACAGATAAAGCAACACCTCACGGCACAACGCCTCTCCCCTATTTGATCTAGATAGCCTCCATATCGATAGATCTTATAAATGTATGTAGTTCTATCCTGGAGCTGTTCTTGTCTATTAATGTTCTGTATTATGTTTCATGTTCTGTGTTGGATCCCAGGAAGAGTAGCTGCGGCTTTCGCAACAGCTAATGGGTATCCTAATAAAATAACAAATACCAAAAAAACTAGCTTTGTTTCCAGAAGGTATCAAAATTGTCAATACACAGAGCTGCAATAGTCTGGTAGCCAGTTATGGATGGATAAAAGTCTGCTAAACCGTTCAATGCCACCATTTACGGAGGGCAGAGGGACAGATATTATGGGGTGTTTTTCAAAGTCAATTAGTGAACCAATCAGTTCTTTAAAATCCATCTTCAGCTGTTCTGAGCTGCCCTTCATAATGTCATTGAATCCCACATGAACTATGATACACTCAATCGGTTTAAAATGTTTGGGAGGGGCTTATTGATGTCCTGATGCAGGTTTAAAATGTTTGGGAGGGGCTTATTGATGTTCTGATGCAGGTTTATAATGTTTGGGAGGGGCACAGCAGATGTTCTGATGCAGGTTTATAATGTTTGGGAGGGGCTTATTGATGTTCTGATGCAGGTTTATAATGTTTGGGAGGGGCTTATTGATGTTCTGATGCAGGTTTATAATGTTTGGGAGGGGCTTATTGATGTTCTGATGCAGGTTTATAATGTTTGGGAGGGGCTTATTGATGTTCTGATGCAGGTTTATAATGTTTGGGAGGGGCTTATTGATGTTCTGATGCAGGTTTATAATGTTTGGGAGGGGCTTATTGATGTTCTGATGCAGGTTTATAATGTTTGGGAGGGGCTTATTGATGTTCTGATGCAGGTTTATAATGTTTGGGAGGGGCTTATTGATGTTCTGATGCAGGTTTATAATGTTTGGGAGGGGCTTATTGATGTTCTGATGCAGGTTTATAATCTTTGGGAGGGGCTTATTGATGTCCTGATGCAGGTTTATAATGTTTGGGAGGGGCTTATTGATGTCCTGATGCAGGTTTATAATGTTTGGGAGGGGCTTATTGATGTCCTGATGCAGGTTTATAATGTTTGGGAGGGGCTTATTGATGTTCTGATGCAGGTTTATAATGTTTGATGTTCTTTACTTATGCTCCTGGATGGCACAACGTTTTTGTTCCAGAGGACTGAGACATTTCTCTCCTTTGAACTGCCCAATACAACGGTCAGAGAATGACCGTTCCTACCACTCACACAACCTTCCACGGGTCCATAAGAAGGAGGATAGCATACACCCACTGCTCCCGGCGATAGGTCCAGACCTCCCACAGCAGGCAGAGCCCCGTTAGGTCCAGACCTCCCACAGCAGGCAGAGCCCCGTTAGGTCCAGACCTCCCAGAGCAGGCACTGCCCCGTTAGGTCCAGACATACCACAGCAGGAAGAGCCCCATTAGGTCCAGACCTACCACAGCAGGCAGAGCCCCGTTAGGTCCAGACCTCCCACAGCAGGCAGAGCACCGTTAGGTCCAGACATACCACAGCAGGCAGAGCCCCGTTAGGTCCAGACATACCACAGCAGGCAGTGTCCCGTTAGGTCCAGACCTCCCACAGCAGGCAGAGCCCCGTTAGGTCCAGACCTCCCAGAGCAGGCACTGCCCCGTTAGGTCCAGACATACCACAGCAGGCAGAGCCCCATTAGGTCCAGACATACCACAGCAGGCAGTGCCCCGTTAGGTCCAGACCTCCAACAGCAGGCAGAGCCCCGTTAGGTCCAGACCTCCCACAGCAGGCAGAGCCCCGTTAGGTCCAGACATACCACAGCAGGTGGAGCCCCGTTAGGTCCAGACATACCACAGCAGGCAGAGCCCCGTTAGGTCCAGACCTCCCACAGCAGGCAGAGCCCCGTTAAGTCCAGACCTCCCACAGCAGGCAGAGCCCCGTTAGGTCCAGACATACCACAGCAGGCAGAGCCCCGTTAGGTCCAGACATACCACAGCAGGCAGAGCCCCGTTAGGTCCAGACATACCACAGCAGGCAGTGCCCCGTTAGGTCCAGACCTCCCACAGCAGGCAGTGCCCCGTTAGGTCCAGACCTCCCACAGCAGGCAGAGCCCCGATAGGTCCAGTCCTCCCACAGCAGGCAGAGCCCCGTTAGGTCCAGACCTCCCACAGCAGGCAGTGCCCCGTTAGGTCCAGACCTCCCACAGCAGGCAGAGCCCCGATAGGTCCAGACCTCCCACAGCAGGCAGAGCCCCGTTAAGTCCAGACCTCCCACAGCAGGCAGAGCCCCGTTAGGTCCAGACATCCCAAAGCAGGCAGTGCCCTGTTAGGTCCAGAGAGAGGGAAAGGAGCCAAACTCCACAAAGAAGCCATTGCTGGAGACAGCGTAGTTGGAGTCAGCACAACCGTCGCAGACACAGGCAGTCCCAGCGATGAAGACGCAGATAGATCTGGCACCAAGTAGGTGAAGATATTCCTCCTGTTAATCTGTTCCGGACCTCTCGCAGACACACCAGTCCTCTTAGCAACATTCCGCTGCCTTCGGTTTCCAAGACTTGTGACATGGGACCAGAGCTGATTGGAACAGTCTTGCTGTTCTCCGTCTACTCCACTACAAGATGTAGGAGGTGAACAGATGGAGACGATTTCCTCGGCAGGCAAGTTCCAGGAAGCACAGGCCATTCGGATAGGGACAGATGACAAGGCGGGGATACATCCATCAGGCCCAAGTGGCGTCCAGCCACAGGAGTCGAGAACGAGAATGTTCCAATTTGTGTTTTCCCCATAAATTGGTGCCAGATTGAAATTTGCTTTGTAAGTATAGCCACCTCATTGCTATAATCCTCCACAAGCAAACAATTGCCGCATTGAAACTCCGGATTGTCAATATTGTCCCGATAAGAATTTAATAAACACAACTTCTACAGCACTGGAAACGTTCATTAGCTATTCCAGGCGAAGTGGGCTTCATTGTAACCAAGCTAGCTGGATAGTTGGTAGCAGGTGTTGACTCAACATTTTATCTCAAACCCCATTACCAGATGTTTGGTCATGTGTTTTATCTAAAACCCCATTACCAGATGTTAGGCCATGTGTTTTATCTAAAACCCCATTACCAGATGTTAGGCCATGTGTTTTATCTAAAACCCCATTACCAGGTGTTAGGCCATGTGTTTTATCTAAAACCACATTACCAGATGTTTGGTCATGTGTTTTATCTAAAACCACATTACCAGGTGTTAGGTCATGTGTTTTATCTAAAACCCCATTACCAGCTGTTAGGTCATGTGTTGTTGATGTATCTAAAACCCCATTACCAGATGTTAGGTCATGTGTTTTATCTAAAACCCCATTACCAGGTGTTAGGTCATGTGTTTTATCGAAAACCCCATTACCAGACGTTAGGTCATGTGTTGTTGCTTCATCTAAAACCCCATTACCAGGTGTTAGGTCATATGTGGTTGATTTATCTAAAACCCCATTACCAGGTGTTAGGTCATGTGTTTTATCTAAAACCCCATTACCAGGTGTTAGGTCATGTGTTTTATCTAAAACCCCATTACCAGGTGTTAGGTCATGTGTGGTCCAATGCATATTCCACTGAGGCTGTAACGAAAGTGGCTGCATTTCAATTTGGATTTAAACACTTGTTCTCTATTAATTTAGCCCAGTGGTGCAACTTTCACTGTGGATGGGGTGGACATGTCCCTCCCCCCATTCTGAAATAGCATTTTTTTGTCATTGGAATGTGATACAAGACTCAGACCCCTCGGGTAGGCTGTTTGGAGTGTTTATCTGGGTAGAAAATACAACAATAATTGTTATGTCCCCACCACTTCTAAAACCAAAGTTGCGCCCCTGGTTTAGCCCTTATCTCAACCGATAACATCAGGCTTGTAAATCTTATTGGAGATTTAGGCTTATTTGATGTTGTCAGGAATTCGCATTCATTAGGAAATATAATTGTTGATTGATCTTGTGGAGATGGGGGAAATAGCATGTATTTATCTGTTAAGCCATTCTCCTGACTTACCTAATACCCTTTCATACTAACACGTTTATTCGGCTACTTTTTTCCTCATTTTCTTCAATATCTGAAGTAATTGCTGGTATCAAAGCCAAAATTGTATTTCCACCGAACTAACGAGTAATCATTTCGGTACAGTTCTGCCTACGGCCCTAGTATGCAACGTAGCCGTAATGATGAGGTGGCTTTGGCGCACCAGGCTCTTAAAACTCTCGGAGGTTGCTAGACAACGCCCGTTAACCATCCTCCAGCCTGTTCTTAACAACTTTGCAAGGCATGTCACCTTGCCCGTGTTTTCGTATAGCACACCACTAAGCATATACCTTGTTTGGATCCATGTAGAATAACTGTGGGAATTGTTGCTTAATAATTAAACTGCCAAAGGCATCTAATCCTTGTAATAGATTTGAAGCATGTGTTCAACTAGATCATCATTTCCCAAATTCGGTCCTGGGTGCACGTTTTAGTTTTTTGTCCTAGCACTTGACAGCTCATTCAAATAATCATCTAATCATCAACCTTTGCTTATTTTAATCAGCTGTGTAATGCTGGGGGAAAAAAACAAAACGTGCAGCTTGGGGGGGCCCTGAACTAGATGATCATTTCAGCACTGTTTTGATCGGGACAGCGCCGTCGCGCAGCTTTGAGACTTGTCTTGATGAATCAATACATGTCAGATTGGATATTGATTAGGCTACACAATTAGGCTGGGGAAATGTTAGCCAAGTTGAGGTGAGTTATGCTCATTATCATCTTGTCTAGTTGGCTCATTTTTCAATGTTATGTAGTTTAACAAGTTGATTATTTTACTCCTCAGTTACAGTCGTTTTGTAGCCTAGACCTACACCCGACCAAACGACTGTGACTTCACGGACTTGTCTGATAATCAATGTGATTTTGATTAACTGAATCTCCTTCTGTAGTGGCTATTTGGTCAATTGGTTTCATCTATCACTGATCCGAAACATTTAGCATGCTATAATGTAGTCTAAATCACTGATCAGAAACATTTAGCATGCTATAATGAAGCCTAAATCACTGATCAGAAACATTTAGCATGCTATAATGAAGCCTAAATCACTGATCAGAAACATTTAGCATGCTATAATGAAGCCTAAATTACTGATCAGAAACATTTAGCATGCTATAATGAAGCCTAAATCACTGATCAGAAACATTTAGCATGCTATAATGTAGTCCAAATCACTGATCAGAAACATTTAGCATGCTATAATGAAGCCTAAATCACTGATCAGAAACATTTAGCATGCTATAATGAAGCCTAAATCACTGATCAGAAACATTTAGAATGCTATAATGAAGCCTAAATCAAGTGGAGGCCTATTATTTTGTTCAATCGTGTATGGTATAGACAACTCAAAGTCTGCGGAGGTTGTGAAGTATGAACGAGACTCACATGCTTTTGAAAATCGGATTGCTATTATTTTCTGTGGGTATCGTGATGAAGGTATTCCTGCTCCCTAACAACGTGGAGTTTGGGTAAGAAAGAGATTAAACGTGGATTTAAAAAAAGCATGGGATTGGGCTCTGTTTCAACAGATTACGTTCTTTATATGATAGCGGTTCCACACGTTCCCTTGACACAAGTTATGTGGGAAAAATATTATTGTATTTTATTCTGTTATATTCCATCATATTGATTTAATTTGGATGGATTATCCATGGCTGTACAGACACATGGTATAGGCCTAATTAAACTCCAAATATGCTATTCTATTCTTTTGAAAATACATGTAGTCTTATAATGAATGATTTAATAATGAGTTTATTTTTGATGGTGTATATTCAATGGATTTATTAAAACAGAAGCCCAACCACATCTGCGCAACACTACGACCACTCGCCACCATCACGCGTACAGGAGATATACAACTAGGCAAGTCAGTTAAGAACAAATGTGTATTTACAATGGTGGCCTACACCGGCGAAAACCCAGAGAACTGTGCACCGCCATATGGGACTCCCAATCACGGCCGGATGTGATACAGCCTGGATTCGAAACCAGGGACTGTAGTGACGCCTCTTGCACTGAGATGCAGTACCTTGCGCCACTCGGGAGCCCTGATGTGTAAAAGGCTATGCAAGCAAGAATGTGGTAAAAAAAAATGTCCCGGTTTGTAAGGGGGTCATATAAACATGGGCCAATTGTATTTTACAGGCTAAATACCGTAAATACTATGTGAAAGCATTATTAGTCTGTTGTTGTTTGCCCCTTGTGGTAAATAGTGTTTTCAGGTCAAAGTACTGAAGAACAGAGAAAAGTGAATCCTTTCCTAGTAATGTTTCACTTGAGTCCACAATTAAACAGCTTATGTAGCTTGTACATAGTGCCAGTCCTCTTGACAATGATCGTTCCGGGGAACTGTCTGCACAACTTGGTATTTGGTATTTGCAGTAGCTGCTCTTCCTGGGGTGAAGAGAGACAAAACATGAAACATAACATTAAGAACAACAGCTCAAGGACAGAACTACATAACTTGCCCTTGGAAAATCAATAAGATCATCTTGTCTGAGTTAGATAGAACATAGAGTATATGAAATATTTAAAACTCCAAATGGATATGCTCTGAAATTAATTTGTTATGCTGTTTGACTTTCTGAGCTGTCCTGATCTGCCTGATGTCTTCCAGCAATTTAAATTCACTTTAATGAATGCTATAAGCAACTAAATCTGCATACAACTTTAAACTCAACTGTTTTAGTTAAACAGGCATTTGGTTTGTATTGTATTTGTTCTTTGACAGGATAATGCTGTTACGAAACAACACGCTGAGGATCATCAACTCCACCCGCTCTGACGAGGGGAACTATGTCTGTCGAGCCGAGAATCAGTTTGGCTCGGCTGAGATGACGGCCATGCTCTGGGTAAAAGGTAAGCGATGCCCAGGGGGCCTTTATTTTCTGCCAAATTAGTGCCAGTCACACACCAGTAAACAGTCCCCCAATGTCGTTTCCTGCCACCTTTGTCTGGGGGGGTGGAGAGAGGGGGAGAGAGGCAGAGGGGACGCCAGCGGAATTTATTGTGTTCGCTCGACTGCGAAGCAAAAGGGTTTTCACATTCAAAATCATTTTACAAGGGCACCCTATTTGACAGGGTAAGACGGCCTGTTGTACATGAACAGCATTCACAGCTGAAATCAAAGGAGGCCCTGAGTGTAGAGTGACTGTTTTGGTCCTTTTCAGGGTTTTAGTATGCAGGATGTGTTTTGATAATGACACTAATGACAAGTCAATCCGGCTACCTGGTTGTTAGTTACCCTGGTCCCATCTGAATAGAGCCTGGACCCAGATCACAGATGTTCTTTTGTGTTTTTCCTCTGACTAATGTTGCCATGCCATACTAGCCAAGGTAGCCTAGATATACAGTCCTTGACTTGTTCTTCATTTTGTTACATTACAGCCTAATTCTAAAAATGATTTTTGTTTTCTGTTTTGTTCCTTCATCAATTTACACACAATATCCCATTTTTACAAAGCAAAAACAGGTTTTTAGACATTTTTGCAAATGTATATCAAATAAAAAAACTGATCACATTTACGTCAGTATTCAGACCCTTTACTCAGTACTTTGTTGACGCACCTTTGGTAGCTATTACAGCCTTGAGTCTTCTTGGGTATGATGTGATGCTACAAGCTTGGCACACCTGTATTTGGGGAGTTTCTCCCATTCTTCTCTGCAGATCCTCTCAAGCTCTGTCAGGATGGATGGGGAGTGTCGCTGCATAGCTATATTCAGGTCTCTCTAGAGATGTTCGATCGGAAACTCAAGGACTTTCAGAGACTTGTCCCGAAGCCACTCTCGCGTTGTCTTGGTTGTGTGCTTAGGGTCGTTGTCCTGTTGGAAGGTGATCCTTCACCCCAGTCTGAGGTCCTGAGCACTCTGGAGCAGGTTTTCATCAATGATCTCTCTGTACTTTGCTCCGTTCATCTTTCCCTCAAACCTGACTAGTCTCCCAGTCGCTGCAACTTAAAAATAATATCCCCACAGCCTGATGCTGCCACCACCATGCTTCACCATAGGGATTGTAACAGGGTTCCTCCAGACGTGACGCTTGGCATTCAGGCCAAGGAGTTCAATCTTCGTTTCATCAGACCAGATAATCTTGTTTCTCATGGTCTGAGAGTCTTTAGGTGCCTTTGGGCAAAGTCCAGGCGGGCTGTCATGTGCTTTTACTGAGGAGTAGCTTCTGTCTGGTCACTCTACCATAAAGGCCTGATTGGTGGAGTCTATTGTTAGGATAGTGTATTGGTCTACCGTTAGGACAGTGTTTCAGTCTCCCGTTAGGACAGTGTAGCAGTCTACCATTAGGACAGTGTATTGGTCTATCATTAGGACAGTCTATCAGTCTACCGTTAGGACGGTGTATCGGTCTACCGTTAGGACGGTGTATCAGTCTACCGTTAGGACAGTGTATTGGTCTACCGTTAGGACGGTGTATTGGTCTACCGTTAGGACGGTGTATCAGTCTACCGTTAGGACAGTGTATCAGTCTACCGTTAGGACAGTATAGCAGTCTACCATTAGGTGTGACATGTCCTAGGGTGACAGTGTATCGGTCTACCGTTAGGACGGTGTAGCAGTCCTGTGTCCTAAGCTAGCTTTAGCTGTGTTGTGTCCAGCGGTGTTGTTATGCTAAGATGCAGCAGTGTTGTGTTTGCAGAGGCCATGCGTGTGGACCTGAGCCCCAGCAGGGTGGAGGTGACAGTGGGGGAGAGCGTGGTGCTCAGTTGCAGGGTGTCACATGACCCATCTCTGGACGTGGCCTTCCAGTGGCTCCTCAACCAGCAGCCCCTCAACTTCCAACAGGAGGGCGGACATTTTGAATATACCCAAACAGTAAGTAACACGTTTTTGGTTACTACATGATTCAATATGTGTTATTTCGGACGTTTCTTTTTTTGCTGAGTTTATATACTGTGTGTGTGTGTGTGTACACAGTATAAGTTGGTGGTTCCTTTTAACATGAGTCTTCAATATTCCCAGTTAAGAAGTTTTAGGTTGTAGTTATTATAGGCATTTTAGGACTATTTCTCTCTATACCATTAGTATTTCATAAACCTTTGACTATTGGATGTTCTTATAGACACTAGTATTGCCAGCCTAATCTCAGGAGTTGATAGGCTTGAAGTCATAAACAGTGCTGTGAAGCAAGCATTGCTAAGAGCTGCTGGCAAAACGCAGGAAAGTGCTGTTTGAATGAATGCTTATGAGCCTGCTGCTGCCTACCACCACTCAGTTAGACTGCTCTATCAAATATCAAATCATAGGCTTCATTATAATATAATAAACACACAGAAATACGAGCCTTTGGTCATTAATATGGTAAAATCCGGAAACTATCATTTCGAAAAGAAAACGTTCCGTATTTTATCAAACGGTAACTGAATATGAATGGTCATTGTCCTGTTGGAAGGTGAACCTTCACCTCTGATTTCCAGACCGCTCTGGAGCAGGTTTTCATCAAGGATCTCTCTGTACTTTGCTCAGTTCATCTTTCCCTCAATCCAGACTAGTCACCCAGTCCCTCCCGCTGAAAAACATCCTCACAGCATGATGCTGCCACCACCATGATTCACCGGTAGGGATGGTGCCAGGTTTCCTCCAGACGTGACGCTTGGCATTCAGGCCAAAGAGTTCAATCTTGGTTTCTCAGACCAGAGAATCTTGTTTCTCATGGTCTGAGAGTCCTTTAGGTGCCTTTTGGCAAACTCCAAGCAGGCTGTCATGTGCCTTTTACTGAGGAGTGGCTTCCGTCTGGCCACTTTACCATAAAGGCCTGATTGATGGAGTGCTGCAGAGATTGTTGTCCTTCTGGAAGGTTCTCTCATCTCCACAGAGGAACTCTGGAGCTCTGTAAAGAGTCACAATCGGGTTGTTGGTCACCTCCCTGACCAAGGCCCTTCTCCCTCAATTATACATTGGTGCAACTACTTTTTCTGCGAATGCTCTTGTTAAATCATCACCAGTTTGCCTGTGATTCGATGATAAATGAACATGCACCACATTGATTATTTGCAATGAAGGACAAGCTAGTTAAACTAGTAATATTCTCAACCATGTGTAGTTAACTAGTGATTATTTTAAGATAGATTATTTTTTTTATATAAGATAAGTCTAGCTAGCACCTTACCTTGGCTTCTTGCTGCACTCACGTACCAGGTCTCCTCATGGAGTGCAATGTAATCGTCGTCCAAAACTGCCGATTACCGAATGTTCTGAAAACTTATGGCCGATTTAATCAATCAACCTCTATAAGGTATTTGTGACCAACAGATATATATATGAATTCCCAGTCATGTGAAATCTATAGATTAGGGCCTAATGAAATAATTTCAATTGACTGATTTCCATATATTAACTGTAACTCAGTAAAACCTTTGGAATTGTTACATGTTTTGTTTGTATATTTGTTCAGTGTATATACAGTGCATTCAGAAAATATTCAGACCACATTTTGTTACGTTACAGCCTTATTCTAAAATGGATAGATTTTTTTTTTTTTGCAAATGTAACCCCCCCCCCCCCCCCCCGGAAATATCACATTTACAGTACATAAGTACTCAGACCCTTTGGCAGTAAATACAGCCTTGAGTCTTCTTGGGTATGATGCTACAAGCTTGGCACACCTGTATTTGGGGAGTTTCTCACATTCTTCTCTGCAGAACCCCCCAAACTCTGTCAGGTTGGATGGGGAGCTTTGCTGCACAGCTATTTTCAGGTCTCTCCAGAGATGTTCGATTGGGTTCAAGTCTGGACTCTGGCTGGGCCACTCAATGACATTCAGAGACTACACCCCCCTGACCAAGGCCCTCCTTCCCCGATTGCTCAGTTTGGCTGATTGAACAGCTCTAGGAAGAGTCTTGGTGGTTCCAAACTTCTTCCATTTAAGAATGATGGAGGCCACTGTTCTTGGGGACCTTCAACGCTGCAGAAATGTTTTGGTACCCTTCCCCAGATCTGTGCCTCGACACAATCCTGTCTCGGAGCTCTACAGACCTCATGACTTGTTTTTTGCTCTGACATGCACTATAAACCGACCATTTCGAATCTCACCATACCTTCTCTGCTATGCAATCTGGTTTCAGAGCTGGTCATGGGTGCACCTCAGCCACGCTCAAGGTCCTAAACGATATCTTAACCGCCATCGATAAGAAACATTACTGTGCAGCCGTATTCATTGATCTGGCCAAGGCTTTCGACTCTGTCAATCACCATATCCTCATCGGCAGACTCGACAGCCTTGGTTTCTCAAATGATTGCCTCGCCTGGTTCACCAACTACTTCTCTGATAGAGTTCAGTGTGTCAAATCGGAGGGTCTGCTGTCCGGACCTCTGGCAGTCTCTATGGGGGTGCCACAGGGTTCAATTCTTGGACCGACTCTCTTCTCTGTATACATCAATGAGGTCGCTCTTGCTGCTGGTGAGTCCCTGATCCACCTCTCGCAGACGACACCATTCTGTATACTTCCGGCCCTTCTTTGGACACTGTGTTAACAACCCTCCAGGCAAGCTTCAATGCCATACAACTCTCCTTCCGTGGCCTCCAATTGCTCTTAAATACAAGTAAAACTAAATGCATGCTCTTCAACCGATCGCTACCTGCACCTACCCGCCTGTCCAACATCACTACTCTGGACAGCTCTGACTTAGAATACGTGGACAACTACAAATACTTAGGTGTCTGGTTAGACTGTAAACTCTCCTTCCAGACCCATATCAAACATCTCCAATCCAAAGTTAAATCTAGAATTGGCTTCCTATTTCGCAACAAAGCATCCTTCACTCATGCTGCCAAACATACCCTTGTAAAACTGACCATCCTACCAATCCTCGACTTTGGCGATGTCATTTACAAAATAGCCTCCAATACCCTACTCAACAAATTGGATGCAGTCTATCACAGTGCAATCCGTTTTATCACCAAAGCCCCATATACTACCCACCATTGCGACCTGTACGCTCTCGTTGGCTGGCCCTCGCTTCATACTCGTCGCCAAACCCACTGGCTCCATGTCATCTACAAGACCCTGCTAGGTAAAGTCCCCCCTTATCTCAGCTCGCTGGTCACCATAGCATCTCCCACCTGTAGCACACGCTCCAGCAGGTATATCTCTCTAGTCACCCCCAAAACCAATTCTTTCTTTGGCCGCCTCTCCTTCCAGTTCTCTGCTGCCAATGACTGGAACGAACTACAAAAATCTCTGAAACTGGAAACACTTATCTCCCTCACTAGCTTTAAGCACCAACTGTCAGAGCAGCTCACAGATTACTGCACCTGTACATAGCCCACCTATAATTTAGCCCAAACAACTACCTCTTTCCCAACTGTATTTAATTTTAATTTATTTATTTATTTTGCTCCTTTGCACCCCATAATTTTTTTATTTCTACTTTGCACATTCTTCCATTGCAAAACTACCATTCCAGTATTTTACTTGCTATATTGTATTTACTTTGCCATCATGGCCTTTTTTGCCTTTACCTCCCTTCTCACCTCATTTGCTCACATTGTATATAGACTTGTTTATACTGCATTATTGACTGTATGTTTGTTTTTACTCCATGTGTAACTCTGTGTCGTTTTATCTGTCGAACTGCTTTGCTTTATCTTGGCCAGGTCGCAATTGTAAATGAGAACTTGTTCTCAACTTGCCTACCTGGTTAAATAAAGGTAAAATAAAATAAATAAATACAAAATCAACTGTGGGACCTTGTATAGACAGGTGACAGCCTTTCCAAATCAAATATTATTATTATTATGATTATTTCTCACCCATTTAACTCCCCAAGTTCATGTTGTCCAATTGATAGAGTCTTGTCCCATCGCTGCAACTCCCATACGGACTCGGGAGAGGCGAAGGTGGAGAGCCGTGCGTCCTCCGAAACACAACCCAGCCACTGCTTCTTGACACATTGATGCCCACTTAACCCGAAAGCCAGCTGCACCAATGTGTCAGAGGAAACATCGTGCACCTGGCGACCGTGTCAGCGTGCCTTGCGCCCGGCCCTCCACAGGAGTAGCTAGTGTGGAATGGGACAAGGACATCCCTGCCGGCAACACCCTTCCCTAACCCGGACGACGCTGGGCCAATTGTGCGCCACCTCATGGGTCTCCTGGACGCGGCTGGCTGCAACAGAGGATTCAAACCCAGAATCTCTAGTGGTACAGCTTGCACTGCGATGACCACTGCACCATAGACCGCTGCACCATAGACCTCTGCACCATAGACCACTGCACCATAGACCGCTGCACCATAGACCGCTGTACCATAGACCGTTGCACCATAGACCACTGCACCATAGACCACTGCAACATAGACCACTGCACCATAGACCGCTGCACCATAGACCTCTGCACCATAGACCACTGCACCATAGACCGCTGCACCATAGACTGCTGCACCATAGACCACTGCAACATAGACCACTGCAACATAGACCACTGCACCATAGACCACTGCAACATAGACCACTGCACCATAGACCGCTGCACCATAGACCTCTGCACCATAGACCACTGCACCATAGACCGCTGCACCATAGACCGCTGCACCATAGACCGCTGCACCATAGACCACTGCACCATAGACCACTGCAACATAGACCGCTGCACCATAGACCGCTGCACCATAGACCGCTGCACCATAGACCACTGCACCATAGACCACTGTACCATAGACTACTGCACCATAGACCCGCTGCACCATAGAGCGCTGCACCATAGACCACTGCACCATAGACCACTGCACCATAGACCACTGCACCATAGACCCGCTGCACCATAGAGCGCTGCACCATAGACCACTGCACCATAGACCACTGCACCATAGACCACTGCACCATAGACCACTGCAACATAGACCGCTGCACCATAGACCGCTGCACCATAGACCGCTGCACCATAGACCACTGCACCATAGACCACTGTACCATAGACCACTGCACCATAGACCGCTGCACCATAGACCGCTGCACCATTCAGGAGGCCCCAATCAATTGAATTTACCACAGATGGACTCCAATCAAGTTGTAGAAGCATCTCAAGGATCAATGGAAACAGGATGCACCCGAGGTCAATTTAGAGTCTCATAGCAAAGGGTCTGAATACTTAGTTAAATAAGGTATTTCTGTTTTTAATACATTTGCAAAAATGTCTAAAAAACTATTTTCACTTTGTCATTATGGGGTGTTGTGTGTAGATTGAGAAAAAACTACATATTTAATCAATTTAGAATGTGGATCTACTGTGACAAAATGTGGAAAAAGTTAAGGGGTCTGAATTCTTTCTGAATGCGCTGTATTTAAACATTAGTATACTATGTGTAGTATATATTACTTATTCTCTCCTGCAAAGGACATTTCAATTAAATAAAATAACTACATTGTTATGGATTTTGTGAAGGCTGAACGCTGGCACTGAACGCTGAGTGCCATTATTCATTATAGTAAAGATAATAATTTAATGCTAAATTAGAATTATTTCCTATTTATTGCCTTACCTCCCTACTCTTATACACACTGTACATCAATTTATTTTCTATTGTGTTATTGACTGTACGTTTGTTTATGTGTAACTCTGTGTTGATGTTTTTTGTCACACTGCTTTGCTTTATCTTGGCCAGGTCGCAGTTATAAATGAGAACTTGTTCTCAACTGGCCTACCTGGTTAAATAAAATAAAATAATCTATATTTTCCTGACATTATATTGAGTCAAGATAATGTAGCCTGTATTTTCCTATACTAAGAGCCATATGCAAACACCTAAATACAATGACGACCCAGAGTCACTGTTGTCTGAAGGGTTTTTATAGTTATTGACTTTAGCCACGGCTCATTGCACCCAAGTCTTGTTAACCTTCAATGAAAATCAATCCATCTGAAGGTCACACAACCCCGTATTTCACTCAGTGAATCACACTGTCATGTGTATCAACGTCAACACAGAGACTCAGTGAATTACACTGTCATGTGTATCAACGTCAACACAGAGACTCAGTGAATCACACTGTCATGTGTATCAACGTCAACACAGAGACTCAGTGAATTACACTGTCATGTGTATCAACGTCAACACAGAGACTCAGTGAATCACACTGTCATGTGTATCAACGTCAACACAGAGACTCAGTGAATCACACTGTCATGTGTATCAACGTCAACACAGAGACTCAGTGAATTACACTGTCATGTGTATCGGCAGGCAGGCAGGGCAGGCAGTCAGGCAGGGCAGGCAGGCAGGCAGTCAGGCAGGGCAGGCAGGCAGGCAGGCAGGCAGGCAGGCAGGCAGGCAGGCAGGCAGGCAGGCAGGCAGTCAGGCAGGGCAGGCAGGCAGTCAGGCAGGGCAGGCAGGCAGGCAGGCAGGCAGTCAGGCAGGGCAGGCAGGCAGGCAGGCAGGCAGGCAGGCAGGCAGGCAGGCAGGCAGGCAGGCAGGCAGGCAGGCAGGGCAGGCAGGCAGGCAGTCAGGCAGGGCAGGCAGGCAGGCAGGCAGGCAGGCAGGCAGGCAGTCAGGCAGGGCAGGCAGGCAGGCAGGCAGGCAGGCAGGCAGGCAGTCAGGCAGGGCAGGCAGGCAGGCAGGCAGGCAGGCAGGCAGGCAGGCAGGCAATAGAGGAGAGAGTGAGTAATATACGTTAATTCACACAAATGAACACATCTTCATCACAAAACACCCAGTGTACATAAACAACACACACAAACACACCACCTGAACAGACCAAGGTTGTTTGGTTTCAGACCTCTTCTCTTTCTCCCTCTACACCTCCAACTGGTGTGATACATTTTATATGGGAGTGGGATAGTGTCTTTCTCCATGTGGAGAGGAACGAGCTAGATGATTGAAAGGGCTGATGGCTTGAAATTAGGAGATAAATTCAGCCTTCAACTATTGACTACAGTGGAGTAATGGGTAAATCCCCCCCCCCCCCCCACACACACATACACACACACACTCTCTCAGAAACAAACACACACATAAACACGTGTCTCTACCTCTCTGATACACACACCCCATCAGGGTTTATCATCCCTGTCCTAATGGGGATGAACCTCCCCATTCTCATCCCTGTACTAATGAGGATGAATCGCCCCGTTCTCATCCCTGTACTAATGAGGATGAATCTCCCTGTTCTCATCCCTGTACTAATGAGGATGAATCTCCCCGTTCTCATCCCTGTACTAATGAGGATGAATCTCCCTGTTCTCCTCCTGTCCTAATGGGGATGAATCTCCCCGTTTTCATCCCTGTACTAATGGGGATGAATCTCCCTGTTCTCCTCCTGTCCTAATGGGGATGAATCTCCCCGTTTTCATCCCTGTACTAATGGGGATGAATCTCCCCGTTATCATCCCTGTACTAATGAGGATGAATCTCCCCGTTCTCATCCCTGTACTAATGAGGATGAATCTCCCCGTTTCCATCCCTGTACTAATGAGGATGAATCTCCCCGTTCTCATCCCTGTACTAATGAGGATGAATCTCCCCGTTCTCATCCCTGTACCAATGAGGATGAATCTCCCCGTTCTCATCCCTGTACTAATGAGGATGAATCTCCCTGTTCTCATCCCTGTACTAATGAGGATGAATCTCCCCGTTATCATCCCTGTCCTAATGGGGATGAATCTCCCTGTTCTCATCTTTGTACTAATGAGGATGAATCTCCCCGTTCTCCTCCTGTCCTGATATAATTTACAAATAATGCATTAACCCCTTGGTTAGACTGACAGGGTAATGCATTAACCCCTTGTTAGACTCTGACATGGTAATGCATTAACCCCTTGGTTAGACTCTGACAGGGTAATGCATTAACCCCTTGTTAGACTCTGACAGGGTAATGCATCAACCCCTTGGTTAGACTCTGACAGGGCAATGCATTAACCCCTTGGTTAGACTCTGGCAGGGTAATGCATTAACCCCTTGGTTAAACTCTGGCAGGGTAATGCAACAACCCCTTGGTTAGACTCTGACAGGGTAATGCATTAACCCATTGTTAGACTCTGACAGGGTAATGCATCAACCCCTTGGTAGACTCTGACAGGGTAATGCATTAACCCCCTGGTTAGACTCTGACAGGGTAATGCATTAACCCCTTGGTTAGACTCTGACAGGGTAATGCATTAACCCCTTGGTTAGACTCTGACAGGGTAATGCATTAACCCCTTGGTTAGACTCTGGCAGCGTAATGCATTAACCCCCTGGTTAGACTCTGACAGGATAATGCATTAACCCCTTGGTTAGACTCGGGCAGGGTAATGCATTAACCCCTTGGTTAGACTGTGACAGGGTAATGCATTAACCCCTTGGTTAGATGCTGACAGGATAATGCATCAACCCCTTGGTTAGACTGACAGGGTAATGCATTAACCCCTTGGTTAGACTCTGACATGATAATGCATCAACCCCTTGGTTAGACTCTGACATGATAATGCATTAACCCCTTGTTAGACTCTGACATGGTAATGCATTAACCCCTTGGTTAGACTCTGACAGGGTAATGCATTAACCCCTTGTTAGACTCTGACAGGGTAATGCATCAACCCCTTGGTTAGACTCTGACAGGGCAATGCATTAACCCCTTGGTTAGACTCTGGCAGGGTAATGCATTAACCCCTTGGTTAAACTCTGGCAGGGTAATGCACCAACCCCTTGGTTAGACTCTGACAGGGTAATGCATTAACCCATTGTTAGACTCTGACAGGGTAATGCATCAACCCCTTGGTAGACTCTGACAGGGTAATGCATTAACCCCTTGGTTAGACTCTGACAGGGTAATGCATTAACCCCTTGGTTAGACTCTGACAGGGTAATGCATTAACCCCTTGGTTAGACTCTGACAGGGTAATGCATTAACCCCTTGGTTAGACTCTGGCAGCGTAATGCATTAACCCCCTGGTTAGACTCTGACAGGATAATGCATTAACCCCTTGGTTAGACTCTGGCAGGGTAATGCATTAACCCCTTGGTTAGACTGTGACAGGGTAATGCATTAACCCCTTGGTTAGATGCTGACAGGATAATGCATCAACCCCTTGGTTAGACTGACAGGGTAATGCATTAACCCCTTGGTTAGACTCTGACATGATAATGCATCAACCCCTTGGTTAGACTCTGACATGATAATGCATTAACCCCTTGTTAGACTCTGGCAGGATAATGCATTAACCCCTTGGTTAGACTCTGACATGGTAATGCATCAACCCCTTGGTTAGACTCTGGCAGGGTAATGCATTAACCCCTTGGTTAGACTCTGACAGGGTAATGCATCAACCCCTTGTTAGACTCTGACAAGGTAATGTGGATGGAGAGAAGTTAATGGAAGCTGAAGAGCATATGCATGTATGTAGAAGAGGGGCTGATTGACAGGAGCTGATATACCAGTGTATCAGTATATTGAATGAATCGATACCGGTATTCACTTAAATACTGCAAGATTTTGGCAATCAAGCCCTTTTCCTGCTCACCCAAAGTCAGATGAAGTCAAGGATACCATGTTATGTCTCTCCGTGCAGTTTGAAGGAGGTTAAGGTAGTTTGGCGGTCCCGTTGTTTAACTAGCATTAAGCACAATGATTGGATTGTACATGTGTGAAACATACTCCTCAGCCTGCAGTGTCACCACTTGCTCCAACAAACGGTTAACTTTTCGATGGTGACGACTGCTGAGAGGCTTCAGGAGGACAGTTATGTGTGCTAGCAAGGCAGAGGTCCTGGGTTCAAGGCTCGTGTGAGCTGAATCAGGAGGAAACTGTAGTCGCTAGGCAAGGGAAGTCCTTTATACCAGCATCTGGCTCTGGGTAAGTAGAAAAAGGGATTTATTGGCAAAATATCTCATTTCCCTTTTCCGTTAATTAGAAAACATTTGCACAGTTGGCATTTACATTTCTGACACGTTTACCTAACTAACTACTAATGCTAAAGGTAGGATGCAGCTTATCATGTTATCATCACCTACCATATCATTACCATACCATCATCACTTACCATTCCATATCACCATATATCACCTACCAATATCAATACCGTACCATCATCACCTACCATTCCATATCACCATATATCACCTACCATGTCATTACCTAAAGCATTGTGTCTGATGTCAGTTGCTTCTTCTCTCCTGCTTCTATATGACAGTGACACACGATGATGATGTTTATGTCGAGATCAGAACCGTGTCTACAGAACCGTGTCTATGGTCACATCACTGTCTCTCAATGGTTGCGTTTGAATGGCACCTGATTGCCTATTCACCTCATTCGGTACATAAGGCTCTACATTTTGATGGACAAAAAGCAATGCAATGTATAGGGAACAGGATCCAATTTAAGATGCAACCTTGTGATGTTTGAAATGAGCAGTTGGAAAAACAAAATACTGCAATTCCCTTTCTGGCCCTGTCCCTGGCCAACTACCAGGTATCTGGAGAGACAGGCCCTGTCCCTGGCCAACTACCAGGTATCTGGAGAGACAGGCCCTGTCCCTGGCCAACTACCAGGTATAACTCTAGAGAGACAGGCCCTGTCCCTGGCCAACTACCAGGTATCTGGAGAGACAGGCCCTGTCCCTGGCCAACTACCAGGTATCTGGAGAGACAGGCCCTGTCCCTGGCCAACTACCAGGTATAACTCTAGAGAGACAGGCCCTGTCCCTGGCCAACTACCAGGTATCTGGAGAGACAGGCCCTGTCCCTGGCCAACTACCAGGTATCTGGAGAGACAGGCCCTGTCCCTGGCCAACTACCAGGTATCTGGAGAGACAGGCCCTGTCCCTGGCCAACTACCAGGTATCTGGAGAGACAGGCCCTGTCCCTGGCCAACTACCAGGT
The DNA here is from genome assembly GCF_002021735.2 of Oncorhynchus kisutch. Classification (NCBI taxonomy): domain Eukaryota; kingdom Metazoa; phylum Chordata; class Actinopteri; order Salmoniformes; family Salmonidae; genus Oncorhynchus; species Oncorhynchus kisutch. The sequence goes on along the minus strand of NC_034188.2, from coordinate 93,939,141 downwards.
AGCTGGAGAGACAGGCCCCGTCCCTGGCCAACTACCAGGTATCTGGAGAGACAGGCCCTGTCCCTGGCCAACTACCAGGTATCATGAGAGACAGGCCCTGTCCCTGGCCAACTACCAGGTATCATGAGAGACAGGCCCTGTCCCTGGCCAACTACCAGGTATCTGGAGAGACAGGCCCTGTCCCTGGCCAACTACCAGGTAGCTGGAGAGACAGGCCCCGTCCCTGGCCAACTACCAGGTATCTGGAGAGACAGGCCCTGTCCCTGGCCAACTACCAGGTATCATGAGAGACAGGCCCTGTCCCTGGCCAACTACCAGGTATCATGAGAGACAGGCCCTGTCCCTGGCCAACTACCAGGTATCATGAGAGACAGGCCCTGTCCCTGGCCAACTACCAGGTATCTGCAGAGACAGGCCCTGTCCCTGGCCAACTACCAGGTATCTGCAGAGACAGGCCCTGTCCCTGGCCAACTACCAGGTATCTGCAGAGACAGGCCCTGTCCCTGGCCAACTACCAGGTATCTGCAGAGACAGGCCCTGTCCCTGGCCAACTACCAGGTATCTGCAGAGACAGGCCCTGTCCCTGGCCAACTACCAGGTATCTGCAGAGACAGGCCCTGTCTTCTCCTCAGCCCACCCATGCTCTTCCCCATTCTCCAGCTAGGTAGACAAATACAGGTAGGTGCAGTGTAATGTGTTGTTTTACAGGGTTAGTCATAGTAGTGTAATGTGTTGTTTTACAGGGTTAGTCATAGTAGTGTGATAGGTGTTGTTTTACAGGGTCAGTCATAGTAGTATGGTAGGTGCAGTGTAATGTGTTGTTTTACAGGGTCAGTCATAGTAGTATGGTAGGTGCAGTGTAATGTGTTGTTTTACAGGGTCAGTCATAGTAGTATGGTAGGTGCAGTGTAATGTGTTGTTTTACAGGGTCAGTCATAGTAGTGTGATAGGTGTTGTTTTACAGGGTCAGTCATAGTAGTATGATAGGTGTTGTTTTACAGGGTTAGTCATAGTAGTGTGATAGGTGTTGTTTTACAGGGTCAGTCATAGTAGTATGATAGGTGTTGTTTTACAGGGTCAGTCATAGTAGTATGATAGGTGTTGTTTTACAGGGTCAGTCATAGTAGTATGATAGGTGTTGTTTTACAGGGTCAGTCATAGTAGTATGATAGGTGTTGTTTTACAGGGTCAGTCATAGTAGTATGATAGGTGTTGTTTTACAGGGTCAGTCATAGTAGTGTGATAGGTGTTGTTTTACAGGGTCAGTCATAGTAGTATGATAGGTGTTGTTTTACAGGGTCAGTCATAGTAGTATGATAGGTGTTGTTTTACAGGGTCAGTCATAGTAGTATGATAGGTGTTGTTTTACAGGGTTAGTCACAGTAGTGTGATAGGTGTTGTTTTACAGGGTCAGTCATAGTAGTATGATAGGTGTTGTTTTACAGGGTCAGTCATAGTAGTATGATAGGTGTTGTTTTACAGGGTCAGTCATAGTAGTATGATAGGTGTTGTTTTACAGGGTCAGTCATAGTAGTATGATAGGTGTTGTTTTACAGGGTCAGTCATAGTAGTGTGATAGGTGTTGTTTTACAGGGTCAGTCATAGTAGTATGATAGGTGTTGTGTCAGCCAGTGTAGTACGGCACCCTTGGAGGGTAGAGAGGGAGAGGGAGAGTAGAGAGTGAGAGTAGAGGGGAGTGGAGAGGGAGAGTAGAGAGGGAAGGGGTGAAGCGAGAGGGGAGAGGGAGAGTAGAGAGGGAGAGGGGGGAGGGAGAGTAGAGAGGGAGAGGGGTGAAGCGAGAGGGGAGAGGGAGAGTGGAGAGGGAGAGTAGAGAGGGAGAGTAGAGAGGGAGAGGGGTGAAGCGAGAGGGGAGAGGGAGAGTAGAGAGGGAGAGGGGGGAGAGAGAGTAGAGAGGGAGAGGGGAGAGGGAGAGGGGGGAAGCGAGAGGGGAGAGGGAGAGTAGAGAGGGAGAGGGGGAGGGAGAGTGGAGAGGGAGTGTAGAGAGGGAGAGTGAAGAGGGAGAGTGAAGAGGGAGAGGGGATTGGGAGAGTAGAGAGGGAGAGTAGAGAGGGAGAGTAGAGAGGGAGAGTAGATAGGGAGAGTAGAGGGAGAGAAGAGAGGGAGAGTAGATAGGGAGAGTAGAGGGAGAGAAGAGAGGGAGAGGTGAGAAGCGAGAGGCTCTAGCAGTGACAACAACCTATAGACACACTCCTCTGTCTGCTTCCTGGAATGCCATTTTAATCAGGTTCCAGGCTAAGTAGATGTCTGTAGACCCTGAATGATTCTCCAGTCTTGCCTTTGGCGTTTCTTATTTCAAGAGAGAGAGGGAGAAGATGTTTGAGGGAGAGAGAGAGGGAGAAGCCGAGTATCTATTTAAGCCTGTATGAGACCAGTACAGGTTGTGACAAGCATTTCTCAGGTGTCAAGTACAGAGAGGTCGGACATAGATTTTTAATTAGTTAGCACACACAGACACAGAAACACACACTCACACGGAAACACACACACACTCACACGGAAACACACACACACACATGGAAACACACACAGACGGAAACACACACACACACACACGGAAACACACACACACACAGAAACACACAATAACTTGATGTTGTTTTTGAATCCCTCTCTGCCTGTCACACAGATACTGTAATCACACACACTAACTTGTTGTTGTTGACACTCTACTTGTCACACAGCAGTCCTCCACGGTGGACCTGATGATCAGAAGCATCCTGCTGAAGCATGCTGGGAAATACGGCTGCCGGGCTCAGACCAGCGCCGACACGGTGTCTGCTGAGGCTGAAGTCCTCGTTAGAGGTGAGCTCCTTATCTCTGGCCTCAACTACAGATCTATGATAAAATGTGTCCTAAATTACACCCTATTCACTATACACTGAGTGAACAAAACATTAGGAATGCTTTCCATGACAGACAGACCAGGTGAAAGTTATGATCTCTTATTGATGTCACTTGTTAAATCCACTTTAATCCGTGTAGATGAAGAGGAGGATGACTGGTTAAATAAGGATGTGACATCAATAAGAGATCATAACTTTCACCTGGTCTCTCTGTCATGGAAAGCATTCCTAATGCCTTGAGACAACTGAGACATGGATTGTGTCTGTGTGTCGTTCAGATGGTGAACGGACAAGACATGTCGTTTCATCTTCTAATGGTTGAGGTGGGAAATGGACTGATGGCACCCTATTCCCTATTTAGTGTGTTACTTTTTAACAGAGCCCTATGAGCCCTGGTCAAAAGTAGTGCACTATTAGGGTGTCGTTTGGGATACAACCTAGATCCGTGGTTAGGGGACACCTTCAACCCTCCTCCTGATATTATCACTCATCCCACTGGTTGCCCCCTTGCTACAACACCCACGGAGGGCTGTGATACGGATCACTGGTTGCCCCCTTGCTATGGAGGGCTGTGATTCGGCTCACTGGTTGCTCCCTTGCTATGGAGGGCTGTGATACGGATCACTGGTTGCCCCCTTGCAATGGAGGGCTGTGATACGGATCACTGGTTGCCCCCTTGCTATGGAGGGCTGTGATTCGGATCACTGGTTGCCCCCTTGCTATGGAGGGCCGTGATTCGGATCACTGGTTGCCCCCTTGCTATGGAGGGCTGTGATACAGATCACTGGTTGCCCCCTTTCTATGGAGGGCTGTGATACAGATCACTGGTTGCCCCTTGCTACAACACCCACGGAGGGCTGTGATTCGGATCACTGGTTGCCCCCTTGCTATGGAGGGCTGTGATACGGACCACTGGTTGCCCCCTTGCTATGGAGGGCTTTGATACGGATCACTGGTTGCCCCCTTGCTACAACACCCACGGAGGGCTGTGATACAGATCACTGGTTGCCCCCTTGCTATGGAGGGTTGTGATACAGATCACTGGTTGCCCCCTTGCTATGGAGGGCTGTGATACAGATCACTGGTTGCCCCCTTGCAATGGAGGGCTGTGATAC